>NC_089250.1:136091615-136410186 GCF_963930625.1 Muntiacus reevesi
GACACTTGATTAAATGTAAATTGTGACCTCTCACCCTTCTGGGGATCCCACACAAGTCTTCTTCCCTTCAACCTCTCTACCTACATCTTAAAATCAATGCATAAGGGCCCTCTCCCTGTCTCCATGTGGAGAAGAATTGTCCTCATTGTGATCATTATGCGTGGGAACAAAAGAACTATAGATCAAAGGTTTAGGGCCCTCAGCCCTGCCACAATCACATGACCACCCAACTCAAAGGCGGCAACTGTCAACTGAAGTGCTGGTCGGAAGTTTCTGGCCTTTTATGGAGAGTCCCTGTGGTTACCTAGAAACAGTGCCCTCACGTCATTTACATTGTTTTGCACTGTGCCGCTGACAGTCCTTTGGGAGATTCTGTATTTAGCCATTTCAAGTTGTGCCCTTAATGAAAGCATTCTTTTTTTCTCTTCCTCTCTGAAACATACAACCCTGCACCCATCCAGTCCCCAAATTCACTTTGATTTTCCTTTGGAACTTTAGAATCAGTCTGCCTAGTTCTCACACCACAAAATCCTTTTGGCATTTTGTTATCATGTTTAAATGTGTCGATTAGTTGACATTTTTTAATATTAAGCCTTCTTTAATAATACTCATAATCACAATCCATATATGTTTTAATTTACTCAGGTCTTTCTGTTTTGCCCTCAAGTGTATTTCTGTGTTCTACATGTAGCTCTTGCATATTTTTTCGTTGAGTTTATTCTTAGGTATTTTACCTTGTGTGTGTTAGTCACTTAATCGTGTCCAACTCTTTGCAACCCCCCCCCCACCCCCAGACTACTCTGTCCATGGGATTCTCCAGGCAAGAATACTGGAGTGGGTTGCCATTTCCTTCTCCAGGGGATCTTCCCGACCCAGAGATGGACCCCAGGTCTCCTGCACTGCAGGCAGATTCTTTACCGTCTGAGCCACCAGGGAAGCCCGAGGTATTTTGCCTTGGCTAGTCATTATTGGTGGCACTTTACATTATCTTAGTTCTGCTGTTTTCTGTATATAATGACCGCTGAATAATTTTAATATGGCTGAAAGCAGCCGCCTTGCTTTACAAAAGGGAGAGGAGAGCTTTGGAGCCTGTTTTTAACAATTGAAATGGGGAAGAGTTTAAATGTGGTGAGTCAGAGGTCACAGGAGGAACAAACTTGGGGTAAGTTCATCAAAGCTCTGAAGCCCTTAAGCGTCCAGCAGGAAGTAAGGAGAACAGCTCTTTGAAGTTGTAAGATAGCTATGGGGCTGGGAGGGCAGCTTTGGTCCCCAAGCCTCCAAAAGCAGAAACATTGTGATTTCAAGTGGTTGTCATCTCAGTGTTTTGCCAATTGTGTGAAGGATGTACAGAACAGGTAAAAGTTTACATTTTCTAGGGGCTGTTCAAGGAGGGAGAAGTTCAGGAGATATTCAGTATCTGTCACATTGTTGCATTTACAATTGTTTTAAAGGATAAGAGGTGAGAAGAACAGGTCAGCCAAAAACCCTTTCTACCTGGTGGTGGCTCAAATGTCTCAGAGATTGAGCCCTATAATATAAATGAATAAAATCGACTGATAAGGTGTGCAGGAGCAGTGGAAAAACTCAGGAAAATATATCTAGGGGCTTCCCTGGTGGTCCAGTGGTTAAGAACCCACCTTGCAACGCAAGAGGCACTGGGTTTGATCACTGGTCTGGGAAGATCCCACATGCTGCAGCTAAGCCCGGGTGCCACAATTACTGAGCCCTTGTTCTAGAGCCTGGGAGCCAAAACTATTGAGCCCACTTGCAGTAACTACTGAAGCCCACACCCCTGAACCCTAGAGCCCCTGCTCTGCAACAAGAGAAGCCACTACAGTAAGAAGCCCTTGAACCACAATGAAAAGTAGCCCCTGCTAGACACAACTAGAGAAAGCTTGTGGGCAGCAACAAAGATCCGCCACAGCCAAAAGTAATGAAATAAATAAATCTTAAGGAAAATATATCTAATCTAAAGAGGGCAGCCAACTTCAGCATCATGTTGCCATGCAGAAAGGTGTGTCAAATGTTGTTAGATCTAATTTTACACGAGAATTCAAACATCTGGCTTTTTATATGAAATTATTTAATTTTCAATGCTGGCAACAAATCCCAATTGGGAGGAAGGGAGGAAGAGCAGAAAAATGATATAACTACATGCAGGGCAAACAGAAGAATGATAGGGCCCAGGTTTGCCAGTTTGTGATTTTTCCCTTATGCAGACTTGTTACTTCTTGTCTTCCCCCAGCAATTCAAGATATTTTTAGGAACTTAACTTCAAGGTATAGTCAGAACTAGATCAAATGCAATCAAAATTTCCATTGTCCTGCCAGTTCTTTAAATCTAGCCATACAGTTTTTATTGAGCACCTAATGTGTGCAAAGTCTATTATTACATCTTACTTAAAATGGAATATGTTAACAATTAATTACATGAAACAGAGATATGACTTCCATTCTGAGATGTGTGCTTACATTTCAGCTGTTTTTAAAAACACGATCAAACACAAAGAGAATTGTTTTTTAAAACCAACTTCTATAATTCACTTCTGAATTTGGAAGGTTAATGGGAAAGTTTCAGAATACCAGGCATCACTCTGTTTAAAAGCAATACTTCTAAAAGAATTCAGAGGCAAATCATCTGGAAAATCTTTTCACTGGAGTCAATTTTGAGCTCCCATTGGCTTTGATCCCTATAGGGATCATCTATGACTGGAGACAGCACCCAAGTTCATACTAATTCCTAAAGAGAAAAAAAGTTGGTAATCTTGTCAGTCGAGTAGATGAGAAGACACTGAAAATTCAGTCTGGCTCAGGTTATCAATTGTAATATAAATGTGTTAAATAATGTACATTGTATCCTGCTTCCCACAGGAGTCACATCATTTTAGTCACTTTTTCCCACTTCCTTTTTTCAGCCTCTCTCTGTACCCATCTCTCTCCCCAGTGAACAGTTTTTGCACATCTGTTTCCACTGTTTCTTCTGCTCTTAATCAGGCTCGACTCAATAATTTTTAACTTCTCTGCTGTCTCAGGTACTGTCCACACCCTTTACACTCCCATCCCAAGCTCCCTACCCCCACCCCCACTCTACCCCCAGTCCCCTTCTAGAACCGGGACTCCCCCACTCTCCTGCATCTCCTGGCCTAGGATGCCCTTAGTTTTACCTTCCCGGCTGGGCGTAGACCCACCTCCCCCGCCCCCCACCCCACTTCCCCAGGCTTCCCCAGGCCCGCATCCTCAGCCATTCCAGAAACTGACGAAGAAGCTGCAGAGAGAGTGCCACTTCTCAGCACAGTAGGTGTCCGTGAGCTTCGCGTTCTCGTCCAGCCCGTCGGGATCAGGCCCGGTGCCCAGTGGTCGCTCCCCATCTGGGCCCCAGGCCGCCTTCCTCTTGCCCCCTTTGGGCTTCTGCTCAGAGGGCTTCCCTTTGGGCGGCGCGCTCGGGGGAGGCGGGGCCCGTGCCGCGGGGCCGAGCGCGGACTCTCGGGGCTGCACCCGGCTCCTGGCCCGGGGCTTGGGATCCCGGGGGAAGCCGGCCGCCGCCTCGGGGCTGAAGACTGGGAATGCCTGGGGCACCAGGCGCAGCTCCGCGCCACGGCCCTTCTTGCCGGCGCACAGGCGGGCCTTGAGCGGCGCGGGGTCGTGGCAGGGCCGCCGCTTCCTGCGCAGCCCGCCCAGCACCTGCTTCCAGTAGTGCGATGGGCGCGCGGCGTAGACGGCGCAGCGCCCCGGCTCTCCGCGGTAGGCGCACTGGTGGCGCGCCCCGTCCGGGCCTTGGCAGCGCAGCGCCAGCTCGCTGCCGGCTTCGGGCCCTGGGGCGGGCGGCAGGAGCTGCCAGCTGCACGCGTGCCGCTCGGGGCTGACAAAGCGGCCGGAGGAGCCGCCCGCTGAGCCCGAAGCCGGTTCGGCCGCGATGCCGGCCGCCCCCTGCTTTCTCCCGGCGGCCGCGAGGAGGCAGCCGCCCAGCAGCAGCAGAAGCGAGGGGGACGCTCGCCACCTCAGAGGACCCATGGCTTGTGGTGTCTGCGCTCAGGTCGGCTCTCCAGGGACCCCCTGGGCGCTTCAGCGGTAGCGGGGCCAGGAGAGCAGCATCCTTTGGTCCTGGGGACAGAGGCAGAGACGGCTACTGACAGAGGACAGGCATCTGCCAACCCGCCTCCCCAGACTCCCTGGCGCTGGTTTCCAGGGGGCAGCAGCAGCTTGCGAAAGGCCCTTCTGAAGTTTTCCTGAGAAAAAGCCAATTACTGTCTAAACAATCTTTTTGAAACTATTTGCGCATTGAGGTTATCTCCCCAGTGCAAATACTATAGCAAAGTGACGCCTGATAATTACGACTTCCCCCTCTACCCCCTCTCTTCACCCTCCGGTAATTATATACAATATCGTTTCAAATTATTCTTTGGAAAAATGCACTTTTACTGCACTTTGAACTTACCGAATTCTGGGAGAGGTGGCAGGGCCTTATTAAGGTGGAGCGAATTACTGCGTGAAGGATTGGTCTGTTTTAGCCGACTCCCAGTGAATGAACGTGTTATCAATGGAACAGAAGGGGCCTCCCCCACTACGCCCCTCCCAAACTTCTCTTTCACTGGGAGATTTCCCATCACCGCGCCACACACACACACACACACACACACACACACACACACACACACACACACACACACACACACACACACACACGTATGATGAAAGTGACGCTATAACATGAAATAGAAATCTTTTTTGATTCCAGGGTTTAATCACGCGAATTTTAACGTCATTCTTTTCTTTCCTCTTACTTTTTTTCTTACTTGAACTGTATTTATTTTCATTGAATTATCGTTGATTTACAATACTGTGTTAGTTTCAGGTGTACAACAAAGTAACTCCGTTATACATATATAGCAATATTCCTTGTAAAAACTTTTCATTATCGTTTATTGCAAGAGATTGAATATAGTTCCCTGTGATCTGCAGTAAACCCTTGCTGTATATCTATTTCACAATCAGTAGTGTGCATCTGTTAATCCCATACTTCCAATTGATCTCTCCCTCCAAATCAGTTGTTCTCAATACTCTTCTAAAAATAGACATTCATAACTATATTTGCAGTAATGGAAAAATGTTTGAATGGTACTTCCTTCCCCTTTTAATAACAGCTTTATTTACCATTTTGCTGTGCTTAGTTGCTCCGCTGTGTCCGACTTTTTGCCACCCCACGGACTGTAGCCTGCCAGGCTTCTCTGTCCATGGGGATTCTCCAGGCAAGAATGCCAGAGAGGGTTGCCATGCCCTCAGGAGATCTTCCCAACCCAGAGATCAAACCCAGGTCTCCCAAATTGCAGGCAGATTCTTTACTGTCTGAGCTCCCAGGGAAGCCCTTTTATACAGTTCACCCATTTAAAGTGTAAAATTCAATGGTTTTTAATATATTCACAGATATGCGCAACTATCACTACAGTTAATTTTGGAACATTTTTATGACCACAAAAAGCAATCCCGTACCCTTTAGCTACTCTACCGCCTCTCCTTTTACATGTTTAATCATTTGGAAATGAAAGTTAGAACAGAAAGATCTGAGTTTTAAGAGTTAAATAAAATGAAATAAAGCAAAAACAACTGTAAATAGCCTAAACTGGGCACTATTTACTCTCTGATTTTTATATCATTCTGAGTTCTTTATTTTCACCCATGATTTCGAATAATTTTTCTCATCCTAATAATATTAATCCTAACTGTTACTACTGATAAAAATGTTATATCCTAGTTTATTGACTTATTATATTGTCCAGCATTTCACCCAGGGATGAGCATTGATCTTTTGATTATTTTTAGGTATTATAAATCAAACTTAACTTCTTACAGAAATTAGAAGTTTAAAAATTGTTATTATAGTATAATATTACCAATTCAAATGGTTAATCTTTAAGAGTTAACATATTCTTTTTTTTTCTTTCTCTAATCTTTATTTTTTTAATTTATTGATTTTTTTAATTGAAGGACAATTGCTTTATAGAATTTTGTTGTTTTCTGTCAAACCTCAACATGAATCAGCTGTAGGTATACATATTAAGAATTAACATGTTCTTGAATCTTAAAGATATTTACGTTTGAACAAAGCACTTTTTTCTACATTTCAGGATACTCCATTATCTTTTTAAAACTGTTCTCAGTAATACATGTGATATTTTTTAATTCAAGAGTTTATGCCTCTGACTATAATTGTTTGATACAAGTAAATATTTTCCTAAAATACTCCTTCAGGAGGTCAAGAAGTCTCATTATACTTCCTAATGTCTTCTTGTGGGCAGTATTTTCTGTTACTGAACTCCCATTGGTGTTATATTTCAACATTTGCAACTTGATTACTACCATAAAAATCAGGATATTTTGATATTAGAATTTATTTAAATATGTTTTTGCACAAAGTAAATATCCAATAGTGTATGTTGACCTAAGGAAAGACATTTCTACCACTCTGGTGAAATGAGAGAGATTAAAGGACTTACCCAATGTCACACATCATTTAGTGTTAAAGCCAGAAGCCACCTGACTATAAATGATCAAAGATCTTTACATTTCAGCTTTGCATTTCACTACTATCACTTGCAAAGTTAGTTAGGTCTTGATTTACACCAATTCAACTTAAACTGAAAAACAATTAGTACCAATGAAGTTAAGAAATAGTAATATAGATTTTATAAACAGTAGCTTATTAATCCATTTCACAGATGTAAAATGGATTCTCTTTCCCAGAAAACCTTGTTTGTATAAGCAAAGTACTATATACAGGTTTTTATCTGATGCTCTGGCATTACTTACAGTTACTGGCTACTGAACCAAACAGGAATAAATTTTCAGCTAAAGAGTGACATCTTGTGACATTTTTCACTAATTGCAATGAAAAGTTTGTTACTGGAAAGTCCTAATTATTAAGGGAGATAGATATCTGAGACCACTCTTCCTGTCAGAAACATTGCCCCGAGAACAGAGGGGGCACACAGATGTGCTCTGCCAGGTCAGAAAGGGGTTCAGTCCAGTTCAGCCGCTCAGTTGTGTCCGACTCTTTGCAACCCCACGAATCACAGCACACCAGGCCTCCCTGTGCATCACCAACTCCCTGAGTTTACTCAGACTCATGTCCATCGAGTCGGTGATGCCATCCAACCATCTCATCCTCTGTCATAACTTCTTGTAAATTGTCATTAAATACACAAAACACAAATTTTAACGATTTAAACTATTTTAAGTGTTCAATTCAGTGACATTAGGTACACTTACACTGTTGTGCAACCATCACCACCATCCAGCCCCAGGACTTTTTTCTTCTTCCAAAACTGAAATTCTGTACCCATTAAATGCTAACTCTTCATTCCTCCCTTCCTCCTCCTCCTGCAACCTTCATTCTACTTTCCGTCTCCATGAACTGACTACTCTGGGTACGTCATGCAAGTGGAATCATACAGCATTTGTCCTTTGGTTTGTTGGGTTTTGTTTTTGTTTTGGTTGTGCTGGGTCTTCGTTGCGGTGTGTGGGCTTCTCTAGTTGTGGTTCAGAGGTATTTGTCCTTTTGTCACTAGTATATTTTACTTAGTCTAACTTCTTCAGGTTTCATTGATGTAGCATGTGTCAAAATTCCTTCCTTTTTAAGGCTGAATAATATTCCATCGTATGTATAATTCACATTGTGCTTATGCATTAATCAGCTGATGGACACTTTGGTTGCTTCCACCTTTTGGCTATTGTGACTAACGCTGCTATGAATATGTGTATACAAATATTTGTTTGAGTTTTTGCTTTCAGTTCTTTTGGTCATTTACCCAGAAGTGGAACTCCTGGATCATTTTTTTTTTTTTTTTTTTTTTAGCTTTTTTAGGAAATTCTGCACTGTTTCCTATAGTGGCTGCACCATTTTACATTCCAACCAACAGGGCACAAGGGTCCCAATTTCTCCAAATCCTTTCCAATACTTGTTATTTACTTTTTTTTGTTTGTTATCTTGTGTGTGCTTGCATGTGTGTCTTATAATAGCCACTCTGCTGGGAGTGAAGTAATTTTAATTTACATTTCTCTGATGATTAGTGATGTTGAGCATCTTTCCATGTGGTTCTTGGCCATCTGTGTGTATCTTCTTTGTAGAAATGTCTATTCAAATCTTTTGTTTCTCAATTAGATTTTTTTTGTTGTTACTGAGTTGTAGGAGTTCCTTATATATTCTAGATATTAACCTCTTATAGATACATTATGCAAATATTTTCTCCCATTTTGTGGCTTGCATTTTTACTCTGCTCATAGTATCCTTTGATGCACAAAAGGAATTTTTAAGCAGATTAATCTCAAAACTATAATGTTGAGCAAATGAAGCCAAACACAAAAGAGCCCATATTAAAGATGAAAGTTAAAAAAAGAGAAATAAAAAAATTTTAAAAATAAATAAATAAAAGTGGAAGTTGCTCAATTGTGTCCGACTGTTTGTGACCCCATGGACTACACAGTCCATGGAATTCTCCAGGTCAGAATACTGGAGTGGGTAGCCTTTGTCTTCTCCAGGGGATCTTCCCAACCCAGGTATTGAACCCAGGTCTCCCGAACTGCAGGCAGATTCTTAACTGGCTGAGCCACCGTATCTATTTTAAGTTCCACATCTGTATAAATTTCAAGAACAAGCAAAACTAATAAATGTTGAAAAAAGATCAAAACAGGGCTGCCTCTGGGGCATGAGTGAGGCTTGTATTGACCAGGAAGGGATTTAAAAAACAATTACAGGGGTTATGACAATATACTATATCTTGATAGAGGCTTGGGTTACATTTAAGATTTGTGTATTTCATTGTATGAAAAATTTCCCAAAGAACACCTCCAAGCCTCTAAACAATTATTAAACCCAAGTTGTTGATATCCATGCTGAAGTGTTTAGGGGTGAAGTATACTTATATTTGCAACTTATTTTCAAACATATAAAAATTAATATGGGTGATATGAATAGACAGAAATGAGTATTAGAGTTATATGATAAAGCAAATATAGTAAAATATTAATTGTAGAATCTAGGTGATAGTTATATGAGTGTTGACTGCATAAGTTTCTTCAACTTTTCTGTATTTTTTTTAAAATTCCATGATAAATGTTGGAAAAAATAGAAATAGAAAATAAAACTATTTTGAAATTACCATTAAAATTAACTATCATTCCTATAGTTAAAATTAATGTATATTAATATCTTTTCAGATTTGTGTTACATAATTTTTTAAAGGGAACAAAGGTCGTATAATTCTTACATTTCCATTACCTTTCACAAATTTCATTTTGCTCTCCACCCTACTTCCACCCAGGGGTAACCAGCATTTTATCATAAGTTTGGAGTGTATTCTTACAATCCACTTGTAAAAATTTTATACTTGTCTATGCATGTATGTAAAACTAATGTCAAGTACAGTCATTGTGTCTTCATTTATAATAATGAAAAATTGGAAAAACCTAAATGTCAATCAGTGGAGAAATGAATAAGCTATGGGCTTTTATATGGTGCAATCGATCTTGGAAACAATGTTAATTAATGAAAGCAAGCTTATAAATTACACTTTTATTGTTAACGGATACACATTTGTGTAGCAAAATTATAAAAACATGGGCAGGGAGTACACACACAAACTTTGCAGTAACAGTCATTTCTGGGAAGGTAGTGAGGGGATGTGATTAGAAAGGAGTGAAAGACCTCAGTCACACCTTTAGTTTCTTGAAAATTTTTTTGACGCAAATATGGTAAAACATTAACATTTGTTCAACTTGAGCACGGAGTACATATGGGGAATTTGTTTGCTGTATTTTTCTGTATGTTGGAAATAATTCATAATTTGAAAATACAGTGTAGCTTTGTAAATATAGCTTTTAGAATTTATAGAATCATATGATAGTGTAAATGTTCTGCAGCATGCTTTTTAAAATTCAGCTTACGGTTTTAAGCTTTGTCCATATTGGTATATGCAGATCTGGTTATCTAATTGCTGTTCTTGGTATCCAGTCATACAACTACATGCAATTTAGCCATCACTCTGCTGATGAACATTTAGGTCATTTCCATGAATATTATTATCAGTACAGTTTTATGCAATAGACTCTGCTTACTGTAAATCTTTCTTGACAAGATATACAGACTGTGTTAGGAGGATGAAGAAAAAAAGCAGAGGAGACTCTTGTAAGCAGCATATGTGTTCCTCAAAAGTCAAAACAATTGCCTGGTGATAATTAATGAGACTTTCAAAGCAGATTAGCTTTCCAGATGATTTGGATACCACTCTGCAAAGTATGGGCTTCCCGGGTGGCACTCGTGCCAGTGCAGGAGACCTAAGAGATAAGGGTTCGATCCCTAAGTTGGGAAGATCCCCTGGAGGAGGGTATGGCAACCAGTATTCTTGCCTGGAGAATCCCATGGACAGAGGAGCCTGGCGGGCTACAGTCCATAGGATCGCAAAGAGCCTGACACGACTGAAGCGGCTTAGAACACAGGTTTTCTAAATAAATAACGCTGCAGTGAACAAGATCTTGTGTACAGGAGTGTTCCCTAGAGTGGTGATCTTTATATTGAAGTGTGTGTACTCCTGAGAATACCAAAACCTTTTCAAGAAGGTTTTAGGCCTAAGTTGATATTTTTAAAACTCAGTTTCAAGATCCTCAACCTCCATATATGTGCTTTCCTCCATATGTTTATTTCAAGCAGTCCTGGGTCTAGGCCTGTGGTTGGGTGCTGTGCAGGTTGTCATTTTCCACCTCCATTCACAGTTGCTCTTCTCTCACCTGACTACAGAAAGGCATAGTTCTCATCCATATCACCTTTCATTTGATATTTTATACATAAATTTTAATGTTTATGCATTTTGAATTAAATTTTTATTTTTAAAATTTAACCTATTTATCTAAAATATATTTTTGTTTTTAGTATGAGATAACAATGTAATTGTAAATCTATTGACTTTGACATAATAGTCTAAATAATACAACTGGACACTTTATCCTCTAATATTGATATCAAAGTCTCTTTGATCATATGAGAAGTATAAAGTTTATGGAAGTATCATTCCACTATCTTCCTAGAATTCCCTGAAGTTATGGTGGCCATATAAGACAGTTCTGGTCATGAGATATGATTCTATTAAGAATTGGGGGAAGCTTTTAGCTTTCTTGAAACAAGCACTGCTCTGTTTCCTTTCTTCTTTTTGGGTGTATGGCACCTGGTGGCAAAGGAGCCATCTTTCCAGCTCGTCTTTCCAGGAGAGCTGTTCTCTCAGGGGAGCTGACTCCACTCCCGTCTCCTGGCTGGTCTAAGGATAATTCCATCCCCATTGCCAGAGGTTGGTTTAGCTTTAGGTGTGACACAAGTCTGTATATTTGTCCATGTTTGCTGTCAGCTTCTGGGAAAGTCTTTCCCTGCTCTTAAAAGAGACTCAAGGAAAGTCAATCTTCCTCCCCCTCCCCTTGGATACTTTTCTTTTGCAATATACAAGTTTTACAGTTTAGTCAGTTCAAATTTATGGGTTTTTTTCTGAATGTTAAGAATTTTTTGTGCATTCAGAAATCCTTTTCTACCCTGAGGTAAAAATATTCAACATAGCCTCCTAATAGTTTCCAAGTTGTGCTTTCAATTTCAGAACTTTAATCCATCTAAGATTTGTTTGGAGATATGATATGAAGTAGGGATTTGATTTTCCCCTCCACATGGAGAGCCAATGGTCCAACATTCTTTATTTAATAGTTCTTTTGCCGTTGATCTCTGAAGCCACCTTTCTGGTGATTAAAAAAAAATAGCTAAAATTTATTTACCACTTAGGATTTGTTAAGTGTATCATGTATCAACTCATTTGATCCTTACAACTACTTTATAAAGTACAGGCTCATGATCCATTATTTACAATTCTGGAATAGAAAAACACATGAACATGATACTTTTAAAAAATTCATTTGGGAGCAAAACCTGACCTAAACTTCCATGCAGCTATTTATTTATGTTGTTATTTTTTAAAGATATTTTCTATTTATTTACGTTTTGGCTGTTCCTTATGGCATGTGAGATGTGAGATTTTAGTTCCCCATGGAACCCATGCCCTCTGCATTGGAAGCACAGGGTTTTGACCACTGGCCCACCGGGAAAGTCCCTGCCATGCAGCTGTAGAAAGTCTCTTATTTAGTCCTCTTAGTATGGCTATTCATACATTTTGCTGCAGAACTGTAAATGTACTTGATTATTGGGTACTGTCCTAGAAGCTTTTGGGGTGTGACAAGGTATATGCATTGGATGACTTCTCAAAATCTAAAACATTCTAAATTCAGAAAACCATTTAACCAAGGTCTCAGATAAAGGTTGTGTTGTTGTTTAGTCGCCGCTAAGTTATGTTTTTTTGCAACCCTGTGGACTTGTAGCCTACCAGGCTCCTCTGTCCGTGGGTTTCCGAGGCAAGAATACGGGAGTTGGTTGCCATTTCCTTTTCCAGGGGATCTTCCCGACCCAGGGATTGAACCTGCAACTACTGCCTTGGAACACAGATTTTTTACCACTGAGCCACCAGGCAAACCCCAAAGGTTGTGTACGAGTACTATTTTTATTCCCATTTCACAGCTGAGGAAATTGAGACATAGAATTTAAGTCATTTGCTTAAGGTTGCATAGTTAACAAAAAGTTTACTCAATGGAGTTAATAACATTTGTGAGTGCTTAAAGTTATAGTCACTTGGTTAAATGCTTTATATTCATTATTTCTTTTAAACCTTGGCCAATAACCTCAGATATGCAGATGACACCACCCTTATGGCAGAAAGTGAAGAAGAACTATAGAGCCTCTTGATGAAAGTGAAAGAGGAGAGTGAAAAATTTGACTTAAAGCTCAACATTCAGAAAACTAAGATCACGGCATCCGGTCCCGTCACTTTATGGCAAATAGATGGGGAAACAGTGGAAACAGTGTGATTGCAGATGGTGACTGCATCCATGAAATTAAAAGTCACTTACTCCTTGGAAGGAAAGTTATGACCAACCTAGAGAGAATATTAAAAAGCAGAGACATTGCTTTGCCAACAAAGGTCCATCTAGTCAAAGCTATGGTTTTTCCAGTAGTCATGCATGGATGTGAGAGTTGGACCATAAAGAAAGCTGAGCTCTGAAGAATTGATGGCTTTTGAACTGTGGTATTGGAGAAGACTCTTGAGAGTCCCTTGGACTGCAAGGAGATCCAACCCGTCCATCCTAAAGGAGATTAGTCCTGAGTGTTCATTGGAAGGACTGATGTTGAAGCTGAAACTCCAATACTTTGGCCACCTGATGTGAAGAACTGACTCGTTTGAAAAGACCCTGATGTTGGGGAAAACTGAGGCAGGAGGAGAAGGGGACGACAGAGGATGAGATGGTTGGATGGCATCACTGACTTAATGAACATGTGTTTGAGTAAACTCCAGGAGTTGGTGACGGACAGGGAGGCCTGGCGTGCTGCAGTCCATGGGGTCACAAAGAGTCAGACACAACTGAGCAACTGAACTGAACTGAACAACCCTATAAGGTGCTATTATTGTCCCCATTTTCCAGAAGAAGCAGTTGAAGCTTAGAAAGGTTATACAACTTCCCTGAACACACAACTATTAAATGTGGTGAGAAAGGATTTAAAAACAAGCTATTCTGACTTCAATATATTTATTACACTATGCCTTACCAGTCTGTAACACCTCTCTTCTATATGTCATTTAGAACTACATATTGTATCTAATTACCTCTTGGATATTAAAGAGTAAGGGTTTTTTTTTTTTTTTTAATGCATATCAGATCATTTTACTCCCATGCTTAAAACCCTCCTATGACTTCCTATTGATTTCAAATGCATGCAGTGGTAATTGGCAGCTTGCAGCGAGCAGTAGCTGGAAGCAAGATTTTAGTTTCCCAGACTGGGAGTCCTAAACACTGGACCACAGGTGCCAGCAGTTAAGGCTAGAGTCCCTAGTCCTTGCCTGCCTAATAAAGAATGAATTCAGGCAAGAAGGCAGAAGATAAAGAGTAAGTAAAAAGTTTATTTGAAAGGAAAATTATGGGCAAACTCAGAAGAGAGCCGCGCCTTTGGGAAGTTTAAATCCTTTAGGGGATCGTTTCCCAGGTCTTTGTCTTCCTTCAGGCCAATCATCTTGCTTTGTTCCCCCACAGGCCACGGGTTAATCTGTCTCAGGACCCTCCCCTGAGGTGTGCATGCACCCCTCAGCCAAGATGGTCCTCAAAGTGAAGGCTTCTGGGAGGAGCAAGACTCATTATGGCCTGGAATTATCCCCTGACTTTTGACCCCAGTGAGCCTTTCTGCACATACGTAGTGTCTCCCTTGTCCCCAAAAGGGGGGAATGGAGATCCCTTAATCCTTTACTCAAACAGGGTTTTGTCCCTGTTTGTCCTTGCCATGGGCTGCGTGAAGCACAAGCTGGAATCAAGATTGCCAGGAGAAATATCAATAGCCTCAGATATGCAGACGACACAACCCTTATGGCAGAAAGCAAAGAAGAACTAAAGAGCCTCTTGATGAAAGTGAAAGAGGACAGTGAAAAAGCTGGCTTAAAACAGCATTCAAAAAACTAAGATCATGGCATCTGGTTCCATCACTTCATGGCAAATAGATGGGGAAACAATGAAAACAGTGACAGACTTTATTTTCTTGGACTCCAAAATCACTGCAGATGGTGACTGCATCCATGAAATTAAGATGCTTGCTCCTTTGAAGAAAAGCTATGACTAATCTAGACAGCATACTAAAAAGCAGAGACATTACTCTGCTGACAAAGGTCCATAGAGTCAAAGCTATGGTTTTTCCAGTAGTCATGCATGGATGTGAGAGTTGGACTATAAAGAAAGCCGAGCACCAAAGAATTGAGGCTTTTGAACTTTGGTGTTGGACTCTCAAAAGTCCCTTGGACTGTAAGATCAAACCAGTCAATCCTAAAGGAAATCAGTTCTGAATATTCATTGGAAGAACTGTTGCTGAAGCTAAAGTTCCAATATTTTGGCCACTTGCTATGAAGAACTGACTCCTTGGAAAAGACCCTGATGCTGGGAAAGATTGAAGGCAGGAGGAGAAAGGGATGACAGAAGATGAGATGGTTGGATGGCATCACCAACTTGATGGACATGAGTTTGAGCAAGCTCCGGGAGGTGATGATGGACAGGGAAGCCTGGCATGCTACAGTCCATGGGGTCTCAGAGTTGGACACAACTGAGCGACTTAACTGTTCTTGCCATGATTATTACCTTGACTATTGCCATGACTATTACCTTAAGGTATTTACAAGAGAGAAAGACTGGCTATTTACCCTGTTTCTGTTGTTACTTCCATTTTGGAGGTCAAAGAAGAGGCTGATTGTAAATTCCTCAACTAGAGTCCCTCTATCTTGTCTCAGGAAATGTAAACAAGAGGCTAGTTTTAAGTATCCAGTCTGAAACCCACTTATTTGTACCCCATGAAATGCAAACAGGAGGCCAGTTCTAAATGTCTAACCTAGAGCCTATCTATCTCCTACCTCACTACTGCTAGACGAAAATCCAAATTCCTTACAATGGCGCCTTTCTACCTCTCCCATCTTGTCCCCCAAGATAGCCAGCTTCTTTTAAGTTTTTACCTGAGGTGTATCCCCTACCTGGAAGACTCCCAGGTTTTCACATAGCTGACTCCCTCCTGTTAGTCAGGCCTCAGATTAAGCTCCTCCTTGGTTTTCCCCTAATTACCCAGTTTGGAGTCTCTAATCATGCTCTCTATCCTATCATTCTCTTTTACATAGCATATAAACATGATATTTTCTCATTTACTTGTTCACTCTTTTTCCTTCCAATAGAGTGTAAGTTCAGCTACAGTGGGCATCTTATCTGTTTTGGTTTCTTCTGAAGCCCTAACCTCTAGTATAGAGTTTAGCATGTGGTAGGTACTTAATTTTGGCTGAATAAATTAATGTAGTGTAAGATCAGTAAATGCACCTGCCTGTTAGTTCCAGTGGTGGTAGATGAACTGAGAAGGCAGGTGGGAGAAGCTGGTGAAATATGAAGGCATTTAAACATCAGCTTTTGTCTAATAGTATAAATAGTGCCTAACAGAGTGTTTGGCATAGAACAGGGGCCAAATTAGTATTTGTTTAAGAATGAACAGTATATATTATTAGTAGCTTGGCTCTTGGGCAAATTTCTTAACCTTCCTGAGCTTAGTTTTCTAACCTATAAAGTGAAGATTAAAACTTATTTTACAGGATTAACCTACAAATTATATGAGATAATACATGCCAAATGTCTAGTACATAGGTTTTTAAATTTCTTTCCCTTTACACTTTATAAACTCTTGTAAGCTCTTCTAGCCGCATGACCTCATTTTATTTCTCTAGTACTTCTCATTAGTCTTATTTAATGTATGAAAAAGACTCAGGGGCTGAGGCAAAGCTTCTCCAGGTAATGACAAGCCAATGGACAAGTTTTATAAGCAGAGGAGTGACTCGATGAAAGCAGTGTTTCTTGAAGATTCATCTGTTGGCAGCCTTTAAGATGGGCTCAACTGAAGAAGCTGGAGAAATATTACTTTGACTACTATCATAAAAATCAAGTTTAAGGTGATAAGGGCATGCACTAGGTGACAGAGAATGCTTGAAAACCTAACAAATTAAGAGACTGAATAGCTACACAGCAAAAAAAGACACAAATAAACGGCTGACAGTTTTCAAATACGGTTGAGAAAATGATGGTACCAACAGGTAAACAATTAAGATACCAAACTTGGCAAAACGGTTGGCAGTTCTTCCCTCTAATACCTATGCAGAACATACGACGGTTACACGGCAAACATTTGAGCCGTGTCTTCTTGTGGATTTCATCCTCCCACTGGGATCGCCATCTGGACTAGAGCATCCTATGGACCTGTGGATTGTTTTCTCTAGGAGCAGTCTGGTGAGATGAGAAGCGGGGCGATGAAGAATTAGAAGTAAAGGTTTTGAACTCTGAGAGTCTCGGCTAGATCGACCTTTTTCCTTCTATAAAATTTAAGTCCTTGAAGACTAACGACACCCCCGGAAGTGCACAAACAGTCCTTTTGGCAGCTCGTGCCGCCAGGCCGCAGCAGCTCGTACTTCTTCGGCTCAGCAGCAGAGCGGAGCGCCTCGCGGTTTGCTGACGTCACTTCCGGCGCGCTGACGCTCAGTCCGGCGTGCCGACGCCTGCGTCAGCAAAGAGCGGGGCTGGGGGCACCCGGTTTGAAGTCGTGCGGGTCGGAGCACTGCCGCCTCCGTCGCTGTCTGAGACCCCCTGCTCCCCGGCCGCGGCGGGGAAGAGCTCGGATAGGCGGCAGGGCAGATGCCCTCGGGCCCGCGCCGGGACGTTCCGCGCCGCATCGGCCGCTCCCCTGTGCTCCGCGGCCTGGGCCTGCGCCGCTCCGCTTCGCTCCCTGGAAACTAGCGCCTCGGCTGCGCGGCTCGTCGCTCGCGGGGAGCTCCGAACCGCCGGCGTCCGGCCATGGCGGTCTCCAGGTGGGTCTAATTCCTCCAGAGCGAACAGGAGGTTCCCATTGTCACTGGTCTCGGGCGCCTTCCTGCCTAGACTCCGCAGTTCGCCCCTCAGTCTGCGGGGCTTTGGACTGGGGTTACTCCACGTAAGTCAGTTCAGGAATGTCTTTTTCTTGCTGAATAGACCGTTTGGCACGTTAGAGCTAGTTTTTCTCTTTCCTCACCATGTTTCTCTTCTCTGGTTTCTCTTCCCTCTTTCAGTTCTAGGAGAATCTTTTCTTTTTCTTAGTATTCTAAGGCCGATCCCTAACCTCCATTTCACGGGAAAACTTGGTAGTAACTGACGAAGTCGGGGAGACTGAGTTACAGTTATCTAAGTGACCTTCTAATTATGTTAAAATTTGTGTTTACGGCTTTAGGGATATGTTCCTTCCTGAATACTTTTTTCTTACATTATAATATAGTTCTTCGTTTTGTTTGGCAGTACACACACAGTCGTCAGCTTTGTAATCTTTAGCAAATTATTGTATTAGTACCATTTTCTTTAACCAAGGCGTGAAAGTTGTATCACGAATTTTAAATTATTTTAAAGTGATTGCCCCTCGATAGGAAAGTATAGGAAACTATAGGGAGACCAGCAAGACATTTCTTTGTATAGGTAGCAGGAAAGTCTTTTTCTCCAATATGAGAGACTGGGTGGGGAGTACCTTTT
Organism: Muntiacus reevesi; assembly: GCF_963930625.1. Lineage (NCBI taxonomy): Eukaryota > Metazoa > Chordata > Mammalia > Artiodactyla > Cervidae > Muntiacus > Muntiacus reevesi. The sequence continues at coordinate 136,109,795 of NC_089250.1, forward strand.
GTCAGAGTACATTTGTCAGACATTTATATGCGTAAGTAGGGGATAGCCCCTCTGATAGCAGAGAGAAGGGTTCACCACATTTGTTAGAAATGGGTCCTTCTACCATATAGACTGAAAGGGAAAAATGATGACAGTTCAGAAAACATAGTTTTTGTTCATTTTTCAGAGTTAATTGAACAGATTCCTATTTTGCAAGCAAAAGGATAGCCCATACTTCACAGATTCCCTAGATAACTGATGAAAAAGTGTGTGGGAGAAACCCAATAGAGTTGAGTGTGAGGGATTGCAAGGTACCTGCAGTAGGGGGCATCTAATTTTTATTTCATAGATTGATTCCATTCAGTGTGAGGAAATTCTTATCTTGTGATGTATAAAATAGAGAAAAAAATGAAAGTTTAAAGAGCACCTAATCTGCTTGACTAATGCAAATGTATTTACAGAAGTTTAGGGCACCTACATTTCTTAATGAATGAGTTTTCAAAGCAGATGCTTTTTGTTCTTGACATTGGATTTCAAAAGGTGGTGCTTTTTTTTTTTTTCTGTAGATCTTTTTTATTTAGCTTGCCAAAATTCTGTTAAATTCTACTTTAAAGAGAAAACTTGTCATGGTTTTATAGAAGAACTAGTCCTGGGCTTATTTTGATAATATAATAGGTTCATGGAAAACACTTTGGAGACACTTTATGATTTGGGGATACTACCAGTCCTTGACTTTTCCATATGAGGATTCACTTTGAATAACAGACTTTAATTTTAAACTAACCTTCTCCATGCACTGAGCACACGTTTATGAACTAAATTTCCTTTCTCTTCTTGGTGTGAAATACAGACTCACTTAGGCTTCCTTCGTGGCTCAGACAGTAAAGAATCCGCTTACAATGCGGGAGACCTGGGTTTGATCCCTGGGTTGAGAAGATCCCTGGAAGAGGGCATGGCAATGCACTCTAGTTTTCTTGTCTGCAGAATCCCCATGGATTAGAGGTGCCTGGCAGGCTACAGTCCATGGGTAGCAAAGAGTCTGACATGAATAACCACGTACACATACATACAGACTCATTTTAATATTTTATTGTAGAACAGGTTGAAAATGGTTGAAGAGATAAAAATCATTTGCGAGAATCAAATCTAAAATATTTTTTGCACTGTTTGTATCAGTGTGTGACTGAAAAATGGTAATGTTTTTATAACCTTTAAATATTTCCAATAGGAGGGAAATGTTAAGTTCAGATTGCCAGATCCAGAGATCCAGGAATAATATTTGACTTAGTCCTCCCTTCCTTTCCCCCAGTCTAGCCAGTCCCCAGATCCAATCTTGTCAGTTCTACCTTTCTAACCTTTCTCTGGCCAATCTTTTCTTTCCAGGTCGTTTATCACAGTCCTCCTCCATACCACCATCATCTCTCATCCAAGACACCTGTCACCGCAGCCATTCTGCTCTTCCTGCCTCCATTGGTGTCTCTTTCTAATTTATTCTTTGCTTCAGTTATATTATTGTTTGCTAATGTTAATTTTAATGTAGCCTTTTTTTTTTCCTGTTTAAAACCTTTTAGTTTTCTGTTGCCTTAAGATAAAGGACAAATTTTGTAACAAACACATCTTACCAGATCATTTGTGACCTGGTTCCTGCTTTACCTTTTTAAGCTTCATCGTGTCAAGTTGTTTGAGTCTGTCTCTTCTTAATTCTGAATCTTTGTTCTTTTTCATCTCCTAGTCTCTAGAACATTAATTCCTACCTTCTCCTCCTACCCCCAACGTTAGTTTTTAGATCTAAACTCTAAGCCTATACATGTGTCACTTTGTTTGGGAAGCCTTCTCTGGTATTACTTCATCTCAACTGGTGAGATTTTTGTCTTGCCAGTCATATTTATCATACTTTGTGATTGTTTAATTGTTCGCTTTCTTGCTTGAGTTAACATCAACTCTGTAAGAGAAGTGAATGTCTTTGCTCTTTTTTTCCCGAGTGCCTTTTCTCATAGGTGCTCAATACACTTTTTAAAAAATGGGTGATTGTTTTCTTGTTTAATTCCTGTCATGATTTTTCTGTAACTTTTGTAGAGTGTTTCTGGTGTTTTTCAGTAAGTGCTTCTGAGTTTTACAAATTTCCCTAAGAGAGAAAAGCTTTCATTATAGGTTTGAATATTGACCAGAATTCTAATTTAAAAAATGATAAATATCATCAGAACTAGTTTTATAAATTTATAGTCTAGTACAATTCTGTGATAGCATGGTCTTTTATAATGCAAATTGGATATAATTTAATTCTGCATTTTGTGTAATCAAAATTTTTAGACCCCACTTAGTTTTTTTTTAATTATTATTTTTGGCTGCATTGGATCTTCGTTGCTGCAAGCAGCTTTTCTCTAGTTGTGCTGTGCAGGCTTCTTATTGCAATGGCTTCTCTTGTTGCGGCCCACGTGCTTAGATGGCTCCAAGGCATCCGGAATCTTCCCAGACCCAATATGGAAGTTGTGTCCTCAGTATTGGCAGTCAGATTCTTAACTGCTGGACCACCAGGGAAGTCCCACACTTAGCCTTTATAAAGGCTTAGTTTTAATGTAGTACTTTGAATTATAAGAATGTAGCAAATGGTAAAATGTATGGTCAACTCTTGATCCCCTATGGGTGGGTTAAATCTTGCTAAAACCCCACAAATCTTTGTGACTCTAAAATTGCAAATACAATGATAGCATTTGAAGTTCTCCATAAAATGCAGTGAAATACTACTAAAAATGTATGACTCCTTTAGACCCCTAGTAAGAGTATACACATGTGAGAGAACAATGTTGCCCTTAATGAGTGAATGCTGGAAAGTCAGCCACACTCACTAGCTACTTGACTTGCTCTTATAACGTCAACTAAGCAAAAAAAACCCAAATTAGTATATATTACAGGCTTTCAGTGTTGTTTGCAAGCAATTTAAGTAATAATTATTAAATCTTTGAATACTATGTTGTTTTGTAAGACTCTTTCCCTCTATCATCTGTCACTAATTGGAGTTGAGCCACCAACAGTAAAGGTGATGTTAGAGGGATTGTTAAGTTTTGTTCATTACAAGTGGTGGGTGAATCTGTAACAATGTTGGGTTCCATGGCTTAATACAGATTTTTTTAAAAGATTGTTTTTGATACCTTTGCCTGTTTATACCACAGTTGGTTGTTGTTATGCATCAATTAGCTATCATGAATTTAGTTTTTTCTTGATCATATAGAGAGAATGTAAAAATATAATTTAGAGAATTTTCCATCAGTGATCTCTGCTATAAAGGTCATGTCTAAAATATGTAGACAGTAATTATGACTTGACTGTTTTAGAAGCTATACCTTAAGTCTGTGACACACATCTTTGCAGTTTAAAAATGATGCTGTGTTCAGAAAAGTTTCTGAACATACCCTCTTATGGAAGAAACAAATTGCTACATGTGAGCAGAACTTTGCTCTGTTGTGTTAATTCTCTCTCAACACTGCTGATGCTTCAGAGAAACATTGTTTCAGTGACCTATTCTGCACAGTAAAGGGAAGTTTCTTGATGTGGGAGTCCTTGCTCTTGACAGGGAAAATGCTAATACATTTTCCTGTAGGAGAATACACCTGTAGGAGAGCACAGGTGTTTTTTGTTTGCTAGGCCTATTCCTCCATTATTACTAATTTCTATCCATTATAAGATTGACAGAAGACACTGTTGTAAATTGTAATATATTAAATATTTTGTACTTTAAAAATAGGGACCAAAAGCTATGAAAGGTAGAGGAGGCATTATATAAGTGTATCCATTTTAATCCCTTTGGTTAAATTCCTCCATGTTTCTTTAGTCTGTTTCTCAAAGTACTATACACCTAACAGAATTCACCATTTTAACCATTTTAAAATGTACACTTTCAAATGAAGTTTTAATCCACTACACATTTTTTTCCCCTGAAAAATCTAGATTTTTATGTTTAAGATAAAGTCATACAAGGGGCAGAGGTTGGGGGGGAGAAGTGTCCTGAAGGAAATAGTGCACCTTGGCTGTCCTTTTCAGCACTCGTTTAACAAGTATTTACAGAGTGCTTTCTGTGTTCCAGGTGCTGGAGATACAGCAGAGAATAAAAATGAATTTCCCATTCTCATGGAGTTCCTGTTCTCAGGGGGTGTGGGGAGAATATAAATATCTAGCACACACCTGCCCTTGCATCTGGCTTTGGTGTTGTTTCACATGTTCATATTTGTTCTGTGTTCTCTGTGGTATTTCAAATTAATCTACTTTCTTATAGCATTAACATAGTTTCAAATAACCCACAGTGGGAACTTGAAGGCATACATTTTAAAACATCAGTCTAGGCAATTTCTTAAAAGTCATTTCTTTTGACCATAACTTCCTTGCTTAATGATGTTGTGTAGGACTAAGCACAGTGTTGATACCAGATATTTATGTTCTTATTCCCTAAGTAACACAGAAAAGAAAAGCCTCACATAGTAAATGTAAAAAATGCATGACAAAATGGACAAACTTGACTGATCATTCCCTTTTAGTTACAATTACAAAGCCATCTCTGACATACTCTGTCAGTTGACCTTGCATAATTTTTTTAGAGTAGTTAAGTTTATTCTGAGAATAGTGAGATTGGAAATAGAGTGCGAAAGTTATATCTTAAACACTTTCTTTTTCCATCCTCAAATAGTGGAAATGCAATATATATTTGTTTATTGATGTTGAAGTAGTAGTCTAGGACATTTTTATAGTTTAGCATGCATATTATTCCTTTTTATATTCTTACTTTTGAATTATGATAGCACAAACAGCTGAAGAGAAGTTAAATTATAGTTTCCAGCATAACCTCTACTAACTCTATGTACTTTCCTTTTTCTAACAGCCAGTTTTTTAAAACCATATTTTCTATTTTAATTTGAAGTAGCATTAATTTTCAATATTGTATTAGTTTCAAGGATATAACATAGCAATTCAATATTTTATATACTATATATCATTTAAAGTTATAATAAAATAATGGCTGTCTTTCCCTGTGCAGTACAGTGCATCCTTGTTGCTTATTTGTTTTATATATAGTAGTTTGTGTCTCTCTTTTTTTTTTTTCATTTATTTTTATTAGTTGGAGGCTAATTACTTCACAACATTGCAGTGGGTTTTGTCATACATTGACATGAATCAGCCATTAGTTTGTGTCTCTTAATCTCACACACCTATCTTCTCATTCCCCTCTTCCCTCTAGGCAGTCTTTAGAGTAGTTTTCTGAAATCACAGGTTCATAAAATAAACATGGATCATGTCTTTTATAGTTATTTCTTTAAATTAAAATCCAATTGAAAATGGGCCAGATTATCATCATCAGTAGATTCATAACCAATTGTTGTTCAGTCAGTCATGTCCGATTCTTTGTGACCCCATGGACTGCACCACGCCAGGCTTCCCTGTCCTTCACCATCTCCCTGAGCTTGCTCAAACTTATGTCCATTGCATCAGTGATGCCATCCAACCATCTCGTCCTGTTTCATCCTCTTCTCCTCCTGCCTTCAATCTTTCTCAGCATCAGGGTGTTTTCTAATGAATCGGCTCTTTGCATCAGGTGGCCAAAGTATTGGAGCTTCAGCTTCAGCATCAGTCCTTCCAGTGAATATTCAGGACTGATTTTCTTTAGGATTGACTGGTTTGGTCTTGCAGTCCAAGAGACTCTCAAGAGTCTTCTCCAACACTACAATTCAGAATTATCAATTCTTTGGTGCTTAGCCTTCTTTAGGGTCTAACTCTCACATCCATACCTGACTACTGGGAAAACCATAGCTTTGATTATACAGACTTGTTGCAAAATGATGTTTCTGCTTTTTAATACACTGTCTAGGTTTGTCATAGATTTTCTTCCAAGGAGCAAGCGTCTTTTAATTTCATGGCTGCAGTTGCCATCTGCAGTGATTTTGGAACCCAAGAAAATAAAGTGTGTAACTGTTTCCATTGTTTCCCCATCTATTTGCCATGAAATGATGGGACCGGATGCCATGATTGTTGTTTTTTTAATGTAATCAGTGGATACTGTCAAATATAATTGCACCATGTTTTATTTATTCTACAGTCTTTGGTATCTTCTGTTCAGCTTGACATCTATTACCTCTTTCTCCTCCATTTGTCTATCCTTTGGAGAATGAAGAGTAGCATTTTTTACTGTTAGCTGTTATGCAACATACGCTTTAGCCAAAAGAAGTATTGTGATAAGTACTGTTCCCTCAATCAGCCCTTCTTTTAACTTTTTCTTTTGATCACCTGGCTTCCTTCAGACTTGTCCCTCATCAAGGGCCCCGTCTGCCCTCCAGCATAATGCTGGCTCTGTGTCATATCCTCTCCCTCTCCCCTGCCTGTTCATCACACCAGCCTTTCCCATTGTGTCTTGACCCTGTGCTCACCCGCTTGCCTCAGAGCTGGCTATCCTGGTGTAACAGGCCAGATTGCCCTCTTGTGAGATCCTGTCTGCTCATCCCTTTGTTGTTCCTCTTGTGTGGCATCTAGTCTGTTATCCTGGAGAGAAGAATGAAAAACTCCAAAAGGGGCTTTGAGTCAGGAGCACCAAAGAAGCATCCTTGTGTCCCCATTCTTGTATTTAGGGAATTAAATCTGACTATCAAAACGTGGGAGAGGTGAGAATAGGTCTGGAATTGGATGAGAGGATGAGCTGATCTACCCTCAGGGCAGGTGATGGTGAGGGAGCAGAGGTGACATGACATGGCATTGGAGTATCAGGCTTTGCAGAAAGCAGAGGCAGGAGGAACTGTGCGGTTGTGAGGCAAATTCAGCATTAAGTTAGAGGAGTAGAAGGTCTTTGGGCAGGACTGCAGAGGACTAAAGGAAAGTTGAGGAAGGGTAGAAATTATTGAAGGAATACAGTGCCTACCGCCCAGTCGTTTTCAGCTTGCTCTTTGCAGCAGCCATAACTGCCTTGATGTTCAGATTGCTAAAGTACTGCTGTACTCATCTTTTTACTTACTGAAACATTGCTTTAGCATCACTTCTTTTATTTTTATAACTTGTTTTTGTGTAGTATAGCTGTAACAGATTAAGGATATTTCTCAAAGGAAGCAAAAAAAATATATAGTACTCTGTTTAAAAATGGTGCTTCAACCTATCCCCAAGAAACTTGAATTTTTCTTTATAATTTTAATTACAGTAAATACCAGGTACTCAACAAATATTTGAATTCTGTGCAAAGACACTTTTGCACAATATCGTGGGGGACAAAAAGAATCATTGAAGAAGGTGAAGCCTCATAAGCATAAGACAACATGTGACAGATTAAAGACACAAAAATGTATAATAAATTCCAAAATGGTTATGCAAAATGAGAATCCTTGTGGATTTTAGAAGAGGATGTAATTATGTAGTAGTCCGTGAGATGGTGTCAAGGAGGTAAAGAACTTGAACTGAATCTGAATGGGTGGGAGTGAGCTGAAGAATTGGACCAAGAGAAGACATTCCAAGTAGAAGAAACAGTGTTGACAAAATTGTGGAAATCAAAATGGCCCTTGTTTGGGAGATACTTTCTTGTTTTTGATGACTACCTGGTAGGTAAGGGTGAGCCATTGAAAGTTTTATAATAAGGTAATAATTTGATCACAGGGTGTTCTAGGAAGTAAACTTAGCAGTGAGATCTTATTAGTATGGAGTTTTGCTCATCAGGCAGTTGAAAGTTTGCATTTGAGCTCCCACATGGGCTAGATTTGGGGATTATTTGTTCTGTGTTATAGTTTCCTACAGGAGAAACTGATGAGAGATGAACAGCCAAGGATTGAATTTGGGAGAATATTCTTATTAAACATGTTAACAATAGTGAAACCATGGAAAGAATTAAGAGATCAGAGAAGAACAGGGTAATAGAATGTTTTGAAATCTTAGGAAGGAAGGTATTTTAAGAATGGGGTATGTACTGAAATCAGATGTCACAGAAGAATCATGAAAATTGGATTTACAAAAAACAAAGCTATTGGTTTTAGAGCTTAGAATTTCATTGGTGACCTTCTGATGTGCTATTTCAGTAGTAGAGAAAGATAGAAACTTGATTTATGGGGATTAAAATGTACGTGGTGAGAAGGTAAAAGAAGTGATTTTAAACACTTGTTCAAGATGCTTGGCAGCAAAAAGAGTGTTCTGGAAGATGGAGGTCAAGCGGTTTATCTTATTAAAGATGGAAGATTTATATTTATATTTAAAGACAGAAGAGAGTAGATTAATAAGACAGTGATGTAAGATATTAGAGAAAGGATAATTGAATGAGGGTAAAAGATGGTATGAAGAAAATGGTGAGACATTATGCAAGTCTTAAAGAGAAATAACGACTGTCTTTTCATCTGTAATTGAAAGGATGAGTGTAAAGACCTTTGAAAGGTAATAAGTGAGGTGAGATAGTTTGTATTCCAATAACCTAGGGATCTACTCAGTCCTTCATTTTTAAGGAATAGGTAATGGCAATTGGGACTTGAGGAAAGTGGAAATGATTGGGGGGAAACTTGGAAAACTCAATTTTAACTATTTATACTTGGACTTACAAACAGGTTAGTATTGTCACTTCCTTAGAGTGTTCATTTTGCAGCCAGCTTTGCTTTTCATCACAAAAGCAGGAACTCCATCACTGAAAAGGAATTATGAAGTATTGGGCTGGTTAAAAAGTTTGGGTTTTTCTGTAAGATGTTACAGAAAAACTCAAACAAAATTTTTGGCCAATCCAATAGTTGAAATCTATCCAGAGGTGCAATCTAAGGAACTTTGCATCAGATAAATCAAAGATATGACAAACATGGTACTTAAGGGGGAAAAAAAACTATAAACAATTGCAGTGATGTGAAGCTATGAAATATGACTAAATCTAGTTTTACCCTATAAAATAAGAGGTTAAATGAAGTTAAGTGAGTTTCTTCTTTAAGCCTTCTAACAAGTGACAAATGTAATACTTTTAAAGATCGCATAGCTTCCAGTCTAGTTGTTCTACCATTTTGTAACTTTTCCTCTAGGAAGGTCCTGGATTTATGTAAACTGTACACATACAGTTTATATTATAAAGAATACATGCATCATATACAGATATAAGTCCATTGTTGTATAAATATAACCTAAGACATAATTTTTATAATAAAACATTTAATTTTTGATAATTTTGTTTGCCATAGAATATAGATTTAAAATGAATATTTATTTGCCTTGATAGAAAATTGTTCATAGATATTACATTTTCTTTTTGCAAATTTCTTTTCATTGAGCAGAGGCATTCAGAATTAGTCCTGGCAATAGGCATATATTTGTTGTGAAGTTTCAGAGACAGTTTCAGTAACTTTAACACCACAATCAGTTATAAAGATGAAAATACATCAAAGAGCATTCTTACAGTTATGTATGGGATGTATGAGGGAGGTCATTTTAATGGGAAAAGGATTTGGGATCTGACTTAGTGTTGGAATTTTATGAAAACCACTGTCAGAAGATTTTTTTCTCCCCTTTGTCCCATTATCTCTGAGTCATTCTTCACCAAATCCTGTAGCAAAGCCTGAAGAGTAAATGAATGAAGGCAAGTATTTAGGCAGCCTTGGATAGGTAAGGAGAAATATTATGTCAAAAGGTAGGGTGTGTCTATGCACAGTGTTTTTTCGGAATTAATTTCTTTATAATCACTGTGTGCCATTCATATATAGGAAGCCAAAATTGTGTTGTATTACTCTCTTTTTCTTTCTGTCACTGGCTTTAATTACCTCATATTTTGTTTAAAATATGTCCTTCTTATATACCCTTAACTGTAAAATTTGAACCTTGCCTCTTAGTGTTTTGAGTCAGTTGAAAAGTTTTCATGATACCCTTAGCCTTCTTGACTGAAAAAAGCCTATTTTAGTTGCATATATGTGAAAGTTGCTCAGTCATGTCTGACTCTTTGTGACCCCATGGACTATACACTCCCTGGAATTCTCCAGGCCAAAATACTGGAGTGGGTAGCCTTTCCCTTCTCCAGGAGATCTTCCCAACCCAGGGATTGAACTCAGGTCTTCTGCACTGCAGGCAGATTCTTTACCAGCTGAGCAAGGGAAGCCCAGTTGTATATGTGTGTGTGTGTGTGTGTGTTTTTAACTAGTTACAATGACTTTGTGTTTATTAGTAACTGGCTAGTTTGATAAATACTGCCCCCTCCAAAGGGCTTCCCATGTGGCTCAGTGGTAGAGAATCTGCCTGCCAATGTAGGAAAAGATGTGAGTTCAATACCTGGGTTGGGAAATCCCCTGGAGAAGGAAAAGACCACTTCAGAATTCTTGGTGGGAAATCCCATGGACCGGGGAAATCCCATGGACCGAGGAACCCAGCAGGTCTATGGTCCATAGGGTTATAAAAGAGTCGGACTCAATGACTAAACAGCAGCAACCCCCTCCAAAAGAAGAAAAGACCCTGCTTATTTCATGTGACCCCTTATAGCTTTATATTTTATTATAAAGGGATTTTAGAGCTTTGCTTTCTAATTTTTTAGTTCTTTGTAAAAGAAAAATAATCCCAGAGGTAAAAGATGAGCCTGTTTGCAGATTCTTAATACTTAATAGTCATGCTTAACTTTGGGACCTTGGTTGTTTTCTCTTCCTCATTAGATGAGATTTAAAGGTTTGTTCTCGAAATCTCCCCTCATATAGGATTGGGGCACAATTAATATCACCTTGCCCCTTTTCATCCTTCATCTTGTGTAAATACCCGTTTATTCTGTATATGAGACTGCCTTCCTTTCTTTACCTGTGGTATCCATTTGCCTCATTGAACCTGATTAATACTGTGGTGGAAGGGCTAGATCTATATGACACGTAGACAGTTGATAGTAGTTACTGGTTTCTTTCTCTTTTTCAAATCTTAGGATTTTCCTATATCCCAGAAACAAAGTGACACAGTTTTCCATTTCCCCCCACTTATTCCAGGTGTAAGACATTGTGATTTTATTCCAAACTACCTATTGGATAAGTGTCAGAACTTGGATTTGAATTGTAGTTCTGTGGCTCTGGCCCATAATGGTGTTTGTCTTTTACAAACTGTTTCCTCAGAGATCTTATTGCCATTCTGTCACTTCTATACAAATGACTCGTGTATCTATATACCTTTCGTCTCAACTTTCTTCTGAACATCAGATCTCTGTTCCAGCTGTTCTTTTTGCTTTCCCCTTGCTTTCCTGATCCTGCCACTAATAAACTTGTCATCTTTCCTCAGACACATTTCCTCCACTAGTTCTTCCCATTTCTTTAATGACATCTTCATTTCTAAGATTCAGAGTCTCAGAATCCTTTCATTTCCTGGACATTACCATGGTAATTCTGCAGCCTTTCCCCCAACTTCTTTCTAGTCTTGTAACCATGATTGTAGTTCAGGTCTAAAAGTTCTCATAAAAGTTTTCTTTTTACTTCTTGCTCCACCCTGCTGCAAGACTAACCTTCCTGAAGCATAGCTCCAGTTCCATGACTTTCTTTTTAAAAAATAATTTTATTTATTTGTTTTTGGCTGTGATGGGTCTTCCTTTCTGAGTGGGCTCTTCTCTAGATGCAGTGAGCAGGTGCTCCTCTCTAGTTGTGGTGCATGGGCTTCTCGTTGTGGTGATTTCTTTTGTTGTGGAACTGAGGCTCTAGGGTGCAAGGGCTTCAGTAGTTGGAGCATGTGGACTCAGTAGTTGTAACTCCCTGGTGCTAGAGCACAGGCTCAATAGTTGTGGCTCATGGGCTTAGTTTCTCTTTGGCATGTGGGTCTTCCCAGATCAGGGATGGGACCCGTGTCTCCTGCACTGGCAGGCAGGTTCTTTACCACTGAGTCACCAGGGAAGCCCCCATGTCTTTCCTGATCAGTCTCTTTCATGGCTGGGCTATAATTCAAGGGTTTCCACAATTGGTCTCTAGCTGCTTTTGTAGCTACATCTTCTGCTATTCTCTTAAGTGTATCCTGATTTACAACCAGACTGTGTTACTCACTTCTCTAAATATAGCCTCCTTTGTCTTACTGCTGTTCTCTTCTTATTCCCTCTTCCAGATGTTCCTCCCCCTTTTCCCTTTTACCGCCTCATTTTCACCAGTATTGAATTATTTTTTGCTACCATTAAGGTCCAATTCATACACCATTTCTTTTAGAAAGCTCTTTTAGTATTATACAGTTGGGGATATAGTATTTATTGCCTACATTCCAGCTCCTTAAAGCACTTTTTCCTTTTCTGACATGTGCTTATTGGACGTGTATATGCATGTACAATTCCTGTGTTATACCCTATATTCTAATTATTTGTTTACTTGCCTTTCCCACTCACTCCACCTCCATAGCAAGTTCCTTAGGAGTAGATTAGTTTATCTCCTACAACTCAGCCATAACTCTTTCTTCATAGATGCTGAATATGTACATTTATTGACTCAAACATATATGAGGACACATTTCAGAATAACCATTATATTTTTGTTATTTTAGGCTTGACCGTCTTTTTATCTTACTGGACACTGGCACTACTCCAGTTACAAGGAAAGCTGCTGCACAGCAACTTGGAGAAGTGGTGAAGCTTCATCCCCACGAGCTGAATAATCTACTATCTAAAGTAAGGACTCTTCTTTCTCTTTTAGTATAATACAGTTGTAGAAATTTATCCATGGGTAAAAACATGGGTAAAAGGAGAGAAGGAAGTTGTCTTATTAGTGACAGTTTGTGGTCTTCAAATTCATTAAATAAGTCCAGTATTTTCCCAAATATTTAAAATTTTTTACTATTTTTTTGTCATAAGGTTTAAAGTACTTTGTTTTTTACGTCAAGTTTTATTGTCGAAGGGTTTTGACGATAAAGAACCTTTGGCCTGTGGAACAAATTTGAATCTGATCCAGTGTCGTAATGAACTAAGTTGTTAATCTAGTTTGTTAGTGGTCTAACTTGTTCTTAGCAGCTAATAATTATATCAGTTGACAGTCTTCAAATGGATGATACTCATGGGTAATGGTGGAAATATATGAGAAGCTTGTTGTCATTACATTCTTAGTTATTAGCTCTTTGAAAGTGCAGGCTTTCTCCTTTGGTGGATAAATGTTTTCATAATCCTAGCCCATGTTCTTTCCCTAAGCAGTTGCTTTATTTTTACTGATTTCTGTGGTCTTGTAGAAGTGCGACTGTATGATATGCTCTGCTCAGTCATATCCAACTCTTTGTGACCCCATGAACTGCAGCCCACTAGGCTCCTCTGTCTGTGGAATTTTCCAGGCAAGAATATTGGAGCAGGTTACCATTTCCTACTCCAGGGGCTCTTCCCAATCCAGGGATAGTAAGCAGCAAATTCCATGTATTTAATTCTCTGGCATACAAAATAAAAACAGGAGTGCTTGGTATGTGTGTTTAGTGGGAGTGGGGACAATGGAGAGCAGATGGGATGGGAAGCAGTATGATAACCCAAATATTGGAATACCCAAGATATCTCTATTCCCACCAGTCTTACCTCCTCCTCTAGTTCTGATTTGTCCCTCCCTGATTCCTCTGAGTAGGAGTTCTAAGCCCTTGTCATCCTACACAAATCTGCCCTCTATTGTTCCTGTCATCGGGGCGAACAGCAACTCTCGCCAACACACTCCTCACTTAGATACTATCAGAACTTTCTAACCAAGACGTAAATGGAGAAATAGTGATTTGACATCTACAGGTTCCATGTTCTCAGAATGAAGAAAGATGCACATTTGACAATACTATACTCATGTGTTAGATGTGGGGATAGAGAGGCATACCCGTTTCTTCTCATCCCAAGGGAAGAGATGGAGAACTGAATGAACTGAGACTGTAAACAATGAATAAGACTAACCTCTGCCGAACTGAGAAAACGTTTCCAGCCTTCCAAGTGAGTTCTATCCTTCTTAACTCAGACCTCACCATTTGACTGCCATCAACTAATTTTAAAAGAGGCAAAGTTTGTTTTTAGCACTTTCTCATCTCCTATCCCCTCTCTGCCCGCAGCATTTTCCTATTGCCTTCAGTTTTATTTTTGTGAAAAATAGCTTTATTGAATAGATTTTATATACCATATAATTCATCCAGATAAAGTGTACAATTCAGTGATTTTTTAGTAAATCCACAGATACATGCAACTATCATCACGATCTAATTTTAAAACATTTTGTGTGCTAAGTCACTTCAATCGTGTCCTACTCTTGGCAACCCTATGTTGCCCACCTGTAGCCAACCCAACTGTAGCCCACCAGGGTGCTCTTTCCATGGGATTCTCCAGGCAAGAATACTGGAGTGGGTTACCATACCCTCCTCCAGGGGATCTTGCCTACCCAGGGACCAAACCCGTGGCTCCTGCTTTACAGGCAGATTCTTAACCACTGAGCCATCAGGGAAGCCCTGAAACATTTTTGTCTCCCCTCAAAAGAAACCTCATGCCAATCACTCTCTATCACTCTCCCTTCCATACCCAGTCCTAGGCAACCACTGATCCACTCCGTTTATAGACTTGCTTGTTTTGAACATTTTATATTAAATATGTATTTTATGATTGTTTTTTCACTTAAATGTTATTTTCAAGGTTCTTTCATGTTGTGTGTGCTAAGTCACTTCAGTCGTGTGCAGCTCTTTGCAACCCAGTGGACTGTAGCCTGCCAGGCTCCTGTCCATGGGGTTCTCCAGGCAAGAATACTGGAGTGAGTTGCCATGCCCTCCTCCAGGGGGGATCTACCCAACCCAGGGATCAAAACCCATGTCTCTTTGTGTCTCCTGCATTAGCAGACCAGTAGTGCCACCTGGGAAGCCTTCTTTCATATTTTTGCATATTTCATTTTTCATTCTTTTTTATTGCCAAATATCATTCTTTGTATGGATAGGGATAATGTTGGATATACTTATTTCTTTATCAGTTGATGGACATTTAGTTGTTTCCACTTTTTGGCCTGTTATAAATAATGCTGCTATGAAAATTTGTGTGCAAGTTTTTGTATGGATGTATGTTTTCATACATGGGTGTATACTAGAGAGTAGAATTGCTGGGTCATATGGTAACTGTGTTTAACTTTATGAGGAACTGCCAGACCACAGCCAGGAACTGGCTCCACCATATTACATTCCCAACAGCATGTATGAGAGGTCTGATTTCTTCATATCCTTGCCAACACTTTTATTTTTTTAATTTTGTTTATGTATTTTTGGCTGTGCTGGGTCTTTGTTGCTGCATGTGGGCTTTCTCTAATTGCAGCAAGCAGGGACCACTCTCTAGTTGTGGTGTGCGGGCTTCTCATTGTAGTGGCTTCTCTTGTTGCAGAGCACAGGCTCCAGAGTACGAAGTCTTCCGTAGTTGCAGCTTACAGGCTCTAGAACACAGACTCAGTAGTCGTGGCTCAACAAGCTTAGTTGCTCCACGGCATGGGGAGTCATCCTGGACCAGGGATTGAACTTGTGTCTCCTGCATTGGCAGGCAAATTATTAACCACTGTACTACCAGGGAAGTCTCCAGCACATAATTGTTAACTGACTGTTTATATTCATACCAGTGTGTATGAAGTGATACTATAGTTTTGATTTGCATTTTCATATGACTAATGATTTGAATGTCTTTTCATTTATTTATTGACCATTTCTGTATCTTCTTCGGGGACCTGTCTATTCATATCCTTTGACCATTTTTAAGTGGCATATTTGTTCTTTTGTTGATGAGATGTAAGATTCTTCATACATTTTAGATACAAGCCCCTTATCAGATATGGGGTTTGCAAATTCATTCTGCTAGTCTTGAGGTTGTCTTCACTTTCTTAATGGTATCCTTTGAAGCACAAAAGTCATTAGTTACAATGAAGTTGACTTTTAACTTTTTTAAACACATGGCTTGTGTGCTCTTGAGATCATATTTAAGAAACCTTTGCCTTATCCAAGGTTACAGAGGTTTATCCCCATGTTTTCTTCTAACAGTTTTTTAGTTTTAGGTCTTATTTCCAGGCTCTGGTGTATTTTGAGTTAGTTTTGTGTCTGGTGTGAAGTAAGGATTTTATTTTATTTATTTATTTTTTAATAATTTTATTTTTGGCTGTCCTGGGTTCTTCATTGCTGCACGGGCTTTTTTCTGGTTGCAGTGATTGGGGGTTACTCTTTATTGCGGTGCACAGGCTTCCCATTGCGGTGACTTTCCTTGTGGAGTGCGGACCTTAGGCGCTCGGGCTCCAGTGGTCTGTGGCATGCGGGCTCAGTGTGTGTGCTCCCTGGCTCTCGGGCACAGACTCAACAGTGCGGCATGCAAGCTTGGTTGCTCTGAGGCATGTGGGGTCTTCCTGGATCAGGGATCAAACCTGTCTCATGCGTTGGCAGGCAGATTCTTTACCATTGAGCCACCAGAGAAACCATGAAGTAGGGGTTTTAAGTCATTATTTTGTTGCTGTAGCACTATTTGTTGAAAAGGTCATTTTTTCCCCATTGAATTGTCTTGACACTGTTGTCGAAAATTGGTTGACCATAGACACATAGTATTATTTTTTAACTAAATTCTTTTCCATTGATCTGTGTATCTGTCCTGCCGTTGCCACACTGTCTTGATTATTGTTGCTTTGTAGTAAGCTTTGAAATCAAAAAGTGTGAATCTGCCAACTTTATTATTCTTTTTCAAGATTGTTTTGGTGATTCTGTGCACCTTAAATTTACATATAAATTTTAAGATCAGCTTGTCTATTTCTGCAAAAAAAATAATAAAGCTGGGATATTGATAGAAATTTTGTTGAATCCATATTCCGTTTAGAGGGTGAAAGTGAAGTCGCTCAGTTGTGTCCGACTCTTTGCGACCCCATGGAGTGTAGCCCACCAGGCTCCTCTGTCCATGGGATTCTCCAGGCAAGAATACTGGAGTAGGTTGCCATTTCCTTCTCCAGGGGATCTTCCCGACCTAGGGATCAAACCCGGGTCTCCCACATTGCAGGCAGATGCTTTAACCTCTGAACCACCAGGGAAGCCCAGTTTAGAGGGTATTAATTACTATGCTAATAATATTAAGTCTTCTAATCCCTGAACATGAGGTGTCGTTTATTTGGGTCTTCTTTAATTTCTTTCAATAGTATTTTGAATTTTTTTTTTATAGTCTTCAGTATACAAGTCTTGCACTTTTTTGCTTAAATTTATTCTTAAGTATTTTATACTTTTTGATACTATTATAAATGAGATCATTTTCTTAATTTCATTTTCAGATTGTTGAAAGTGTAAAAAAATATAGTTGATTTTTGTACAATGTGTTGGTCTTATATCTTACTGTCTTGCTCTACTTTCTTTTCTAATGGTTTTATAACTCTTCCATTGAGTAAATGGGACTTAGTGACTAATATACACTTTGCTTTTTAGTATGTTAAAAACTTATTTTTTAAATGCACTTAAGCATTCTTTTATTGTGTTTCCTGTTTCCTTTTTTAAAAAGTTAATAACTGTATTTATTTTTGGCTGTGTCTGGCTTGCTTGTGGCATTTGGAATCTTTCGTTGCAATGCTCGGGCTTCTCTCTAGTTGTGGCACAGGGATTTAGCAGTTGTGGCTCGAGGGTTTAGTTGCCACATGGCATGTGGGATCTTAGTTCCCCAACCAGGGATTGAACCTGTATCCCCCTACACTGGAAGGTGGATTCTTAACCACTAGATCACAAGGGAAGTCCCCTCCCCATTTCCTTTTTTTAGAGTGTAGTGATATTTCTTGTGACTGATAGAAAGTCTTATAAATGATTTTAATAATTACAAAGTGTTTTGTATAAACTTGAGACCTGCTAAATTAGAAATTAATAAGTATATTTGTGTTCTTCTCTTTTGACTATTTGAACAAGCAATTTTTTTTGGTGTGTAACTTTTATTTTACAATTTTTTAAGGTGTTGATATATTTAAGGAGTACAAATTGGGATACTCGGATTGCAGCAGGACAAGCTGTTGAAGCTATAGTGAAAAATGTACCTGAATGGAATCCCGTGCCAAGAACCAAACAAGGTGCTTTTAAGAGGAAAAAGTAGTTTGTAGTAAAAACTACATTTTATGTTTTAGTAATTCCACTTTTAAAGGCTTAATTTTCATACTTTTAGGTGCAGTCTTGTCGGGAAATAAATTGAACAAGGTGTTTTTTCACCATGTTTTAAAAATTGTACTAGACAATCTCTTCTCATATATATTTTAAACTATTAATTCTACAATATGGTTTATTTGCAGAGATTATTACTTCCCTCGAGGATTTATGCCCTAAAAAATAAAATCAATTAAGTATAAATATTTTATACTTAAAACAGTCAAATTTTTCCTGTTGCTGTGAGAATAGGGTAGTTGTTTACTAAATTTAAATAAGCACAATTATGTGTGGACATTTGGAGAGGTCAGTCTTTTAGTCCTTTTATGCCTTTTAGATGTCTTTTAGTAGAAATTACTTGTTTTCTGACTGCCTATTATATATGACACTTGAAATGAATATGCTTTTACAAATTTATAAAGTTACACATTTTAATTGAGAATTTAATATGGTGTAACTGCATTTCATTTTCAAGTAACTTTTAGTAATGAGTTTTATCCTGTCTTAACTTACCTAAATTTTTACTTTAATTTGCTGCACCTATTATTTTGAGAAATTATGTTAGTTTGTCTTCTCTCATCGAAAGAAATACATAATCAGAAGAAGTTACAAATTGTTTAGGAATTGAACCCAAGCCCATTGCATTGACTACATGGAGTCTTAACTGCTGGACTGCCAGAGAATTCCATCCCCCAAAAAAGCTTTAAATTAGTTACACTAGCATTAAAATATATAGTATCATTAGTATCAAATATATAGTATTAAATATATTGTCATCATTAGAAAACATTAAGAAATTCACAGCAGTTCCCTTTCAGTTTAACAATTATACTTTAGTTTGTAGAGAATTATACGCAAATGGCCAGCTAAACAAACTGTTGTCAGTGAACAATTTATAGTATATATAAAATTTTGCAGTGGCATAGCCTTTTTGGGAGGAATATAGAACATTTCATAAATAGTTTTAGGCCCCAGATAGATATTTAATTTTAGCAGTTTGCCAGGAGATTGTAATTTGCTTATATTAAGAGAAATGAGTCCTGTTGATTGAGTAGTTCCTTTGTGTCCTAGATATTCCTAGGTATAGGGAGTGATGATGCTCATTAGTGTTATTTATGAAAATTTATATGAATATGTTTATCTTTCAGTTTATCACTGTGATAAATTACCTTGGTATCTTTCAGCTGTTTAACAGATAACATGATTTTTAATATATATATTTCAACATGGGGATATATTTCTTCATGTAATATTGTGTTTGTATAGTCAAAAAGTAACATACCCACTAACATTCTGATAGTTGTAGAAAGGGAGCCGTCTGCTAAATAGTTTTTTCATAAATAAGAACTGATCATAAATAAATCCACAATAGCTTTTCTACTTCCTCTACATTTTACTTTTCTTAAAATACTACCTACCCACCTGAAGTAATGCTGTTTTCTTTCATTCTGCACTTTGGCTGTATAATCAAATTGAATGTTTTTAAACCTCATCTAGAAACTACTTCAGAAAGTGCTATGGAAGACTCATCTACTACAGATCGATTGAATTTTGACAGATTTGATATATGTAGATTGTTACAACATGGGGCATCACTTTTGGGATCTGCTGGTGCAGAATTTGAAGTACAAGATGAAAAATCAGGTATGTAGTAGTCCTGTAGAAAAAAAGTCTGAAATGTGTGTTCAAATCAGTTTGTTACTTGGTGTGCTATGTTATCAGTCATACAAACCTAACAGATGCCACGAAATGTGAATTCACGGAAGTTTGCAGTTTAAGATGTGGGACATAGGGAAGGTGACCAGGAGTACTTTGTCTAAAACAAATAGGAATATTTTTCATCCCCTAACTGAATATGTGTGCTATATATATACACACACATATATATATATGCATCATTAATAGATATTAGTATGTCAGCATACATATTAATATTTTAGTATTTCAGTATAGAAATTGTAAAGTGGTACCCAGGAGCTTTAGTTGAGTAGATTTTAAAATCCAGGATTAGCACAAATTGTGGTAATGTTTTCGGAATTCTTGAAATTTAAGAGACTATGACAGTTCTTTTTATCATATGTTTTAAATATTTAAGTAATTGGATCTACTGATGCTAATAACCAAAGCAAAAATGAAAAATAAGTCTTAGATAGGTAATTTTCCCATTATCTTTAAACTTACAGAATCCATCTGGATATAAAATAAATGTTTTGGCCATTCAAGATTGATGCCTTGAGTGGAAAAAACCTTGATGTTTTTAATGGATTTCTGTAAGTAAATAAATTGCTTTTTTGACTTAAACCAAAACAGAACAATGTTTTGTTGCTAATTAATCATTAGTCAAAGCATATCTATCTAGCTAGGTTAATGAAATGATCTTCAGTTTGCTCATCTTAAAAAAAAAAAAGTCAGATACTCATTTCCTCTTTCCTAATATGCTTTCTATTGAAAAATCTAGTTTAGTTATTTATGGAGAGAATAAAGAGGAGAATTTGCTTAAGTTCCAGAAAAGCATAGTTTTTTTAAATAAGGGAAGTAGAAGTCTTCAAAAACTTTACAATTTGAAAAAAATTATCTCTAAGTTTATTAATTAGTTTACTAGTCTTAGTAGTGTTCCCGTAAACATCATGAGAGATTATTGACCCTTATCTAGGGAGAAAAGTCAGTGTGACTTTTGTCACTAAAAAAGAAAGTGTACTTGGCTTATGTCTTAAAGATTCTGATTTACTACATCTGTGGAGAGTTCTGGGAAATTGTATATTAAAAGAAAAAACTCCACAGATGACTGATATGTAAGCAGGATTGGGAACCCCAATTTTTTTAGAATTCAGTTTTTTTTCCCCTAGAACTCAGTTTTTAATGCTGATAAGTCATAGCATGCTGAAGAGTGCTCATTAAAACCCTCTAATTAGGTTTTCTTTAAATGTCTGTTCATCTGTGTTGATCTCTACATATTTATAAATGACATGTACATGATTGGCATAGGTGCCAGTTTATTTCCTTTGCAGTTGTGTTGGTTATTTTCCCCAATAGAACTTTCCCTGAAATTCGAGGACTGATTTGGAGCTTTGTGAGTGTACTGAATTTATGATCCAGAAGTTTTCATGTTGGATGCCTAGTGTTTTTCCCTCTGGGGAGAGCAGCCTTAATTTTTGGTTTTTGTTTTTTTTTTTTAACTGTAGCTATGGAGAGGTATAATTCACATACCACATAAATCACCCATTTTAAAAGTGTACAATTCAGTGAGTTTTAGTATATTTACAGTTTTGTGTAATTTTAGAACATTGTCCCTACCTCGGGAAGAAACTCCATATCCATATCTTTATCACACTCCTATTCCCCTATTCCCCTCCTTTTTCTTCTCAGCCCTAAGGAACCATTAATTTACTTCCTTTATCTATAGATTTGCCTTTTATGGGCATTTCATATAAATGGAATCGTATGTAGTCTTTTGTGACTGACTTCTTTTTACTTAGCAGAATTTTTCCAACATTTATCTATATTGTAGTATACATGTTAGTACTGTTTAGATTTTTTTTTCCTAAATAGTATTTATCACTGTTATAGGGTATATCCATTTTTAAATTTTGATCAAATATAGTTAACATACAATTTACCATCTTCATCATTTTTAAGTGTATAACTCAGTAGTATTAAGTACATTCATATTGTTGTGCAGCCAATCTCCAGAACTCTTTTCATCTTGCAGAATGAAACTTTATACCCATTAAACAATAATTCCCATCCCTTTCTCCCCTCAACCCCCCGGCCCTACACCGGCAATCACTGTTTTACTTTCTGTCTTTGAATTTGACTACTCGAGGTACTTCATCTGAGTGAAATCTGTGGTATTTATCCTTTTGTGACTGACTTTTTTCACTTAACATAATCTCCTTTCATGTTCATCTGGTATTGTATGTGTCAGAATTTCCTTCCTTTTTAATAAGGCTGAATAATAATTCTGGTGTATGTTTATATCATGTTTTGTTTATCGATTCATCTGTCATTAGACACTTGGGTTGCTTCTGCCTTTTGGTTATTGTGAATAATGCTGCTGTGAACACAGACATGCAAATATCTATTCATATTACTGCTTCCATCTTTTGGGTCTATGCCCAGAAGTGACATTACAGGATCATAGGTAATTCTATTTTTGATCCTTTTTTTTTTTTTTTTTAGGACTGCCATACTGTTCTCCATAGTGCCTATTCCATTTTGCATTCTCACCAACAATCTATGAGGTTTTCAATTTCTCTACATAACTTTATCAGCTGTTGTTATTTTGGTTTTTGGTAGCAGCCATACTAATAGATATGAAATTATTTCATTTTCTGGCTGAATAGCATTCCATTGTATGAATATAACATTTTGTGCATTCATTCATTGTTTGAAGACATTTGGGTTGTTCCTACCTTTTTGGCTTTTATGTAATGCTGCAATAAATGTTCATGTACAGATTTTTGTACATGTATGTTTTCATATCTTCTATGTAGATACCTTTTGTTGACTATGAGGGCTCTCCATTTCTTCTAAGGGATACTTACCACACTAGTAGATATCATGGTCCTTTGACTGTGCAGATCACAGCAAACTGTGGAAAATTCTTAAAGAGATGGGAATACCAGACCATCTTACCTGCCTCCTGAGAAATCTGTATGTAGGTCAAGAAACAACAGTTAGAACCATACATGGAACAGTGGATTGTTGTAAAGTTGGGAAAGGAGTTTGTCAGTGCTACATATCGTCACCGTGCTTATTTAACTTGTATGCAGAGTACATCATGTGAAATGCTGGGCTGGATGAAGCACAAGCTGGAATCAAGATTGCTGGGAGAAATACCAATAACCTCAGCTATGCAGATGACACCACCTTTATGGCAGAAAGCGAAGAGGAACTAAAGAGCCTCTTGAGGAAAGTGAAAGAGGAGAGTGAAAAAGCTGACTTAAAACTCAGAGTTCAAAAAAACTAAGATCATGGCATCCAGTCCCATCACTTCATGGCAGATGGGGAAACAATGCAAACAGTGAAAGACTTTATTTTCTTGGGCTCCAAAATCACTGCAGATGGTGACTGTAACCATGAAATTAAAAGATGGTTACTCCTTGGAAGGGAAGTTATGACCCACCTAGAAAGTGGAATTGAAGTTGCTCTGTCGTGTTCGACTCTTTGCGACCCCATGGACTGTAGCCTACCAGGCTCCTCCGTCCGTGGGATTCTCCAGGCAAGAATACTAGAGTGGGTTTAGACAGCATATTAAAAAGCAGAGACATTACTTTGTCCACAAAGATCCATCTGGTCAAGGCTATGGTTTTTCCAGTGGTCATGTACGAATGTGAGAGTTGGACTGTGAAGAAAGCTGAGCACTGAAAAATTGATGCTTTTGAACTGTGGTGTTGGAGAAGTTTCTTGAGAGCCCCTTGGACTGCAAGGAGATCCAACCAGTCCATCCTAAAGGAAATCAGTCCTGAATGTTCATTGGAAGGACTGATGTTGAAGCTGAAGCTCCAATACTTTGGCCACCTGATGAGAAGAATTGATTCATTAGAAAAGACCATTGCTGGGAAAGATTGAAGGCAGGAGGAGAAGGGGATGACAGAGGATGAGATGGTTGGATGGCATCACCAACTCGATGGACATGAGTTTGAGCAAGCTCTGGGAGGTGATGATGGACAGGGAAACCTGGCGTGCTGCAGTCTATGGGGTTGTAAAGAGTCGGACATGACTGAGTGACTGAACTGAACTGATGTAGATACCTAAGAATGGACTTGCTGGGGCTTGTGGTAACTGTTTTACCATTTGAGAAACTGCCAGACTGTTCTCCAGACTGGCTTCACCATTTCACATTCCTCTAGCAGGATACAAATGTTCCAGTTTCTCCACATCCTTGCCAATGTTTGCTTATTATTCACTGATTTTGACTATATCTATACTAGTGACTATAAAGTGATACCTCATTGTAGTTTTGATTTTCATTTTTCTGATGACTAATGATGTTGAACTTATTTTCATGTGTTTATTGACCATTTCTATATCTTTGGAAAGTTGTCTATTCATGTTGTTCACCCATTTTTAAGTGGGATCTCTATTCTTTTATCAATGAGGTATAAGAGTTCTTTATATATTCTGTATGTAAACCTCTTATCTAATAAATGATTGACAGATATTTCCTCCCATTCTATGCATTATCTTTTCACTTTCCTGACCTTCGAAGCATAAAGCTTTTAATTTTGATGAAATCCTGTTTATCTTTTTCCTTTTGTTTCTCAAGCTTTTTGATATCATATTTTAGAAGTTTTTGCCAAATCTGAGGTCATTTACCCCTTTGTTTTCTCTAAGTTATATAGTTTAACTCTTACTGTTAGGTATTTGATCTATTTTGAGCTTATTTTTGTACGTTGTGGGGTTAAGAGCCTAACAATTCTTTTTTTTTCTTTTTGAGGCTTTTTTATTTGGTTAATTAATTATTATTTCTTTGGTTGCACTGGGTCTTCATTGTCGGGCAGAGGCTTTCTCTAGATGTGAGTGGGGCTCGTCTGTGTTGTGGTGCACAGGCTCCTCACTGTGGTGGCTTCACTTGTGTCAGAGCACAGGCTCTAAGTGCATGGACTTTAGTAATTGTATCACGCGGGCTGCTAGTGGCTTGTGAGCTTCAGCTGCCCTGTGGCATGTGGAATCTTCCTGGGCCAGGGATCGATTCCATTGGTATCCCCTTCATTGGCAGGTGGGTTCTTAAACACCGTTCCACCAAGGAAGTCCCCAATATCTTTTTTATGTGGCTGTCCTGTTGTCTCAACACCATTTGTTGAAAAGATTCTTTTTTTCCCCATTGGATTGTTTTTGCACCCTTGTCTGCAGACATGTAGTCTTATTTCTGAACTCTCAATTTTATTTGATTGATGTCTGTGTCAGTATTTCATTGTCTTGAACACTGTTGCTTTCTAGAGGTAATTTTTAAAATCAAGATGTATGAACCTCCAACTTTGTTGTTCTTTTTTGGGATTATTTTGGATATTCTTGTTCTCTTGTATTTCTGTACGAATTTTAAGATCAGTTTGTCAGTGTTTGTAAAACACCAGCTGATATTTTGATAGAAATTGTTTTGAATCTGTATATCAATTTGAGAAGTATTACTGTCTTACTATTAGGTATTCTGATCCATGAACAGTGAATGTTCTTCCATTTATTGAGATCTTTAATTTCTTAAACCAATATTTTTAGTTTTCAAAATATAAATTCTTCAAGTTTTGCTTTTGATGTTGTTAGTAGAATGATTTTGTTATTTTTATATTTAAGTCATTTATTTCTTCAGATCTTCCTCCCCTTCCCTGTTCTTTAGATGAGGGACTTTATATAGCTTTACCTTTGAATTCATTTATACTTTGTCTTATTATTGCAATTAAGTTGTTAAGCACATTTGTTGATTTAAAATTTTCAAGTATTGTTTAGTTCCAGACTTACCTAAAAAAAACTGGCACATTTTGCACATATAAGTCACCCTTTTCAAGTGAATGATTCTGTTTTTAAAAATAGTTTGTTTCTGTAATATTACTTTACATTGAATATTGTTATATTAGTTGCTTAAAAATTTTGTCTTCCAATTCCAACATCTGGGTTATCTAAGAATTGATCTCCATTAACTGGCTTTCTTTTGGGATGGGTTACATTTTCTTGATTCTTTGTATGTCAGTAACTTGGATTGTATTTCTCACATTGTAAATGTTTATACTGCAGGCTGGATTCTGTTTATTCTTCCAGAGAGTGTTTTGATTTGTTTGGTTTAGTTTAGTTGTTTTTGCTTGCTTGTTTTAATAGGTATTTAATTTGATGAAACTCAAATTGCAAACTCAGTCTCATTTGTGGTGGGCAACAATTCAAATCTCAATTCAATTTTTAGCTTTATTTGGACTATTTGAAGTCTGTGCTGTCCATGAGTATTTCAGAGATCATCCAGAGATTTGGCTTTCTGTCTGGTTCTCTCCTTTCTGGGTTTTCTCTATTTTCCAATGGTTATGCTGTTCCTGACTCTCTCTCCTCTAGTTCTTTAAGCCAGACATACTGGGTTTTTGCACAACTTTTAAATGTAGGATATGACTGCCCAACATACCATAGACTGGGTCTGCCTTCAGGCTAAAAGGGTTCAAAAATGGGAAAGTCACTTAATGCCATGCTTTCTTCCAGACACTGATAACTCCTCCAAGTAGATGCCTACTTTTGTTCTCTTTCCAGTGCCTTCAGGTGGCTGTTGACTTTTTTTTTTTAGCTAGAATTTGTTATCTTTGAAGGGGTAGTCCAAAAGAACTTAGCTATTATTGGAAGATAATCATGATAGAACCATATCTTGCAGCTTAAATATTTTAAGCCCAAATTTTTATTTTTAAAATGATACTGAAATATTGAGGGATTTTACTTGGAGCATTCAAAATCTACTTTTATGCCTTTGTCTTTTATTTGGGCTATCAAATAGATAACTAAATAAATAGAGGAGTGTGTCATTTCAGAATACTATAAAGGCCACACTTGGAATAAGCATGTATTTGTTGAAATCTTTTCTGTCAAATAGAGTCTAGATTTTTTTTTTTTAAAGTCTGGTTAGATATTTCAGAGAATGTACAAAGGGTAACTATAAAATAATAAGATTAGTTTATCTTCATAGGAATAGATCTCATTTTATATATACTTGATAATTGACAGTAGAGCAGTAGGGTAACATCAGTGAGTGATATTATTCCTAGAGTGTTTTAGTTAGCTAGAATGCTATTTTCCAAGATTCAGTAAAATACTTGCTCTATTAGGTAATAAAGTTTATGACATGTTCAGCAATTGTGAGTGGTGTGGTTTATTATCAAGAGAGGTGTTCTAACAGAAAAATTTTTTTAAATTTATCCGAGTTTGATCTTCATGTATTAGAAAGCTTCTTAACAGATTTGAAGAAAATATATTTGTTTTTGTTTAAAGGTGAAGTGGATCCTAAGGAGAGGATAGCACGGCAACGAAAGCTATTACAGAAAAAACTTGGCCTTAATATGGGAGAAGCCATTGGAATGAGCACTGAAGAGCTCTTTAATGATGAAGATTTGGATTATACCCCAACTTCAGCAGCCCTTGTAAACAAACAACCTGTAGGTAAAACCTTTGGTTGTCTGACTGCAACTAATAATACGGGGGATCTGCTTTTATTTTGCTATGCAATTGCAATTTTTTAAAAATGTGTTCCTTATTTCTGCTCATTGTTGCTTAGTATCACCACAATTTACTATCTCCATGAGTTGAATTTCTAGTAACAGGTTCTGAAGAGGTAGAAGGTAGCGTCTGCCTGCCTCATAGGTGCTAGACTATTAGATAAAAGCTGTGGTGGACCTTTCAGGAGAAATTGATGTTGAAAAATCATAGTTGCACCAGTTGCTCTTTCCTTTATTCTTCAATGAAGAAAATATTTCAGAGAGTAGGAGATATTAAGGGCTATCATAGTTAGATATGCTGATACTAGAAATCTTTAGAGCTGATTCTTTTGAGAAAAAGCAAACATGATGAAAACTTTCAAACAGTGCAAAAGGACATATGATATGAAGTAAGTTACTTTTTGATAAATGATGGACACATTTTCCTGTGTCTCACAGCAACCCTTTTAAAATTATTTGTCTTTTTTTTCCTGAAATTTTCTGTGTACGCACAAGTCCTTTTTAATCCGTGTCTGCCTGTTTGTGCGGGCTTTCAAGGTGACCGAGTGGTAAGGAATCCATCTGCCAATGCAGGAGACATGGGTTTGATGCCTGCATCAGGAAGATCCCCTGGAGTAGGAAATGGCAACCCACTCTAGAATTCTTACCTAGAAAATTCCACAGACAGAGGAGCCTGACAGGCTGCAGTCCACGGGATCACAGAGTCAGACTTGACTAAGCATACATCCACACCAGTCCGTATATACAGACTGATCACATTGTTTTTTTTATAGCTTCTTTCTGTTTGTGGCTGTACCATAATTTTGCTCTGTATTTTTCCTGTTTCTGTTTTTCCAATCCCCAATGGATGCCTGTGTGCTTCTTTTTTTATACATTAAAGTCTTCCTAAGCTCCAGTAAAAGCTGTGACTCTCTCTTCTCAGAAGAATGTACATACATGTGAAATATTACCTTTCAGGGGACTTAGTGCTCTTACTTCTTGACCTGCTTTACATGGGACCCATGTCTTCCATTCCCTTGGCCTTCCCTTTTGCTTAAGTGGAGAATGGTTCTATTTGCCGTTATTTTAGTTGTCCTCTAAATCATTAGAATTTGTAAGTAAGTTTTTTAGCATTGAGGAGTGTGTGATGATGATGGGACTTTTGTAGACAAGGAGGGAAAAAGAACAGATTCTGGAGGGAAGAGTATAAAGAGGCAGAAAATATAATAACAAACATGAAGGAACAGAAAGATGGAGTGTGAACGGAAGCATAAGATATAAATAAAAAACAATAGAATAAAATAAATGAAAACAAACGTGATCACAGGGTGGTAATTGGATACTGTGTAGGGAAATTAATAGGTAGATATATTAGAGAAAATAGGCTATAGACAAAATAATTGAATAGGAGATGGCAGCAGCAAATTTGGCAGGATCCTAATTTGGTTGGCTTTAGATGTCAGGGACCTTTGGGAAGAGTTGCTGAGGTTTATTGTTGTAGTTTTCATCACTGCTCCATTGTCTCGTATATATGCTAGTGGTCCCTGGACCAGGTCTATAGCAGGGCACCAGCTCCAGTGATTCTGACTGGTTGTGGTAGTGTACATTTCAGTTGAATCTTAAATCAGTTAAGGGCAGAAGGATTTTTAGGCTTGTATTAAAGCACTTTTATTCACAGGCTTAATAATGTATCCTATGAATGGAAGAAGGAGCAAAAGTGGTATGCAGTGAGTGGTTAAGAGGGAAAGACCAGTTACTTATCAGGTCTCCATTCTTAGTTGTGTCTGACTCTTTGCAACTCCTTGGACTGTAGCCTGCCAGATTCCTCTGTCCATGTAATTTTCCAGACAAGAATAGTGGAGTGGGTTGCCATTTCCTGCTCCAGGGGATCTTCCCAACCCAGGGATTGAACCCGGGTCTCCTCTGT
Organism: Muntiacus reevesi; assembly: GCF_963930625.1. Lineage (NCBI taxonomy): Eukaryota > Metazoa > Chordata > Mammalia > Artiodactyla > Cervidae > Muntiacus > Muntiacus reevesi. The sequence goes on from NC_089250.1 coordinate 136,138,874, forward strand.
CTCCTGCATTGCTGCAGAATCCTATCTGCTGAGCCATCTGGGAAGCCAGTTACTTATGGCTATAGTTATTTCCATTTTTTCAGTAGAAGATGATTATAAATTGTTTAAAAATTGACATTCTTTATGCTTACATTACGGCTTCCCTGGTAGCTCAGTTGGTAAAGAATCTGCCTGCAGTGCAAGAGACCTGGGTTCGATCCTGGGTCAGGAAGATCCCCTGGAGAAGGAAATGGCAAACCACTCCAGTATTCTTGCCTGGAAAATCTCATGGATGGAGGAGCCTGGTGGGCTGCAGTCCATGGGGTCGCAAAGAGTCGGGCACGACTGAGTGACTTGAGCGACTAATATGCTTACCACTTTTAGATTATATTATGGTTTTTTTAAAGTTTCACCTCTTCAAAGTCCTCACTGGAGTCAGGATTATACATTTTTGTCACATCTATGACATAAAGTTAAGAAACACATGAGCTTTTCCTGGCAACTGGAAGAATAGGGAAGAAGGAAGAAGAGAGTGAAATTATGGTACAGCTATACAGCAGATGACACCACCCTTATGGCAGAAAGTGAAGAGGAACTAAAAAGCCTCTTGATGAAAGTGAAGGAGGAGAGTGAAAAAGTTGACTTAAAGCTCAACATTCAGAAAACTAAGATCATGGCCTCTGGTCCCATCACTTCATGGGAAATAGATGGGGAAACAGTGGAAACATTGTCAGACTTTATTTTTTTGGGCTCCAAAATCACTGCAGATGGTGATTGCAGCCATGAAATTAAAAGACGCTTACTCCTTGGAAGGAGAGTTATGACCAATCTAGATAGCATATTAAAAAGCAGAGACATTACTTTGCCAACAAAGGTCCGTCTGGTCAAGGCTATGGTTTTTCCAGTGGTCGTGTATGGATGTGAGAGTTGGACTGTGAAGAAAGCTGAGTGCCAAAAAATTGATGCTTTTGAGCTGTGGTGTTGGAGAAGACTCTTGAGAGTCCGTCCCTTGGACTGCAAGGAGATCCAACCAGTCCATCCTAAAGGAGATCAGTTCTGGGTGTTCATTGGAAGGACTGATGCTGAAGCTGAAACTCCAGTACTTTGACCACCTCATGCAAAGAGTTGACTCATTGGAAAAGACCCTGATGCTGGGAGGAATTGGGGGCAGGAGGAGAAGGGGACGACAGAGGATGAGGTGGCTGGATAGCATCCCCAACTCGATGGACATGAGTTTGAGTAAACTCCAGGAGTTGGTGATGGACAGGGAGGCCTGGCGATTCATGGGGTTGCAAAGAGTCGGACATGACTGAGCGACTCAACTGACTGATACAGCAGAATAGCATAAATCTGTCAAAGAAGAATGCAGTCAGTTTGTATATAGTGAAACTTACAGACTTTAGTCCTCTTCTGAGGCTGAGACTGTGGGTATATATTTTAACTTCAGAAGTTCAAACTGCACATTCTTTTATTCTTTTAGACTCTCCAGGCTGCTGAACTGATTGACTCAGAGTTTCGAACAGGAATGAGCAATAGACAAAAGAACAAAGCTAAAAGAATGGCCAAATTATTTGCAAAACAGAGATCCAGGGATGCAGTAGAAACGAATGAGAAGAGGTAGTAATCTTTTTTCTGCTCATTTATATATTTATTTATTGTTATACCATTTAATTAAATTTGTTTAAATTGGAGGATAATTGCTTTACAAAATTGTGTTGTTTTCTGCCATACAACAGTGTGAATCAGTCATAACTGTGTGTGTGTGTTTCCCCTCTCTCTTGAGCCCACCTCACCCCCATCCCACCCCTCTACATCGTCACAGAATACCAGACTAGGCTCCCCATGTTATATAGCAGTTCCCACTCGCTGTTTTACATGTGGTAGTGTAAATACGTCAGTGCTACTTTCTCAGTTTGTTTCAATTCCTCTTCCCCCGCTGTGTTCATAAATCTGTTCTCTACATCTGTATCTCCATTCCTTCTCTGCAGGTTAGTTTATCAGTATGACTTTTCTAGATTCTGTATATATGCATTAATATATGATACTTGTTTTTCTCTTTCTGACTTATTTCACTCTGTATAATAGGCTCTAGGTTCATCCACCTTACTACAACTGACTCATAATTGTCCCTTTTTATGGCTGAGTAATATTCCATTGTATGTGTGCATATATATATATGCAACAACTTCTTTATATTCATCTGTCAATAGATAACTAGGTTGCTTCCATGTCCTGGCTTTTGTAAATAGTACTGCTGTGAACATTGGAGCACGTGTGTAGTTTTGAACTGTGATTTTCTCAGAGTATTTGCCCAGTAATGAGATTGCTGGGCCATGTGGTAGTTTATTCCTAATTTTTTAAGGAATCTCCATACTGTTCTCCTTAGTGGGTGTATCAATTTACATTCCCACCAACAGTGCAAGGAGGTTCCCTTTTCTCCACATGATCTCCAACATTTATTGTTTGTAGACTTTTTTGATGATGGCCATTCTGACTGGTGTGAGGTGATACCTCATTGTAGTTTTGATTTACATTGCTCTAGTAATGATACATTTTTTTGCTTATTTAAAACAGTGATGTTTGTTAACTTAAATCTTGGTCTGCTTGATTTCCAAAAACATTTTGATGACATTGCCTTTAGCTGTGTTTGGATTGTTTTTGCTCAATTGTCAGGGAGCGTATTTACTATTACTAGAGACTAGGACAACTTCCCCAGAAAGATCCATATATGCAGATTTTTTTTCATAATAATTCCAAGCTCTGAATGAGGATTGAAGATCTTCCAAGGGGAGTGCATTCCAGATAAAGGGAACAAGTATAAATACCTGAATCATGTAATATTCAAGAAACAGAAAGGTCTTATGCCTGGGATGAGTAGACAGAAGTAAGAGTGTTAAGAGAGTGAATTCAGAGAGATGGCCTGAGGGCTACAAGTTAAGACTGCTACTTTTGTAAGGTGAGAACTGTCACATATTACATCATCTGTTGCTTTGACTGAGGGCTAAGCCAAATAGTAGGTAATAATCCAGGCTTATTTACCTAATCCTGTTGTAGGAAAGAGCTCTGTGGGTAAACTCACTATCTTTACTTTCTTATATTCATTTGTGATTCACAGTGTTCTGTATTCACTTCTTTTAAATAAATGGTGACTTTTTTTTTTTTTAAAGCAATGATAGCACTGATGGGGAACCAGAAGAAAAGAGACGAAAGATATCAAATGTTGTTATTAATCAGTCTGCAGTTGATTCCAAAGTTCTGATTGATAATATTCCAGACAGTTCTCCCTTAATTGAAGAGGTACTACTGAAATACCCTGAAGCATCCTTTGAAATCATTTATAATTTTTTCATACTAATGTGTTAGTAAATGGTATATAATGTAATAATCTGTTAATTGAGAGAAATTTTGTTATTAAAAATCTAAGTACTTTTTGTTAGTAAAATTTTTTGATTATTTAAAAGCCTGACTATTATTATTAGTCCTACAAATAAATACACTTAAATTATTAGCATAAAATAGATCTTTTAAATTAATATTAATTTGGTTTTTCTTATTCAGACAAATGAATGGCCTTTGGAAAGCTTTTGTGAAGAACTTTGCAATGACCTTTTTAATCCCTCCTGGGAGGTAGGATTTCTTCATTACAATTTCTCTCAACTCTTGTTTTCTTTGCCAATGATAGGAACCATATCAATCATAATCTGTCTTGTCAGAGTCCTTATTTTTCCCCTATGTCCCTCTCAGAACCACTTGTCAGGGCACTTCATAAAGAGTTGCATATCTCTCTCAGACAGTAAAAAAATTTCCTTTGGAAGTGGACAATTTTGATTAAGACCAGTAGTTTTCAAGTGGTAGCTTAGCCTCAGAAATATTTCTTCAAAGAAGATCTTGAACAGGTCTCAGTATGTAGAAGAGGTGAAAGTGAAGTTCTTCTGGTTGAAATTGAGGGTTGGTAATCTCAAAAGATTCTTTGGTTGGTCTCTGAGTAATTTTAAAACACTGTTTTGGAATACCTTTTAGTTTTAGCTTTACCTTTAGCTTTCTGCTCCCAGAGGTACTTCTGTTCAAAGCTGTTCACGTTTTAACTCCATGGGGTCTTTAATAAGTGGGGGCAGTGGCAGTGGCACGTTTCCTCTCTTCCAGATGGCACACAGAAGGCTTCAGGGCTACAATAAAGCACTAGTCATGAGACGTTTTATTTAAATTGTCTTCCTTTGATGTTTAACACTGGTGGCTTTGGAGCTTAGTTTTGATGTATTTATTTCTAAAATATTGGTGTTTGGACTATAAAGAACATTATATGATGCTTCTTTTCTCTCCTTTGCTATGGATAATGCTTATATGATGCTTCTTTTCTCTCCTTTGCTGTGGATAATGCTGAATGCAAGCAGAGAGTAGAAGAGTGACAGCCAAGCAGATTAGTATCTCAGAAAGAATTCAGAATAGCTATTTTTTGCCTTTTAAAAAAATAAAATCCATATAATCAAACTTGTGAGATAAATATATGTAATTCTTCTTGGATAATAGAAGAAAAACACAGTCTTGTGAAGTCCCACTCAGTTTGTTCCAATTTCTTAAAAATCTAGTATCCCTTTTCATATTGCAGAAAAGTTAAACACTGTTTCTTCAGCATTTAACCTCCGATATTTGCTTCTTGGTTCTTTTTAGGTTCGACATGGTGCAGGCACTGGCCTTAGGGAAATCCTTAAAGCTCATGGGAAAAGTGGTGGTAAAATGGGAGATAGCACTTTAGAAGAGGTAAGTATAAGTGTAGTAAATCAAAATTATCATCAGATTTCAGTAGATATCCTCTTTCTCAGGCAGGAAAGTAGCAGAGCATGTGCCATGAAGTAGAAATGAGAGGTAAATAGTAAGAAATATGGAGGGGTGAACATAAGGAAAAAGGTTAAAAAATTAGGAAGAGGTTTATTTATATTATAGATAGAGAAAGAATGAGTTCAGGGGAAAGATATGTTCAGAAATATTGAGTGGAAAAGTATGTAGAAGCACTCATATTTGAGCAGGGTATAATGGATTAGAATGTAGAGTAAGATGAATGAGCATATAGTTTAAAGGTCAGTAAGCAATATGACTGGTGTAACATGGAGTCAGTAGTGATAGGCTAGATAATAGATACTTTGGCCACCTGATGCGAAGAACTGACTCATTGCAAAAGACTCTGATGCTGGTGGGAAAGATTGAAGGCAGGAGGAGAAGGGGACAACAGACAATGAGATGGTTGGATGGCATGTTTGACTCGATGGACATGAGTTTGAGCAAGCTCTGGGAGTTGGTGATGAACGGGGAACCCTGGCGTGCTGCAGTCTATGTGGTTGCAAACAGTTGGACACAACTGAGCGACTGAACCGAACTGAATAGGTGTAACTGATATTACAGCAACCTTAAGTGGTTTCTCAGTTTCTCTGGGAGTGGAAGTAAAATAATAGAATTCATGAATTTTATAGATTTTGGTACAGTATATCTAAATAATCATCAAAGAAGATGTGGTTAATATTGAAGATAGAAATTGGGACTATTCCATAGTTTGGTTATTGTTCTACAGCTAAAATAATCTGTCCCAGTGTTTTGTTTTAGTTTGCTGTAACGGTTTAGTTTTAGTTTTTGGACCTAATACGTTTTAATACATTATTAAAAAGTGATTATTTTAACAGATGATTCAACAGCATCAAGAGTGGTTGGAAGACTTGGTTATTAGACTCCTTTGTGTGTTTGCTTTAGACAGATTTGGAGACTTTGTTTCTGATGAAGTAAGTATCTCCTAAGGGAGGCTTTACCCAATAAGGTTTCAGTTTCTTCAAATATATATATACACACACACACACACACACACATATATATTCTTTTTTCTTTTTTTTTTTTTTTGCAAATGTGAATTTTCTTGCTTTCTCATTTTTAGGTTGTGGCTCCAGTTCGTGAAACTTGTGCTCAAACATTAGGTGTGGTGTTAAAACACATGAATGAAACAGGAGTTCATAAGACTGTGGATGTGCTGCTTAAATTACTTACACAAGAACAGTGGGAAGTTAGACATGGTGGTCTGCTAGGAATAAAGTATGCTTTGGCAGTACGTCAGGTAAACACTTCAGTTTTCGAAGCATGTATTGGAGAGTTTTTCCCCTCTTAGTTTATTCTCATTAATTAAATGAAATGGCTCTAGATTCTTAGTGTTACAGATAAGCCAGTCCTTCAAGATTTGCTTTCTTGAGGTAGTATCATAGAGACAGGTGATGCTAATAAGAATTTAAGTATGAATTAAAAGAGAATTATGCTTGGAAACCTGTTTCTGTTTCATAGCAAGACCAGTTCTTGGTGAGATTTCTAGTGTATGATCACAGGAGTAGCCTTTGGGGGCTGACTCTGTTGGGGCAATTGAAAAGAGGGTAGTTTGGAGTAATGAGAAGCAGGAAGAGATGACTTTCTTTTTTCTTTTCTCTCATATTCCCTTTGGTTGTCAGTGGTATTGAAGGAGATAGAAGTTCAGGTTCTAGCACAGGAGTATATATGTATGTGTATTCACATTGGGAATTCATGCTCCTGCCTTGAAAACATGTTCTGATGTTTCAAGTCACATTGAATAATGAAGTATTTATGCTGTTATGTTCTTTTTCAAATGAGATTAATTACATAGGCATCTAATGACACTTTTTCATTTCTGTTTACATGATTCTTTTAAAATAAATATTGGAATTTATACTTTTATATGTTAATTTAATAAAAGATTTTTTAAGCACATCACTTGTACTATAGAAATTAATCTGTTTTGGTGTACTCTTTTACAGGATGTAATTAATACTTTATTGCCTAAAGTTTTAACTAGAATAATTGAAGGACTCCAGGATCTTGATGATGATGTCAGAGCTGTTGCTGCAGCATCATTAGTACCTGTGGTAGAAAGCCTTGTGTATCTGCAGACACAAAAAGTAAGTATTTTCACATTTTTTTCCTATAGAGCCTTTTACATTTGTTGTATAGCGTGTTAGAAAAAACATTGAGGTTGGTGTTTTTTGTTTGTTTGTTTGTTTTTACATTCTCCATTTTTCTTATGACAGCCCTCTGGTGCATCAGACCTTGATATATATATTCTTGGGAAGAGTGAATTGTGTCTTTATCTTTCCCTTTCATATGCAGAATATGTTGAGAACTTCCTTAAAAAGAAAGCAACCATTCCTTGTTGATTTCATTCCTGGTTTTTAGGCACATGAGATTTTTGCTGATTTTGATTTTGACTTTTGATTTTTTATTATGTTTTCATTTTTGAAATGCCTCTTTTAAGGTCCATCTGATTTCCCTCTATTGTTAAAACCAGAACATGTGTATTTGAGAGTACTTCGAAAGCTCAGAAACTAAATTTGTCTTTTCATGATGATTAAGAACATTTTAACTGTATTAAAATTGCTCAGAGGGTCCTGACATGTATGTTTTAGCTGTGTTGTTTTCAAAGTTTATGATTTTTTTTTTTATGGAAAATACAGTTGGGATATCTTATTTCTTGAATTCTCCATCTGTTATGAACCTCGCTAGAAAGGTAAATGCCAAAGTAGAACTGAGTGGCATTAAAAAGAGGGGTAGAGAATTGTTGAAGACGAATAGTGTTTCCTCCTTAACTTTACTCAGAACTGGGATTATCCAAGGTCATTGGAGTTGTATATGTTGTTGAATCAGTAGTGACTCCTGAAATACAGTTTGGCATGGCTGGTGAATATTTCTTGCAAAATTAATAACTGGTTTTTTTGATAACTGATCTTATAGGTACCTTTCATTATAAATACCTTATGGGATGCTCTTCTGGAACTAGATGATCTAACAGCATCAACAAATAGTATTATGACTCTTCTGTCATCCTTGTTAACTTATCCTCAGGTTCAGCAATGCAGGTAATTATTTCTGTTCAATGCAATAAAGTAGAAAGTGTTTACATACAGTTCCAGATAATTAAAAAATATGATAGTCTAGTGTCTTTTAGAACAGCACTGTAAGTTGGGGATGCCAAAGACAGTTATTTTCAGGAGGACTTTTCTTCTTCATTCTCTAGCCGCCAGCTCTTTCGGGGCAGAAACTTAGAGAGGCTATATTCTTGGGTTAATTCCATTAAATAATCTTTCAACTTGTTCATCCTATGATAGTTAACTTTAGATAAACAATTATCCATTTTATTTTCGCCTCTAATTCTAACCTATAGAGTTTTGTAGCCTTTGTGACAGTGGTTAATAGAATTATCAGTGAACATCAGTTTTACATTTCCAAATTTTGCTATTCTGTAAGCATTTTCTTCGTAATGTTTACAAAGAAATATTCTCTTGATTTCAATAATCACTTATCAGGAAGAGAATACATAATAATGTAATATAATGTTCAAAAGCAGAGAATGGGTAAAGCAAAGACGTAAACCAAAAATTTAGTGTCATTTATTTTCTTCTCTTGGTATCTGAAATGAAGCTTAGCTAATGTATTCCCTACCTTTTAGATTGACTCCTGAATATTAGTATCCTTGGAGATAGAGAAAAAAAATTACAGATGAGAAAGTTAATTACTCTTCTTAGGCTAGTGAGTGTAGTCAATGAATGTTTATGTAATTATGATTATAAATGATTTCTGGTTCTGTAAGTAAATCTATTTCCGATGAAAATCTTTGATGTGTGAAAAACATGGAGAGAATGTTTCAAATAATACTGACCTGTGGTCATCCTTCAATGTTAAATTTAGGCTAGTGGGACAGCCCACAATTGGAATAGCAAAATAAGTGCCTGTAAAGTGAAGAGAAAAATTGAAATGGTAGTGCATATATGGTGTTTCTTAATTTTCAGACACTTTCATTGGTATAAGAGTTAAATGAGTTAATCTGTGTGAAAGCCTTTCTCAAGCTGCAAAATGCAAGAATTCTTTATTATTATTATATATCAGGAGTTGGCAAACTTTTCCTGCCCAGATAGTGAGGCTTTGCCTTTGTGGCCATATGATCTCTGTTAAAGCTACTCAACTCTGTCCGTGTAGCACAAAAGCAGTTGTAGATAATACATAAAGGAATGAACATACCTGTAATGCAATAAAACTTTATTTAAAAACTCACATAGGGTGAACTTGAACTGTGAGTCTTGGTTTGTTGGCACTTGCCCTAAAAAAAAAAAAAAAAAAAGGCTTTGGACTTAAAAATGTATGTATATAATCAAGTGGACAGTGTAGGAAAAGCTAGATAATGTAAAAAAAAAAAAAATGGAAGAATGTAGTGAAAATTCTGTTAATTCAGTGTGGAATAATGTAGTTTTTGATTTTTTTTTTTTTTCAAAATTGCCTTAGAAAATTTGCTTCATATGTTGTGATATTTGGCAGATACTTTCCAGCTTATGTAAGAAAAAATGCAGCATGTATTTGGAGCATGAAGAGTTACTCTTTTAACAAGACCTGCTATAATGCTTTTTCATATTTGAGTCTGTTTTATGTCTGTTTGTGCATGTGTTTAAGTTGTAATTTTATAAGTAAATTTACTAGATGTGTATTTAAATGTAAAAGGTGATGTTCATATAAATCTGCAAGTAATGAAAATAACATTAAAAGATGGACCTCCTGAGAGGAACCAAAAGAACAGATAATTACACTGACATATTCTTTTTTCCTCATGTCTTTTTCTACTGAGGTATATATTTCAAATGCTACTTATAAATAATTTGCTAATTTGAGGTAACTTTTATAAATGACTCATGGATGTGACAGGAATCCTATGGTCCAAGTTGTTAGCCAACTCGTGCCTTTGCTTGCTTTCACATTTAAAATATAATCTGTGGGAAGGAAGATAATTTGAGTTTTCCTAATTTAGTAATGCTAGATTAGGATAACAAATTCCAAAGCTACTACCATACTATCTCTTGCTTCTTTTGATATATGATAGAGATGGCCCCAAAGGGGGGTATAAATTCTGTGCACCTATTGGTTACCCGTTGGAGTTAACAGTAGAAAAGGAGTAAGGATTAACAATCCTGATTTTTGTGTAGGCTGACTATCAACTAAGATACATGTCCCATTTTCCTGAGTAAGAACAGACTGGGAATAAGTGCAGTTATTCTGAAAAGTTCCAATTGGATAGAGGTGATTCATGTAATGTATTAGTGCCACAGAATAACCTCATGGTAATGTTTCTGCTACTCTTTATGACTGCATTTGTTCTGTCTATTCTGGTGTTAAAATAACAGTTTTGTATGAGGGTGTTAAGCAAGTGTTCATAGGAAAATTGTATTGTCTTTTTAGAATTTATTCATCAAAAAAGTTGCTAGGTCCATAAGGAAATGATATTTAGATGATGTATCAACAGAATTTCAACTAAGAATGAATAAGATTAATCTGTGCCTTCTTTATTAGTATTCAGCAGTCACTCACAGTTTTAGTTCCACGGGTCTGGCCTTTTTTGCATCACACTATATCATCAGTTCGAAGAGCGGCCTTGGAAACTCTTTTCACTTTGTTATCAACACAAGACCAGGTAAGAACTAATAACTACAGTAATCTTGAAATTTTTAGAGATTAATTTTGTAAAATCAGTCTGACCACCAGGTTACCCTTGCTTCACATAAAGATCAGGAGAATGCTAGGGCTAGTAAAATTGGTATGGTGACTATGTTAGATACATAAGAATATAATCATCATAAGGGCAGAAGTATTTTAATACTGTTCTAGATTGTATTCCCAGCCCATGGAATATTGCTTAACACAAAGGTGGCTCTCAGCAAGTTTTTGTTGAAGGAAAGATTGAATCATCCCTTCCTGTCAAAGATCATGTTATTCATTCGTTGCCTGCTCTGTGTGGTTGACAGTTGGATGGTTGGCAAAAACCATCCCAGGTTAGAAAGCTACCTGTGAAGCTCTGCAGTGTGACTTGAAAAGACTGATGATACAATTGCTAGGCACTTACTTCCTTTTAAGGAATACTTCGTCTTAAGAGCATTTTTATTTTCAAGTAGTAACACATTGAAATGCCTACAGAGACCCTTCAGGTAATATCACTGGGTAAATAGAAATCTGTTATGAGCTGAGTAATCCTTGCCCTGTCTGTAAAAGGCTTCACATTCCTGTTTTAAAAATAGCGTTAAAGGTCAAACAAAATACTAGAATTTAGGGAAACATCATAAGGAATCCATTTCTTATGCTGTTATTTATAGGTGCTGCAGTTTGAGCCAGTGGTCTTTAAAAACAATGGTTAATTTTTTTTTTACAATATATTAATACTGTGGATAAATGTCTCTTTTGTGTTCACCAACCATGCATTCCTATGTGAATTAGGAATATTCCATGTAGACCTACTTTAATCTATAGCACGGTATTGTGTTACACTACCATGAATCAACATTTGTAAATTTCCTATTGCATTATCTTTTTTATCTGATCAGAATCTTCTAAGAAAAAGCTATCACGTCCATTTTATTAATATAATGCTTAGTTGATTAGGCATGGGTTCATATAAAGAACTGCTGGCATGGGTTCTGAGTTTTCACATTATTATTTTTTTTTTGGTTTTGTGAGTTTTACCTAAATTTTTTTAATGTAAATATTCTTAAATTCACTTTAGATAGACCAGTTGAAATTATCAAATTTCTTCCCTTCATGTTGTTGTTGTTTTCTGTTTTTTTAATACACTTTACTTTTAGGAGCAATTTTAGGTTTACAGAAAAACTGAGTAAAAACTACATAGTTCCTGTATGCCCCTACCCACATGCACACAGTTTCCCCTTTAGCTAATGTCTTGCATTAGTGTAGTACATTTGTTGCAGTTGATGAGCCAGTATTGATCCATTATTAACTAAAGCCCACAGTTTACATTAGGTTCACTCTTTATAGTGTAGATTCTATGGGTTGACATATGTACAGTGGTATGTGCTCACTATTAGAGTATCATGCGGGAATAGTTTCACTGCGCTAAAAAATGCCTGTGTCATTTCCACTTTTCCTCCCTTCAAAACCTTAGCAACCACTACTCTTCTGTTGTTCTCATACTTTTGCCTTTTCCAGAATCCCACATAGTTGGAGTTAGGTAGTATGTGGGCTTCCCTGGTGGCTCGGATGGTAAAGAGTCTGCCTGCAATGCAGGAGACCTGGGTTTGATCCCTGGGTTGGAAAGATCCCCTGGAGAAGGAAATGGCTACCCGTTCCAGTATTCTTGCCTGAGGAATTCTGTGGACAGGGGAGCCTGGCACGCTGCAGTCCATGGGGTGGCAAAGAGTTGGACACGACTGAGCCACACACACATGTCGTATATAGCCTTTTAAGAGTGGCTTCTTTTTCATTTAGCATTAAAAAATTAAGGTTTCTCCATGTCTTTTTTTATAACGTGATAGCTCATTTCTTTTTATCACTGAGTAGTAATATTGCATTGTATGGATGTGCCACAGTTCATATATTCACCTATTAAAGGATATTTTCATTTCTTTCTGTTTTTTATCAGTTTGAATGAAATTTGAAACATTTGTGTGCAGGTTTTGGTATGGTTATAGTTTTCATTGCACTTGGGTAAATACTAAAGTGCACAGTTGCTGGATCATATGCTAAGAATATATTTAATTTTATAAGAAAATGTCTTCTAAAAATGTCTGTACCAATTTACATTTCCACCATCAATGAATTAAGAGTTTCTGTTGCCCTATATCCTCTCCCAGCATTTGATGGTGTCAGTGTTGTTGATTTTAGCTTTTCTTGTAAGTGTATAGTGGTATCTCACTATAAATTTGAAGTTCTCTAATGATATATGATATTGAACATCTTTTCATATGCTTATCTTTAGTAATTTTGTTTTGTTTTGCAAAGCCATAAGACTTTATAAGGAAGATAGCCTGAATCTTACTTATCCCTGAATCATACTTATACCATCATAAGTATGTATGTGTATATGCTTGTCTCTAAAATGTTTTTGTATAGAACCACAGTTAATAAGTTATTTATAAATTCTTTCTTTTTTTAAAAATTTATTTGCCTGCACCACATGGCTTGGAGGATCTTAATTCCTTGACCAGGGATGGAATCGGGGCCCTGGGCAGTTGAAGCACGAAGTCCTAACCACTGGACTGCCAGGAAATTTCTGAAATTTCATTTATATTAGATTCTTTTATGACATATCTTGGCATCTTTGAAGATAAATTGTTTAATCCCTGTGCCTTTTATCTCTTATGTTAACATGTGAAAGTATTAGCAAGTCTAGCTTCTCAGAGAGTATGAAATAAGAACTCTTAGGCAAACCAAATTAATTTTATTTGGTAATGACTTAAAATCAGGATGTAACTGTTTTTGTGGTTTTTTTTTTTTTTTTTTTTTTTGCTGAACTGAGAACTTGACAAAGTGAAGTAATTTATCATTTGTTTTTCCTTTTTTAAAAAAATCAGTTTTTATTGGAGTATAATTGATTTATCGTGTGAGCTTCTGCTGTGCAGCAAAATGAATCATACATATATATTCATTTTTTTAGGTTCTCTTCCCATGTAGATCATTACTTGTTTTTACTTTCTATAGACTGTATTTATTCATGCAGGTTTATCTATGAATGTATATGTTTATCTGTAAATTACTTTACTGGAATGTCTTGATTAATTAGTGTTGATAACTGCTATCTTTAATAGTGGTTTTAGTCAGAACTCAACTAGGAAAATATATTCTGGACATTAACCTCTAGTTTAGCCATATTTTGTTGACTGGGTAAGCTTTTCCATTCTGTTTGCATCAGAGTCACCTTCTGAGTCATCTGAAAATTTCAGTACATAAAGTATTTTTTATTTGAAAGGCAAGCATTAGCATAATGCTTATAAATTTAGCATGAAGATATATATGAGATTGAGTTGGAATTTGGGGGCATATTTAGTCCAGGATGTAAGAAAATTTAATGTATGTGTATGTAGAGAAGGGAATAAAGACCAAAAAACCAGAGTTGACTGAGAAGTTGGTGTTTGAGAACATTAGCATAATTAGGTATCAGTCAGATTTTATAAAGGTATGAAGAGAGAGCAAAGTTTAAATATTTATCTGAGTTTCAGTAAATATTGGTTGGACAAATCAATAAAACAAGGTGTTACAAGTTGTCTAATTATAGAGTTAGGTTTTTTTTTTTGGCAGTGGGCCAAAATAGGATTTCAGACCAAATTAGTAGAGGAGCTCAGAACTCAGTGTGATTCATAACTTTGTGGTAGCTTCTTTCCAGATTTTCTTCCCTGCAACCCCATATTATTTGGTATGGAGATAGAAATGATGATACCTACTGACATGAATCAGGTGTTCATGGTAAATGATAATCAGATTGCTGCTTCCCCCCACATCTACACATTTTATGGGTGTGCTTGTGGGAAGATAAAAGAGGGGCCATAGCAAAATGGTGCTGGCAAGATCTTATCCCACCTAAGATGCCAATTTTGCCAGTTAGGGATTTATTACCAACCTACAATTGTGGAAAATTTTGCATATTACCAACTATTCCTTGTGACTTTGACTGTTCTCATAATCAAGGTGGATTTGTTCAACAGTTATTTTAGTGCCTCCTGTGTGCCTACAATTTTCTAGATACTGATTGGTAAGAGGAGATCTGTTTGCTTCTGTAGAGCTTCAAACAGGAAGCTAAGCAAGACAGGAGAAGACAACTAGACAAGTCCTTGTAATTACATAGTGGCCGTTTTATAAAGCCATCATTACATAATGAGGCCAGGATCTGGTAGGGGGAGAAGACAGTGTTACTGGATCCTGACTAGTGAGATGAGCAAAGGTCAGGGAAGTGTCTTGCTGAAAGTGCAGTTGACACTGAGATCTGAAGGATGAATGGAGTTTAACCAGGTTGAAGAGCAGGATAACAGTCAGAGGAAGAACACGTGTCAAACTCCGGAAGCAGGAGTGAGCATGACGGCACTAAAGAGGAAGGGAAACTGGTCTGGCCAAAGGACTGAGTGTGAGGGGTGTAGATGGCTAAAAGTTTCACCTTGATTTTGTAAATATAGTGACATGTCCGATGGTCTTATTTTTGTCATCAGCGTTCCTTATTCTGAGTTCCACAAAGGCAGAGTGAAGGCAGGAACACCAGTCTGAATAAAGGGGCTATACAGAAACTGCTCCATTCTCTTTACACTAAATAACTATCAGTCATTCCCCTGAGTATTCCCACATATGCCCACTCCTCCATCTGACCCTCATTATAAAAATGACATCAAGTGCTAATACTGTGACAATTATTTAACAGAAACCAAAATATTTTTTTAAAAGCTCTCTTAAAACATGAATTCACTTATAACTTGAGTTGTAGTAGTATAGGTTGTAGTTAATTTAAACCTGGTGAAGTAAACAGTCTGTGGTAGGAATTTTTCTGTAATTTGGATTATACTCTGCTAGACTACTACTGAAGTCATCAAAACTTTCCAGACTTTGCCTAAGATTAGAAGGGAAATTTGTGACTAGTAGACTCCTAGTTAGTAGCATACTAGAAGTCCATTGACTTTTTTTTCCATTGACTATTTTTTTAAAATTTTGGGATGGAAAATCCCAACATGGTTAATTTCTAAGCAACTTCAAGTATTGTACCCCTCACTGTACCCCACTCCTAACCAATTCATTTTAATAAACCTATAAATAAAAAGCAACATTAGGTTACCTGCCTACGTCAGTGTCTAGTGGAAGACAGGCACAAAATTTATGAAAACAGGTGGACCAACTTTCAGATTTGCAAGAGGCAGGTTGTTTCTGGCTAGGCCAAATTGTACTTAGTGATTTTTGGAGAAAATACTAATAGTGAGCTGAAGTGTGTAACTTTTTCTAATAATATCTAAAAGGAGATGCTTGCACAGTTGTTAAGATAGAACAGCCTCAGCTGTTTTCTCAACTTTATTTTGTAACTTGTATTTTCTGCTAGGCAGACTTTATGTTGTATTGCTGGAGAAATCTGCATTTTTAAAAATACTCGTTCCTGTGATGATAGTGACCTGCATATTCTGGGTTGGATTTTTTGTTTGGTTGGGCTTTTGGTTTCTCTTTATTTTTTAAATTTTATTTTCCTCTTTATTTATTGACTTGACTTTATAAAGCAAAATTAAACAGAAAATACAGAGTGCCCATCCATATACCTCCTACCCTCTCCCAAATAGCTGCTCCCACCATCAACGTCGCACACCAGAATGTTACAGTTAGTGAATGAACGTTGACATGTTATCAACTAATCCGCTTATATTAGGCTTCACTTTTTTTTTCCTGGGCTGTGCCACACTGCTTACAGGATTTTAGTTTCCTGGACTAGGAATTGAACCCCTGCCCTTGGCAGTAAAAGCACAGTCCTAACCACTGGACCTCCAGGGAGTTCCCTTGGCTTCAGTCTTGATGTTGCATGTCCATTCTATTGATTTTCATAGATGTGTGATGATCTTTATTATATCTTACAGAATAGTTTATCTACCATAAAAACACCCTGTCTTCTTTCATTTCTTTATTCCTTTGGTTGTTTTTAAAATAATTAAAAAGTAGAATTTACTAGAGTAACAAAGCTTATAGTATGAGAAGACTACTACAATTTATATTA
Organism: Muntiacus reevesi; assembly: GCF_963930625.1. Taxonomy (NCBI): domain Eukaryota; kingdom Metazoa; phylum Chordata; class Mammalia; order Artiodactyla; family Cervidae; genus Muntiacus; species Muntiacus reevesi. The sequence goes on from NC_089250.1 coordinate 136,155,390, forward strand.
CATTCACAGTTTATTAATATAGGGGGGAAAAAATCTTCACCTATAGGTGTGGCTTTGGGATCTACAAGCAACTGTTCTGATTTCCACTGATGAGGTTAGGGGTGGATTAAGAGAATTGGTAAATATGGTAGGGGGAAATGAGAAGATATTATAGGAGACTAATATTAAATTATTTGCTTATTGCTATTACAACTTTCATAATTGCTGTTCTCTCTGCTGAGGAAAGGAGAACTTTTCTTCTTTCTAATATCCCTTTCCCTTTCAATGAAAAGTAGTTCTTTAAGGCAACCCCCGTCAGTGAGTAGGCTCCCCCCAGCTGATGATTTTGCAGTCTGTATTAAATTTCTTTCAAACCATTTTGAGAAACATGAAAAAAAGACCAGCATTATTAGTTTCCTACTGGCAAGAGAATTGTAGGTAGCTTTCTGAGTTATGCAATATCCCTAGACCTTCTCACTTTCTGGAATTTCAGTTAAACATTTTCCAAATTCTCTTCAGTCTCTTCCAGACAATTCAGTTGAGTCGCTCAGTCGTGTCTGACTTTGCGACCCTGTGAACTGCAGCACGCCAGGCTTCCCTGTCCATTACCAACTCCCTGAGTTTACCCAAACTTATGTCCATTGAGTCGGTGATGCCATCCAATCATCTCATCCTCTGTCGTCCCCTTCTCCTCCTGCCCCCAATCCCTCCCAGCATCAGGGTCTTTTCCAATGAGTCAACTCTTCGCATGAGGTGGCCAAAGTATTGGAGTTTCAGCTTCAACATCAGTCCTTGCAATGAATACCCAGGACTGATCTCCTTTAGGATGGACTGGTTGGATCTCCTTGCAGTCCAAGGGACTCTCAAGAGTCTTCTCCAACACCACAGTTCAAAAGCATCAATTCTTCTGTGCTCAGCTTTCTTCCAGACAACATAGTTTTTATTTTTTAAAAATTGTGGAAGGATGTGATGTTAAGTACTGTGAACTAGTTAATAAAATTTTTAGTTCTTACTCAACAGGCTTGTAATTTGAACAGTAGACAACATAGTTTCCTTTTCTACAATTCTGAGCACACAGTGGATTTAGTTAAGTAACCATTTGATTGCTTGATTTGGGTGGGCTTTTGATTTGTTGAGAAATTCCTTAGATTGAGGTTCTAAACCTGAGCTTAAGGAAATCCCTGAAGCTGAAAGCAAAATATTATACATAAGTATGTATATAAGTGTATTTTTCTAAGAGAAGGTTGTGCAGTCTTTCCGATTTTGTGCAGAACCCGATTTTCAGAGGGTTTTTTTTTTTTTTCCAGAGGGTTCTTAACCCAAAATAAATTTGGAACTTTGGCCTTAATTTTGTAGTGAACTCAAAGTTGAATTTTCTAGATTGGATATCATCTCACAGTTCTTTTCTTGCATTAATGATGAGCACATACAACTTAAGCTGATTACCTAGCACAACAACTGTAGTGTGATCATTTATCAAATTTCCCTGACAGAGCAGTGGTACACAATGAAATCAAAGAGATGTCACTGGTTAGAGCTTGCTCCCATATACAGGATGATTTCAGTTTATTAGAAGCAAAATTCAGTGTTGTTAATCATAATCAGACTTTCTCCAGGTTCCTAGAGACTGTATGCCATTTAATTTCTCCAAATCATTGGAATAATATGGTGTTTTTGCTCAGAATCTTGTCAAAATTTATTACCAATTGAATGTTTTTGATGAAGTCATAACAGTCTTTTCATGGTAGTACTTCTGTTATTTGACTTAAAACTTTTAAGATAAGCTAACGCTGCAGAATTATGTTATAATTTTGATTTTGCTTTTGTTTTTAGAACTCTTCATCTTGGCTTACACCTATCCTTCCTGATATGCTTCGACACATATTTCAGTTTTGTGTTTTAGAAAGCAGCCAGGAAATTCTGGACCTCATTCACAAGGTATGTGGTTAATATATCTGTACTCCTTTTCCTAGTGCCTTGGGAGATGTAAAATTTTTTTTTCATAATTCTATACAGGGGTATAATCAGGTTCAATCAACAGGTTGTTGATCAGGGGTTTAAGAAATTAGAAATCATCCAAGACATTTGAATAGTCTGGAGATCAAGGAAATAGACTTTTTATGGATTATAATGGTTAAGTTCTGGTTAGTTGTGTGACCTATTAGGCAGGTGTTTTAAGCACTTTCTTCATAGCCTCAATACAGAAGATAAAAAATAAAAGACAACTTTTTTCCATCACTTATTTTGCTTTCTATCAGGATGCTTATCTGTCCTATAGAGTATCTTTTGAGATTTATTGGTAATATATAGAGTCTGATTGTCATAATTTAGACTTGTACTTCTTCCTTTTATTTAGGAATATTGGTCATATGTGTTGGAACCTATAAAGAATAGCCACTTGATATGTTTAATAATATTTATGGGAGAAAATGGCACTGTTGTACCTTTAATACCTGTTAACGTAGTCTTGAATCATTGGCCTCTGAAGTGGCTCATTGTTAACAGCTGTGGGTTAACATTGTGGTGTTTCTACATGCTGGCCCTAGCCCATTTAATGTTAGGCATCAAGAAAAGTGCTTTAGGGCTTCCCTGGTGGCACACTGGTAAAGAATCCACCTGCCGATTCAGACTTGGGTTCAGTTGCTGATCAGGAAGCATCTCACATGCCTCTGAGCTGCTGAGCCCACGCGCCACAACTGAGCCTGTGCCCTAGAGCCTGGGAGCCGCAGTTACTGAGACTGAGTGCCCTAGAGCCCTGCTCTGCAACAAGAGAAGCCACTGCAGTGAGGAGCCCCTGCAGCACCAAGGACCCAGCACGGCCATAAATAAATAAATAAATAAAATTATTATTTTTTTTAAGTGCTTTATTGAGTAAGATCATGAATCAAGATTTACATTGTTTTTAGTTTATACTAGGATATTACTCTAGTATATTCTGATATGGCTTCCCTCATAGCTCAGTTGATAAAGAATCCGCCTGCAGTGCAGGAGACCCTGGTTTGATTCCTGGATGGGGAACATCTGCTGAAGAAGGGATAGGCTACCCACTCCATTATTCTTGGACTTCCTTTGTGTCTCAGCTGGTAAAGAATCTGCCTGCAATGAGGGAGACCTGGGTTCAGTCCCTGGGTTGGGAAGATCCCCTGGAGAAGGGAAAGGCTACCCACTCCAGTATTTTGGCCTGGAGAATTCCATGGACTGTAAAGTCCATGCGGTCACAAAGAGTTGGACATGACTGAGCAACTTTCACTACTCTGATATACTAGATATTACTAGGATATTACTCTAGTATATACTAAGGGTATTACTCAGCTAAATTTAGCCAGAACTGTTATATATTGAATCATGTATTGAATATAGGATTGCATATAGAGCTTTATGATACAAAGAAAGGATTCCAGATATTTACTGAAATTTTGATAACTTTTTTTATGGGTATTTTAAAAAATGGTTTTCATAAAATACTGAGGAAAATACTTTGTATTCTTTTTTAAAAAACTTTCTTTTGTATTACTTTTTTTTTTAGTATACAAACTTATCTACCCTAAAACAGTATTTCAAAGTAAACCTAAATGTTGAATTTTAATTTTTGTGCTATTTCCTACCTTTTTTTTTCAATTCATTATCACTAAAAGTATTAGGTTTTATTAGGCCTTGCTAGAAAAATTTCATTTTCTTGTTCCCTTCTCATTTTGCAGGTTTGGATGGAATTGTTGAGCAAGGCTTCAGTTCAGTATGTAGTAGCAGCTGCTTGTCCATGGATGGGTGCGTGGCTTTGCTTAATGATGCAGCCTTCTCATTTACCTATTGATTTAAATATGTTGCTGGAAGTAAAAGCTAGAGCCAAAGTAAGTGTAGAGGAACATAATGTATTTGTATGTTCAACTCATAATTATTAATATAGTAATTGTGTTAAGAAATCTGTATTGCTTTATTATAAGTGTGATATTATTGTAACAGAAGGAAAAATTATTTTATTGGAACCTTGACAAAATGCGTAGTAATTTTTATCCATTAAAGTTTTGTGAAAGAACTGTATTCTAGTAGAATTGTAACAAAGGAGATTATTTTTTATGTTGTCTATTAAATTTTAATGGTAAATCTTTAATTATTGTTTTCCCCCCTTATTCACTTAGGAAAAAACAGGTGGTAAGGTGCGCCAGGGCCAAAGCCAGAGTAAAGAAGTACTTCAGGAGTACATTGCAGGTGCAGACACCATCATGGAAGACCCCACCACCAGGGACTTTGTTGTTATGCGGGCCAGAATGATGGCAGCCAAGTGAGTATACATAAATTCAAAAGTCATTTAACAAAAGATTCCTTCCATGTGGCTGTCAATTCTTCCATCATACTAGAGTAAGAAAAAAATTAAAATGTAAGAAAACATTTTTCATTCTTTTGAAGTTTTAAAAGTAAGATTTGTATTTTTTTGGTGCACATATACTATAATATTTAAGCTTAGGTAAAGTCATCTTAAATGGCAGATACTAAAATTTGTTTGGGAAGGCAACCCAACAATTGCACAGTCCACAACAAAATTTGAACATCTAGGCCACATAACTCTGTTTTCAGGCCTGAAAATCTCCTTTGTTTGTTTTGTTGTTTTAGTTGCTAAGTCATGTCCGACTCTTTGTGACCCCATGAGCTGTTGTCCTCCAGGCCCCTCTGTCCATGGGATTTCCCAGGCAAGAATACTGGAGTGGTTTGCCACTTCCTTCTCCAAGGATTTGTATTTTTTTATGAAGATAAGATAGGAGTTAAGTCTTCCCTGGGAAAAGTTATAGCTTCAGTAAGGGAAACTTTTTTATAAAGTAATTTTATAATTATATAAAGTAATTATATAGAATAATTATATAAAGTAATTTTATAATTTTATAAAGTAACTTTTATAGTAACTTCTTTTTTTCTCCCTCTTAGGTTGTTAGGAGCCCTTTGTTGCTGTATTTGTGATCCAAGTGTAAATGTGGTAACCCAAGAAATTAAACCAGCTGAATCCCTTGGCCAGTTACTACTCTTCCATTTGAACTCCAAATCTGCCTTACAGAGAATTAGTGTAGCTTTGGTAATCTGTGAATGGGCTGCTTTACAGAAGGTAAGATTTTGCCCCCAAATAAATGAAGACAATCTAAACTAGATTCCATTAGCTGTTAGGATTATTTTCATTGTATTTTACAAACAGAAAAGTGAAAATTTTCTCTGTAAAAAAAATTGAACATTTATAGAAAAGTATTCCAAATTATACTGAAACATTGTTTCTCTCTTTTGCCTTTAACCCTAGCCTTTTTTCTTAGAACCCCCAGTTTTGTACCTGAGAACTACAAAGCATAAGAGGCTTTGAGAGCTAGAAGTCCATTTGTATGAGTAGTAGCAAGGGCAGATTTTTGGTCACAGGAAGAATAAAATCAGCACATTTAAACCCAAATCTTTGTGTTTCCAAATAAACCATTCCCTTGCAGCCCCTTTAATTTTTAACTTTTAGTAAGACGTATTGATTTTGTGTTAAGATTGCTTCTGTAAATCAAAGAAACTTCCTGCTGGCTTTTTTATTCCATTGACTGGAATTCTGGAAATTTAACTGTCTGCACTTGCTGTGAGAGTTGCTTGTTACTGCCTCTTAACAGTTTGTCAAAGCTGTGTCTAAAAGGAATTGAGCCATGCTCTATTGCAGCTGAAACCCCAGCTTTGCCTCTGGAAAGAAGCAAGGCTCATCTGTTTTTAGGCAGGACGTGGTGTGCTGGGGAGGCAGTGATGCTGTGTTTTTGTGCCTCTCAGACTCAGCAGCAAGTGTTGACAGTTCGGTTTCTGGACCCTCACAGAGCTTCTCTGGACTTACTCTGTGAAGCCCAGGCTGATCACCCAGATCCCACAGAATCCCTCATGGCTCACCACTGAGGTCATTCCCCCTCTGGTTGGGGCAGGCAACAACCAGAGAGAGTGGGAAGGGTTAGTTAAATTTGGGGGCAGGTGAGTAGCTTTTAAATTATATATCCATTTCTACAGTATGGCATGTGAAACTATGGGTTCAATTGTTAAGAAATCTAATGAGTTTTTAAATAACATTTTTTAGTGCATGCTAAGTGTTCTTTCCTGACTGATTTCTTTTTACAGTTGTATATTTTTAAATCTGTCTTGGAATAAATTCAGAATAAAGTAAGAGTAATTAGGTGGAAAATTTAATGGAATTGTAATAGTTCCATGTGCATGTTCTGTAGTCATTCATATTAAAATTTTAGAGTAGTTTGGGTGTGATACCTTTTCTCTGTGAAACTAACTATGTTCTGGGAGATAACAGAATATAGATTAAAAAACAATAGACATTTAGACTTGGTAGTTTGCAAGTGAAGATTATGCATTTCTAGAATTATATTTACATATTTGCCATGAATATTTGTTGTCTGTTATATTTTAGGAGTGTAGAGCTGTTACCCTAGTCGTGCAGCCACGCTTACTTGATATCCTTTCAGAACATTTATATTATGATGAAATTGCCGTTCCATTTACACGAATGCAGAATGAGTGTAAACAGCTTATTTCATCATTAGCTGATGCACATATTGAAGTTGGTGATAGAGTAAACAACAACGTTTTTACAATTGATCAAGCTCATGACCTGGTGAGTAAAGAAGTGACTTTCTTAATTTTAGAGCATGAAATAAGATAAGAAATTTGTCAATGTCCTGTTTACCACAAAAACACTTAATTTGTTGAATGTATTTGTGGCTTGATAGCCTATCATATATTCAGAATAAAGTAAGAGTAATTAGGTGGAAAATTAAATGGAATTAAATTCCCTTTGGAAAGGTTATTTCATTGTATTGACTTTTCTTCAAACAGGAGAATGGGAAAGGGATTTTTTTTAATCTCAGTTTTGAGAAACCAATACACCTTTATTAGAAAAAGCTGTTGCCTTTTGTCATTTCTCAGTTTTGTCTAAGACTGGCAGAGTATAGGGGGAAAAAAATGTTTCTGAGTATTTCTTCTCCTCCCCCAACTTACAGTGAAAACATTCAAACATAAGAGAATTACACAATGAATACTCATATACCTACCAACTAGATTCCACAGTTAACACTTTACTAAATTTGCTTTATCATATATATATAAATTATAATATGCAACCATTAATCCATATTTTTGATGTATTTCTAAATAAGTTGCAGACAGCTATCGCTATACCTCAACTAAAATTCAGGATTTTCCCTTTTTTTGCTCTTTTTTGTGTCATTAACTAAAATTCAGTTTTTATGGTGATTTGCTCTTTCTTTGAGGTAAAACTTATGTTCTGTGAATTGTACAAATCTTCAATGGAATCTGTGATGAATTTTAACAGAAATGTGCACCTCTGAAACCCAAACCTCTGTCAAGATACAGCCAGGGCCATGCCCACTCCCCAGTCAGCCTCTGCCCTCAGAAGCCTGGTTCTGGTTTCTCGTGCACCATAGATTGCTTTCCTGTTGCTGAATTGCATATGAATGGAACCACCCACTCTGTGCTGTTCAGTGTAAGGGTCTTTTACAGCGTGGTGTTTTTTAAAATCATCTGTGGTGGTGTATGTATCAGTAGTTCATTCTTTTGTATTGCTGAGTTTTCTTTCATTGTATAAACATGCCGCGTTAAGTGTAAGCCCTTCTTCTCTTGATGAACACTTGGGCTGCTCCAAGTTTTCAGCTGTATGAACAGAGCTGCTATAAACATTTTTGTATAAGCTTTTTTAAAGACATGTTTTCATTTCTCTTGGGTAAATACATAGGAATAGAATTGCTGGGTCATAGGCTGAGATGTTTATTTAGTTTTATAAAAAATTGCACTTTCCCAAAAGTGGCTATATCATTTTACCTTCTAATCAGCAATATATGAGAGTTCTGGTTGTTCCACGTCATCACCAACAGTTGGTGATGGTCACTCCTTGTAATTTTTGCCTTTCTGGTGGTTGTGTAACAGTGGCATTGTGGTTTTAACTTGGCATTTCCTTGATGACTAATAAGTGTAACACTTTTTTATGTCTTATTCACCATTTGTTGATCTTCCTTTCCAAAATGTGTGTTCAGCTCTTGTCTATTTTTAATTAGGTTGTCTTTTTATTACTGAGTTGTAGAAGTTTTTTATATATTTTGGATACCAATCCTTTATCATATAGATGCTTTTAGAATATTTTCTCCCAATATGAGGCTTGCTTTGTCTTTGAATGAGCAGGTATTTTTAAGTTTGATGAAGTCTAGTTTATCAGTTGTTTTCTTTTATGGTTATTGTGTTCTGTGATCTAAGATACCTTTTCTTATCTCCAAGTGGTGAAGGTATTCACACACATTTTCTTCTAAAGCATTGTAGTTTTAATGTTTAATCCTCTGTATTTATGTTTATATATAGTGCTAAGTAGAGACTGCATAGTTTCATTTAGATACCTAATTTTTTCATTGGCATTTATTGAAAAGATTTTCCTTTTCCCATTGTATTGCTTTGTTTCCTTTGTCAAAAGTTATTTGAAATGGATGTGTAGTTCTGTATCCGGGCTCTATTTGTTCATTCTGTTTGTCTCTCTATATGCCAGCAACAGTGTTTTCATTACTGTGTCTTTGTATTTAGTAAGTCTTTAAGGTTAGGTAGTGTGAAAGAGTTCTTCCTGAGTTATAGAATCAGAAGTTCAGCTACTTTACTTGAGTTGATCCTGTGAAGGAGCATATTTCATTTCTTATCCCCGTTTCTTATTAAAAAGAAAAAAACAACACAGTATAGTTGAAATTGTTTTTGGTCTCACGTGTGAGAAAAAGCTAAAATTGCTCCAGTCGTCTTTATTGTTTATATATAATTTCTCCTTTTTTGCCTCCCCTCCCCCATATTTTGCTTTCTTAGAATAAAATCGCAAATTTTCTTTAAGGTCTGGGGTCCCTTTTTACTGCTTTTGACAAGATTTTTTAAAGCTATTACATGGCCTTTTAAAGCTTTTATTATTCAGACCTCTTAGTCCCTAGTGGAACTGTTGTTCTGTTTCATCAACTTCCTTAGTCCAGTGGTTTTGACTTAGGATACCAGAGTCTCCAGAAGAGCATTATTTGAGGGAAGAACGATTTTAAAAGATTAATCTTGACCCTGGCTAAGAGTTGCTCTTTGTATCTTTCTTTGCATTCCTATTTTTCTGTTACCTGCCAGATACAGGCATTTCCTGACGGTCTTCCTTTGTCTCTTACCATTCGCATAATTTAGTTCTTATCCATGGGCTGTACTGTCTTCTTTTGATCATTTTATCTTCTCTTATCTTTTATCTTAATTAGGCATTTTTGTTTGGATATCTCACTGTCATTTCGAACTTAACACCACCAAAACTGGAATTTATTTTTTAACAGAAAATAGCCCTTTTTATCCACGGTCTCAAATCTTGTTAACATTTCCTTTCAGAAAGTTTCATGTGTTTATTCTTTCTCTGTTTCCATCACTACAACCCAGTCAAAGGCCTTAGTATTTTATGACTAGGTCCTGACTCATCTCGAAGGCTCCAGGCCGTCTCTGGTTCATTTCACCCTGCCTGCTGTGCCAGACTAGTGAAGTTCTTAGTGCCACTCTGAACACATCCCTCTCCTACTTAAAATCATAATTTTCTTTCTCCTTTTGGTTTTTTCCTTTCTTACTTTCAATACCACCTCTAAACTCCCCATCTCTTTTCTTATTATTTCTCAAACTTCCTCCACTTAAGCCTAGTTAGTTTTTCTCTTGCAAAAGTACACCACGCTTGGTCACTTTCTTTGCTTCACTTATTCTCTTTCGTGTCTGAACTCTTGCCTTTGCCGAAAAGTCTCTACCCTCAACCCTCCATGCTCATCCCAAGTTCATTTTTTGACGTTCTTTCATCTAAACCCTGTGCTTAAGCTATGATGACTGCTGTCAGTTCCTTGAACAGTGCCTCGGCTTCCACTCACTACCTCAACTCTTCTTGCCAGGATGTCCTCATAACTCCAGACTTAACTATTGTTTAAAAACCTAGCATAAGTGTTAACTGCCTCTAACAAGCTTTCATTGCTTTTGTCACCTGAGAGGAGTTAAGCTACCCTTGTGCTACCACAGAAACTTGCACTTACCTTAGTTTCATGTTATATTGTCTTTGTTTACCTGTGTATCTCCCACATTAGTCTCAACATTTTTTTTTGAGTGTATAAAGACATTGGTTTTACTAATGTTTTAGTATTACTCATTAAATATTCGTTGACTAAATGAATGAATGGAAATTGGAAAGCTTCACCTAAGCTGCCTATAATCATTGAAAATTGACAGAAGCATAGTGTATTTAGGACAGTGTTTTTAAACTTTTAGTAGTGAAACCGTATTTCAAATAATCTTATGCAGAGCTTGAACACATAAAACAGACAAAGCAAAGTGGAGAATATAAGTTAGAAGTGGTTTATGATCATGTTTCTTTGTAGAGAACAGATCATGATCAAGCAGATAAAGCTCAATTTAAAGTCTTTCATATTTTTAGTGATAGAAGAAGATCTTATCTGTGTGCCTGTTTTGCTTCTCATAATGAGTCTGGCATTATCCAGTCTTGCCCATAAGAAAGTTGATCATTTCTAAGTCTGAAAAATTGGGTTATCCATTTTTTAAAAGTTAGGTTCTTTAATGTTACAGACTTTTCTGACCAACATTGATCAGATTGGATCCATTTATAGAGCCTTTTTATAGAGCCTTTTTATGACTCCGGTTATTTATCAAACAAAAAGACTATTTTTGTTATATAAGCCATCATACTATCTTTAAATGGTAATTTAAAAAACATGTGCACACAAAATCTTGTACATAAATATTCATAGCAACATTATTTGTAATACTAACTAAGGTGGGACCAACCCAACCATTCATCAGCTAATGAATGGAAGAATGCAATATGGTATATCCATGTAGTATAATATTATTTAGCCAAAAAAGGGAATGAAGTAATTATACATGCTAAAATATCAGTGAACCTTTAAAGATGCTAAATGAAAGAATCTGGTCATAAAAGATTATACATTAGTTTATATGAAAATGTCCAGAATAGGCAAATCTGTAAAGATAGAATGTAGATAAGTGGTTACATAGGATGGAGGAAATGAGGTGTTACTACTAATAAGTATTGAGTTTCATTTTGGAGATGATGCAGATGTTCTAAAATTGTAGTGATGATTGTACAATTCTGAGTATAGTAAAAACCATTGAACTGTACACTTTGAGTGTACCGTATGTGAGTTACATCTCATTAAGTTGTTCTAAGAAGATATAATGAACAGTCTTCTAATGGAGCTTGTAAAGTAGTCTGATGCCACAGTCGTAGCTTCAAGCAGTTTTTGGTAATTAAAGAATTAACAACTGTTATACAATTCTAAAAGAACTGGTTTATATTTGCTCACAGTGTTATTTCACCAAAGTATTCACTCAAACTTACTAAATATAAGAAACCTCTGAAAAGATTGTGTCTTTCTTAAAAAAGTATAATACATTGTTAAATTAAGTCAGATTAAAATAAAGTTTACTTGGGAAGGTTTTAGACATTTAGTTTATTGAATACTAAAATGTACTAATTATTGTAGAATTTACAATTGAAACAGAAAGTTTGCTGTCTCCCTTTAAGAATTTACAGGCTACTTGGGATTGATGTCATTAACGATTCTTGATTTCTCTCTTTCATAGGTCACTACTGTTTTTAATGAAGTCACATCATCCTTCAGTTTAAATCCTCAAGTATCTCAGCAGTTAGACAGTAAACGACAGCAGGTCCAAATGACGGTTACGGAGACCAACCAGGAGTGGCAAGTGCTGCAGCTGAGAGTGCATACTTTCGCTGCATGTGCAGTTGTGAGCTTGCAGCAGCTTCCGGAGAAGTTAAATCCTATTATCAAACCATTAATGGAGACAATTAAAAAGGAAGAGAATACGCTAGTGCAGAACTACGCAGCTCAATGCATGGCCAAACTACTTCAGCAGTGCACAACTAGGACTCCCTGTCCCAATTCAAAAATTATTAAAAATCTCTGTAGCTCACTTTGTGTGGACCCATATCTAACTCCTTCTGTCACATGTCCAGTACCAACACAAAGTGGCCAGGAAAATTCTAAAGGTATATATCTAAACCTTTTTTGGGGGTAGGGAAAGAATTAACCATTTAAATTTGTTTACAGTTATCTACAGGTATAATTTAAGCAAAATCCAGTTTATGTTGGAGCTTTTTATCATTTTGAGAGAATTTGCACTTACTGCTAATAAAATCACAGCCCTCTTAACTCATAAGTTATTTATTAAAGACCTGATATCTTTGAGGTCTCTAAGTTCTCACATTTAAGATGACTAAATCCTATAAGACAGGTATTAACCCTTAACTTCTCTTTCAAGATCATCATTATAGGGTTTACTGTTGACAGGGCTAGAAAACTTAACTGTATCCAATGGTGACTGAAAGTTCTTCCTATAAAATTCTGTTTTTCTCTAATTTAGTACATGTCTTATGAGATAAGTGGACTCTGTTATCAAATAGTATTTAAATAGCTTTTCTGTTTTCCTCCAGAAAATGTGTATGTAAAGTAATAACTGCTCTTTGTAGTCTAGTCTCAAGGACCAATGTTTTGTCACATGCCTTAGTACTAATTTCCTCCCATCCCCTCCCTGAGAGCTAGTTGAGGCAACAATATTTTGCATTGGTTGGTGTTTGTGAATTCATGGTTACTATAGACTTTTTTTTTTTTAAGAGAGAACTTACTTGCAGTATTTTTTAATGTGTCTTTTTATGCCTGGAAACAGTTACTCATTTTTAAAGAATTAATGTACTTTTAACAGAAGGTGGTACAGTCAACCTTGCATTAGATATTTCTGGTTGTTAACAGGATTCTGCAACCTTGGTTGTATTAAGTATGGTCCTATACAGATATCAAAATGTTTAACTTAATGTTGCATATTACTGATTTTTGTGACCATTTCATTGTCTAGAGAAAATATCATTGGCCTATAAAAATTGAGGCTTGAAAGACAATTTGAAAATGTGTTGTATCTTTTGGAGCAGGAAACATTTGGTCACCTATATTATGCTTTAAGGATTATTTGACTTTTTTCCTTAATAGGATCCAACTCTGAAAAAGATGGAATGCATCATACTGTCACCAAGCACCGGGGTATAATTACGCTCTATCGTCATCAGAAAGCTGCCTTTGCTATCACAAGTAGGCGAGGTCCTACCCCCAAAGCCGTCAAAGCTCAAATAGCAGATCTTCCTGCAGGAGGTAGTGGAAACCTCCTTGTTGAACTTGATGAGGTAAATAGTTTTTCTTCCTTGAATACTCTAATTTCTCACAGATTAGATTGAAAGCTAAATTGTCATATCAGCTTCTAGAATTTTTAAGTGAATGAACTGGAGCTAATAATTTTTTGGAGTACTCCAGCAACAGAGTTCAGAAAAACTACAAACTTCAAATTTCTCAAGCTTCTTATTTTTACCAATATAGCTTTCTGATTATCTTGCTAGCAAGAAACCCTCTCAGTAGTGGGTGTATAAGTCATTCATGAATATGAACTAATTCACTCCTGTAACAGTGGCTACGGAGATGTTAAGTAATAGTGAAAGCTAACTTTTCTCAGTCTTATCAGTGTTAGGAATTACTGTTGATATTCAGAGGATAAGTTTATAGTGTCAAATAACTTGTTACCTTTTAGTCAACTTGAAATGTATTAATTGTGTGATGTGAGGTAGGGATCTAAATTTATTTGCCGATAGGAACAACCAGTTATCCCACCATTGAATCTTTTCCTCCCTAGTTGATGATAATAGCTCCTCTGTTATATATCCTGCTTTCCTATATGTAAGGATTTCCTTGGGCTTTCTGTTCTATTTCATTGATCTACTTGTTCTACAGTACAGTTTTTAGAGACAATTTAAAGAAATGTTTGGTGGGACTTCCCTGGTGGTCCAGTGGTTAAGGCTTCGTGCTTCCAGTGCAGAGGGTGCAGGTTTGATCCCTGGTTAGGGAACTAAGATCTCACACTGCTGTGTGGCTGAAAAAAAAAAAAAGAAAAACTTTTTTTTTAACTGCTTGGTTTTGAAAAATCTTAGTCACATTTTAACAATGGAATTCTCTAGGTAGCTCTACTGGTTGCAAGACATAGGAACTTACCTGAGTTGAGATAAACTATCAGTGCTAAAAGGCATGTGTTTAATATATTTCTATAAAGTATAGGCCTATTTTAAGTTTGTTTTTTTTTAAACCAAAATCTTATTGTCTATATTCCTTTTAAAATATTCTATGAATGAAGCCTTTTTCACTAACTATATTCTTCTCATCTTAATTTTAATCAAAAATGTGTACTTCGATTTGCATAGTTCCTTCACTTAAAAATATAATTGTATCTTTCTTGGGGGACTTTTTTTGTATTTAATTATTATGAAATTACTGCTAAGTATGAGGTTATATTAATCTTGTTAAATTAAACAGATGCTTATATTCTATCCCTTGAAAGTGAAAGTCACTCATTTGTTTTCAACTCTTTGCAACAGCCTCGTGGACTATACAGTACATGGAATTCTCCAGGCCAGAATACTGGAGTGGGTAGCCTTTCTCTTCTTCAGGGGATCTTCCCACCCCAGGGATCGAACCCAGGTCTCCCGCATTGCAGGCAGATTCTTTACCAGCTGAGTCACAGGGGAAGCCCGAGACTACTGGAATGGGTAGCATATCCCTTCTGCATGGAATCTTCCTAACCCAGGAATCAAACCGGGGTCTCTTGCATTGCAGGCAGATTCTTCACCAACTGAGCTATCAGGGAAGCCATGCTATCCCTTAAGCAAATATAAATAAGGGCAGGTCATGGTAAGTTTCTTTGGGGTAGAGAAAAGAAGAAAAAAACTTGTCACTTAGGACTATCTCTAGAAACAGCACGTATTCTTCTATTTCTTTTCTCCAACCCCCCAAAAGTATTTTACTTTGGATGTGAAAATCTAGCTCAGGATTTTATGCCTATATACATTTATTGAGAGGTGTTTTATAGTTATAATAAGTATGTTCAATAATTGCTTCATTGGTTAATGGTAACACTGAATTCTTAACACTGATTTTTAAATTCTCTTAATAACATTTTGAAAGCATTATACTTTTTTCTGAAATCTTGTTTTCACCTTACATTTAATTTTTAGGCTCAGAAGCCTTACTTGGTACAACGGAGAGGAGCTGAGTTTGCCTTGACAACTATAGTGAAGCATTTTGGTGGTGAAATGGCAGTGAAGTTGCCACATCTTTGGGATGCTATGGTTGGCCCATTGAGGAATACAATCGACATACATAATTTTGGTGTGTACATATTTTTCCGAGTTGGGATTTAAACAGATTTCAGTGTATATCCATTACATATGTCTTTATAAAGTAACAATGCCTGTGCCTATTTATCCCAGGCCAGCTGGTAAGTTTTTAAATAGAAGGTTGTTAAAAACATTGATTTTCATATCATTTTGTATACTTTCTTGCTTTTTTACTTTTCCTGTTATATATTTAGAAAGAGATTTGAAATGAATCATTATATTAAGCTTCTTTAGTTCTTTAGAATTAGCACCTCAGTAGTTAAATTAAGGGTGTGGTATTTCATTTTATATTATAAAGCAAAAGAGACTCTTCCACAGTAGCTGGGGGAGTGCTAAGACTTTTTGTATGCTCTGGATTTTGAAAAACTATTTGTAAGGTAATATGCACTTAAATCAATGTATCCTAATAGATGGAAAGTCCCTCTTGGAAAAGGGAGATGGCCCTGCCCAAGAACTGGTGAATTCTCTGCAAGTTTTTGAAACAGCAGCGGTGTCAATGGATTCTGAGCTTCATCCCCTGGTAACTAACTAATGCAAGTGTAGTTTTTTTCCTAATAAAATGAGTAGTCTTATTAGAAAGACTTAAGGCTTGAATGAAAAGTGCAACTATGATGTCATCCCTTATGATTTCATTTTCTTCTAGATGCTATAACTAGATTCCTTCTTTTCCTTACAACTTAACTCTTCCAGGCTTTGAGGCAGAGGTGGATGTGTGAATGAGAGCAAACCCATTCTGAGAGCTTAGAATATAGGGCAGTAGGAACAGGGCTGTGATCACACTGAAGCCAGCTGCAAACACAAAAGAAAGCTGCATCCCTGTTCATCTATACCATCTTAATAATATAGTCCAGGAACAGAAGAATACAGGTGATAAAACCTTCCCTAGGTAAATGTAATGGTAGGAGGAAGTTACCTCTCTGAGATGAAACTAGTCAGTGGCAGATAGAACATGGGTTTATTTTTTGACTGTTAAAATATCTCTCACCAAAAAATTAGAATGGAGGGAGGAGGAACATAGACCAGAGAATTAATTATCTGGTTTTCCACTGAAGAAAGTGTTGATACTATTCTTTCCATGTAACTGTAATAGGAAGCTCTCTGCAATTTATAACATCGTAAAAGGTGCTAGCGTCAATCCTTTATTCATATAGGAGAGAGTAGAGAGAAATTTTTCTGTTTATATAGTAGTAAAACATATTCTCTTACTTGTTAAATTTTGCGAATTTATCACTAGTAAAGAAGGGCGGAATTCATCTGTATGTGCTCAGCCTCCATGATCAAACAGGATGCATTCAGTTGAACTGTAAGGCTAGTTTGTTGAGCAAGTACCTGACTCTCATCAGCATTAATCCTGGCTTCTGTGCATCAGACATTTAATAATGGGATAGTCATGCTCTTGTGATTATATTGCGTATGGAAAGCCAGGAAGTTAAAGTGGAAAATAACTACCAGAGTATGGTGCCTAGAACAAAATCAAGATCACCCAACCCAGTGAATACAAAGGATGTACTTAAACCTAAGCCAGATTTGGAGGGGGCTGATGATGTGTAGTGTCATTTTCCTAGCCTCAGTAGGAGAATCGTGCAAGTGCCTTTGATGTGTTCCCTACACATTTTGCAAAGTATTGAGTGTTCCCTGATGCTTAAGAGAATATTGAACAGGGGAGAAGTTCTGCACCTATCTATTCTTTTTAAAAGCATTATAATAGTGTAGATTTAGATTAAATTTTTATTTAGGATATTCTGACAATGTTTTGAGGTAACTGGAGATAATTCTTGCATTTAGCATCACTTGGAATATTGAGAACCTCTGAGTAAAGGCCATTATAGTTGTATTTTAAACATTAAATTCCCTAATGAATCTTCTGACTTAAACTTTTTGTTTTTAGTTGGTACTGCATTTGCCACATCTTTACATGTGCCTTCAGTATCCCAGCACTGCAGTGAGGCACATGGCTGCTCGTTGTGTGGGCGTCATGAGCAAAATAGCTACCATGGAAACAATGAATATATTTTTGGAGAAGGTTCTTCCATGGCTGGGAGCAATTGATGACAATATCAAACAAGAGGGTGCAATTGAAGCACTTGCCTGTATCCTTTTTCACTTTGAAAAACTACTCAAATTATATTTGCTTTATTTAAAAGTGACTAAAATAAAATTTATTCAGATATATTCGGGGAGTTCCCTGGCGGTCCAGTGGTTAGGACTCTACACTTTCACTGCTGAGCAAACCATGTTGGGATTGGGGGGTGGGAGGAGAACAAGCCAAAAAAAAAAACAAAAAAACAGTACCAAAAACAAATGTGCACACAAACTACCTTGTTCAAAAAAAAAAGAAAACTCTTTTTTTTATTTCGAAGTGTTATTTTTATTGCATTATATTATACCTGTGTTTACATTTTATTATAATATTCACACAAAAAATTGAAGAATTACTGTTAATTTTAAGAGATCTTTTTATAAGCAAAAAATTTATAGTCAGTATGTTTTTAAATATTAGGTTGGCCAAAAAAGTTTGTTTAGCTTTTTCTATATGATGCTATGCTACTTTTTTTGGCCAACCCAGTATTAATCAGATACTATGTAGGTAGTTCTTATAAATTTACTATTTTGCTTTGTTCATTGATTGTCTGACAAAATGATTAACTGGAAATATACAGACAAGCTTTTTTACCAAGGGTATGGCATCTGCTAACATTGTTTAACTCAAAATACCTAAAAGATATTTTGGTCTAAGAGCAAGAAACATGGATATAGATCAAACCAGTAGAAACTCTAGCTAAGAAATGCTAAAGATAATGGGACTGAACTCACTGGACCTGCTGTCTCCAGCTCAGGGTTGTTAAGATCCTGGTGGGAAAATTGGAATTAATCTTTGACACTTGCTTGTGCTCCCTTGCTTGCAATGTAAATCAATTTATTTTGATATGTGAATTCTAGAAACTTGTAGGAATTTCTCTATGGAAAAAAATCTTAGATTTCCTCCAGCATTCCTCAGATTAAAAAAATCATCTTATCTTCTTAATCAGTAGAAAGTTAAATAATTTTTTTTAAAAGTAACCCTGTATAAATGCTGTTAACAGTTGAATCATAGACCTTGAGGGATCATCAGTCTCTCATAATACAGGTAAGCATGAGGAAACTGTTTTGGAAGTCACAGTCTTGGTGTGTCTGTTTATGAAAACCTCTACCCTGGAACCAGTTAGAAATTTCCTTAGTAACTTGCTCAGGTGTAATGGAACAGCTGGATGTTGGCATTGTCCCATATATTGTACTCTTGGTTGTGCCTGTGTTGGGAAGGATGAGTGATCAGACGGACAGCGTAAGATTCATGGCGACACAATGCTTTGCAACACTAATTAGACTCATGCCGCTTGAGGTAAGTTGATGATAACTTGGTTTATGAACTTAGTGTTTTCAATAACTTCATAATAATTGTAACACCTTTTAAAGAACACGTTCTAAAGAACAAGTTTTAAAAAAAGATGTTGAATATGTTTACATTATAAGTCTTAAGACTTTTATGTTTTAATAGGTAATTTTTTTAACACCGTTTTAAATAAAACTATGGTTCCTAAAAGAATAATTCTTTAGGTGATGCTAAATTTCTAGATGCTATTCTAGAAAGTGTAAAAAGCAAATGATATGTCTGTTGGATTATGGAGAAATTAGAATGCAAGGCTGAAGTTGGACAATTTTGGAGTATATTTATGGGACAGAAATAATATATGTGGCCAATGCAGGAAATAGAAGTGACTTGAAGCAAGAGAAAAGCCAGGACCCTGTCACTTAGCCACTTAATATATTTTTATGGGATTTTTGTAATTCAGGAAATAAGTATATATGCATTTCATCCATCTGCAGTATATCCAGTGGTTCGTTTTTAGGCCAGATAATACACTGGAATACTGCATTTTGTTTATCCTTTCATCAGTTGATGGACATTTGGCTGTGATGAGTAATGCTGCTGTGAGCATGCACTTATAAAGTATTTGGGTGTAAGGTTTTTTTTTTCTCTCTCTTTTTGATTTCTTTGTGAGGCACATGGGATCTTAGTTCCCTGACCAGGGATCAAACCCGTGCCCCCTTCAGTGGAAGTGCAGATTTTTAACCACTGGACCACCAGGGAAATCCCTGCTTTTCTTTCTTTTGAGCAGACATTTACGAATGGAATTACTGGGTCATAAGATGTTAAACTTTTTAAGAAACTGTCAAACTGTTTTCCCAGAAAACTGTACCATTTTATATTTCTACTAGAAAAGTATGAGCATAATACTTTTGAACAGTCTCTTGGGAAGGGGGGGTGGGTGGAGTTTGACTATATCTGGTAAAAAAAAAAAAGCTGAGTCAAAGGACCTACCATAGGGTACTGAGTACAGTCTTCAGAAGTACACTGCCTGAGTAGTGGGGCCAAATTAACCCTTGCGAGAAGATTGATTTGAACCCACACTAGCAAATCCTAAAAAAGCAAGCCTTAAAGGATTGAACTGGTTTCAGATCATTTAACTACATCCCAGAAAAAATTTAAAAATCTAAAATATTTAACCCCCTGAAGTTCAGCACCTAGCAGCATAAAACTTAGGATGTTTAGCACACATCAGAAAATCAGCCAGAGGGAATTCCCTAGTGGCCTAGTGGGTTAGGGTTCCAGGCTTTCACTGCCATGACCAGGGTTCAGTCCCTAGTTGGGGAACTGGGATCCCACAAGCCATGTGGTGTGGCCAGAGGAAAAAAAAGAAGTCACCCAGGAGAAAAGTCAGTCAATAGAAGCAGACCCTGAAATGACCCAGATAACAGAATTAGTATACAAGGTCATTAAAATATGCTCCATATGTTCAAGAAGGTAGAGGGAAAGCATGAATGTAATAAAGACTGAACTGGAGGAAACAGAACAATCCACATTGAACTTCTTGAGTTAAAAGATACAAACAAATAAAAACACACTGGATAGGATTAATGACAAATTAGATGCTGTGAATTTGAAGACACAGCAGTAGAAACAAGAATGTCATGCAGGTTAATTCCTATTCCACTTTATCTTGATATGCTCTGTTACATTTTCATAAGAATCATCATGTACTTTTCTTTCAAGGATTCAGGGACTATCAAGCAGTGGGTTTGATAGAAGCGTTTATTCCTTGCACTGTTAGTAACTTGCTGCTTTTATAGGAATTGGAGTGAGGAAGATATCAATGGAAGGGTTCCTGGCACTGAACAATATTTATGAATCCTAATCATTGTTAGGAAATGTACCTCATTGTATGGCCTTATGCTAAGTCACTTTAGTCATGTCCAACTCTTTGTGGTCCTATGGACTGTAATCCGCCAGGCTTCTCTGTCCATGGGATTCTCCAGGCAAGAATACTGGAGTGGGTTGCCATTTCCTCTTCCAGGGGATCTTCCCAACCCAGGGATCAAACCTGCATCTCTTATTTCTCCTGCATTGGCAGGCAGGTTCTTTACCCCTAGCGCCACCTGGGAGGTACGACCTTATATCTGGTTGTTATTTATTAAAAGATCCATGAAGATAAATGCCTGAAGATTTGTTCAGTTTAGTTCAGTCACTCAGTCATGTCCTACTCTTTGTGACCCCATGAATCGCAGCACGCCAGGCCTCCCTGTCCATCACCAACTCCCGGAGTTTACCCAAACTCATGTCCATTGAGTCAGTGATGCCATTCAACCATCTCATCCTCTGTTGTCCCCTTCTCCTCCCACCCTCAATCTTTCCCAGCATCAGGGTCTTTTCAAATGAGTCAGCTCTTTGCATCAGGTGGCCCAAGTATTGGAGTTTCAGCTTCAACATCAGTCCTTCCAATGAACACCCAGGACTGATCTCCTTTAGGATGGACTGGTTGGATCTCCTTGCAGCCCAACGGACTCTGAAGAGTCTTCTCCAACACCACAGTTCAAAAGCATCAATTCTTCAGCGCTCTGCTTTCGTCACAGTCCAACTCTCACATCCATACATGACCACTGGAAAAACCATAGCCTTGACTAGACGGACCTTTGTTGGCAAAGTAACGTCTCTGCTTTTTAATATGCTATCTAGGTTGCTCCCTTCCAAGGAGTAAGCATCTTTTAATTTCATGGCTGCAGTCACCATCTGCAGTGATTTTGGAGCCCCAAAAAATAGTCTGACACTGTTTCCACTGATTCCCCATCTGTTTCCCATGAAGTGATGGGACCAGATGAAGGTTTGTTACTTCCATGTAAAGCACTGTGCAGAAATGCCTCATTTTGATGGTTATCATTAGGATATTGAATGTGTTAAAATGTTAGTTTCTATCTTGATTAAGTTGTTAATTCTAAAACCTTTTGAGGGAATTCCCTGGTGGTCCAGTGTTTAGGACTCCGAGCTTCCACTGCAGAGGAGACAGGTTCGATTCCTGGTTGGGGAACTAAGATCCCTTGAGCTGCACAGCATGGCAAAAAAACAAAACCCCTTTTGAAAATATAACATATAATCATTTTAAGACAGTATATATATCTCACTCCTGATACTATTTCTGGTATTATAAGAAACATACTTGAATTGAATTTAACTGAAGTTCTATTCTCAGAATGTTACTTTTCTTAACTTTTAAGTTTACATTTCTTAAACATAGCGCAGTAGTTCTCAAACTTTTTGGTCTCTGTTCCTCTTTACACTCTTAAAAATTTAAGACCTCAAAGAACTTTTATCATATTTTCTGTAGTAGAAATTAAAAGTGAGAAGTGGGAAAAGATTTATTAATTCATTTGAAGAATAAATCCATTAGACTTTTGAATAGGCCTTTTACAGATGCGTGCTTTGTAACATGCATTGGTCATTTTGAGAACACTGGCTCACTGAGTTGTGTAAATCTTTTAAAGGTTGATTCATATCAGCATACAATAGCAAAAAACGGACTCATTAGTATCGCCAACAGAAAATCTCTAAATATTGGGAAGCACCTGCAGTGCTAAGTTTCCTTTGACTGCTTGCATTTTATCATTGGCAACAAGTTGTACCACTCATTTTCCTTGAAGTGACCAAATTTTTTAAAGAAAAT
The DNA here is from genome assembly GCF_963930625.1 of Muntiacus reevesi. Taxonomy (NCBI): domain Eukaryota; kingdom Metazoa; phylum Chordata; class Mammalia; order Artiodactyla; family Cervidae; genus Muntiacus; species Muntiacus reevesi. The sequence continues at coordinate 136,177,704 of NC_089250.1, forward strand.
AATCTGCCAAATACTCAAGTCAGAATAACCATAGTTTGTCAGTCCATTCAGGTAAACTCATTCTGTAAAAAATAGCTAGGTCACCTCACAATTTTAAGATATCTTACAAGTGCTTTTCCTAAATATTTTGTATTTCAATATTCATGGTATACAGCAGAAATACTTTATGGAACACTTCATATTTTGTTGCACAGAATGTTAAAAAGATGCGCCATTTGAAGTTTGAGGTTTAATAAAATTATTTTTACTGTTTCAATGACATTCTTAAGTGAAACCAGGTTTTTAAAAAAAGGCTAGTGCATGACTGCAAGTAATAGTGACTGCTCGTACACTTGGTGTCACCACCTTGATTCTTCCTGAGGCAAAAGCAGTCTTGCCCACCATTACTTTTGTGTATCAGAGCAAAAGTCAACACAGTGAAAAAAGCAAACAGTGTTTGTCATAAAATAGCTGCAGTCAGTAACCCTTTGAAAAGGTCTTAGAAATCCCGAGGGGTCTGCAGACCACATTTTGAGAACCAGTACCCTGGCAAACCGTTAACACTAAAAGTGAGAGGCTCTATAGTAACAGCATTCCACTTAAACAATACAATCTTGTCTTTACCAAGTAACACAAGGTATGGGAAAGATAAGTTGTAGCTGTGTTCTTAAAATATCTTAGATGTGCTTATTTCATCATCTCATTATATAGTGCTTTTAATACCTGTCAAATTCTTAAATATTTGTCTTCCAGTCATTAAAATCATACTATTTTTGAATTGGTTTTTCTTTGCATACATATGTGTGTGTGTGCACCTGCGTGTGTTACCTTTGTTATTTTTTTAATTGAGAATAGTTGGTTTACAATATTGTGTTATCTCTGCATTTACATTTTGATAAGACTTGAAATACATTTCATAATCTGGGGATGGACAAATTAATAGATAGTAGCAAATTGTTTTAATACACTTAAAAAATCATTTTAGGCAGGCATTCCAGATCCTCCAAATATGTCAGAAGAATTAATCCAATTGAAAGCCAAGGAAAGACACTTTTTGGAGCAATTGTTAGATGGGAAAAAGTTAGAAAATTACAAGATTCCAGTACCAATCAATGCTGAACTCAGAAAATATCAACAGGTAAAGTTTTATACTTATCTTCTAAATACTGATTATTCCTTTTAAATGTACCTTGAAGAATTTAAAGATTGATTTTAATAATTAAAATTTTTCTGTTTGGTGTCTTGTATCCATTTATTTCTCCCTGCCTGTAAAAATACAGTGTGTTTGGTCTTTGTAAACATGTTCTTTACAGAAAAATATTTCTATGATCTGTTCACATTTACCATTTTTCTCTTTCTCCCAACCTTTCAGGATGGTGTGAACTGGTTAGCATTTCTTAATAAGTATAAGCTTCATGGAATTCTGTGTGATGACATGGGTTTAGGGAAGACTTTACAGTCCATCTGTATTCTAGCAGGAGATCACTGTCACAGGTAATTTTAAATGTTATTTTAACAGAAGGCTTTCAGATGCTAAGCAGTATGAACAAGCTGGTTAATTCATTGTGTTTTGCTGTTGTAAAGGGCCCAGGAATATGCAAGATCAAAATTGGCAGAATGTATGCCACTTCCTTCCTTGGTGGTTTGTCCACCAACATTAACAGGTCATTGGGTGGATGAAGTAGGTAAATTTTGCTCCAGAGAATATCTCAATCCACTGCATTATACTGGACCTCCTACTGAAAGAATAAGGTAAGAACTGTACAACCAAGAAATGTTTAATCTTTTGCTTTAAGTAGTTTGGAAAAATAAAATTTATTAAAAATGAATTCTAGTTAGCTTTTTTGGTTGTCAGACATAGAAACTTACTTTAACTTATTTAAGAAAGGTAAATGAACATAATAAAAATATAATCAGTGAGACTCATCAAAATTTAAGAAGTTTCAGGACTTTCCTGATGGTGCAGTAGCTAAAACTCTGTGCTCCCAGTACAGGGGGCCTGGGTTCAATCCCTGGTTGGTGAACTAGATCCCATGTGCTGTAATTAAAAGCCACAGCTAAAACATGGCATAGCCAAATAAATCATAAAATAAATACAAAGTGTAAGGACATTAACCACTGTCAACAATCAGTTAGGCTCTAAGTTTTTGGAGCTAGGAAGCTATCAAGAACCAAAACCATTCTTGGTGCCTTTCCTAAAACCTTGTGATTATTTATGTAATACCATGTATTCTCTTAATTACCTTATGAGGTACGGGTACTATTATTGTTCCCAATTTGCAGATGGGGAGTCTAAAACGTGGGGCCTGGGAAGAATATCACTCAGCTAATTAAATAGAAGGTCACTAGGTATAATTAAATGAAGTTTTGAACACAGGCAGCTCAAGAGCTTGTACTCTTAAAGAATTTACTGTAAAGAAATTCATCCATTTATAAGTGGTAAAAACTCAGACTAACTTAAGCAAACAGGAAATTCATTAATTAAACTGAGCATCTTGGGGTGAATTCTTGCTTCAGGTACATCTGAATTATTGTTCTTCCCCATGCATAGCTTGTTCTGTTGGTCTCTACTGGACTTTTGTCTATTGTTGGTGTAGATAAAAGGTCATGGGCAGTCTTAGGCCTACATTCTCCTAGCTTGGCAACTGCAATGAACAGAGATATTCTGTCAGACTAGCCGGCCATGATTGCATCATGTCCTCAAACCAACCTCCATGATTGGGGAATAAAATATTGTGAATGGCTTGATCTGATTAAAATGCTTCACCTCTTTGGTGATTATGGGGACATGTAATTGATGGCTCACGCTCGGCCCCCAGCACAATGTGGAATGATGAAGGAATAGTGCCTCCAAGGAACAGGTTTTGGCAAATAAAGTTAAAATGACCTTCACATTGTGAGTCAGGTACTCACCGCTTTTCTCATCAGACCGAGTTAGGGCCACATGACCAAGTTGTAAGGAGAATGACCTTCAGGTAGCAGGGTCATGGATGTAGAGTAAGCAAAAAGGAATATTGGGTTTGGTAGGCAGATTGAAATCACTTTGTACAATGGCATCTGTGCTTTCCCCTTTGAAAGTATATTACAAACCTTGCAGATTCCCCATTTTCTAATCTTACTTATTTTTAAACGCAGGTTACAGCACCAGGTGAAAAGGCACAATCTCATAGTGGCTTCATACGATGTTGTGAGAAATGACATAGATTTCTTTAGGTAAGAATTAAAATTTTTTAAAGGAAAACAGTGTCAAATTCAGAGAGAATTAGTATTTTTCTGCCTCAAAGACACTCTGTATTGTTCCTGACATGTAGTAAAAGATACTAACATTTTTTGTTTATTCTTCCTTAGAAATATTAAATTTAACTACTGTATTCTTGATGAAGGCCATGTCATCAAAAATGGAAAAACAAAATTGTCAAAAGCAGTAAAACAACTGACTGCTAATTATAGGATTATTCTTTCTGGAACACCAATCCAGGTAATTATTTACCTTTTCTTTACTTGGCATTTGACAGTGAATTAAAGAAGAGGGTTTTTTTTTAGTTTTTGGAATAATTTCCAATAATTATCTTGCTTTTATAATGGTTCATTTGGTATGTAGCAGTATCTGAGCAAACCAGGTTTTAAATCTCATATTTAAAATGTGATTTTAGGCTTTGGTAGCCCATGAGTCAGGAGGCAAAGCCCAAGTGCAATTAGAAGGGTTTCACTGCAGGAGGGCAACCCACCACAGTGAGCCAGAGCTTAAGCAGGGTGAGAAGGGCTTCTGGAAGGGGTAAACAGATAGGATGGTACCTTAGGATCCACACATACTGGGAAAGCATCCAGAACGGAAAAGTGTGGGGGTTTTTTTTGGTTTTTGTTTTGTGAAACCGCAAGTAGAATTGGAAAGAACCTGTGCCTTTTCTCATGACCCATAAATATTGGGTAGACATGACCTATAACCAAACTCTTCTAGGTTTTCCTGCGTTGAATAAATGGTGATGTTGGCCAAATTTCTTAAATCTTGCTGTTAATCTTAGTCTCAAAAAAACCCAGAAACGTATTCATCTTTCTGCTCTGTTTACTACTTGATAGAACTCCAAAAAGATTGGTACTGTGCACCAAGGCTTATTGTGGTGGAAAAGACTTGAAAGTTCCTCTAAATAGGATAGAGTATTTTCTCCAAATTTTACACAATAAAATATAGACTCATATCCAGAAATATAGTGATAATCTCTCTCATCTATGTTACTACAGTGGGCTTTCATTAATGTTCCATTTTTAAGTATAAGGAAATAATCTTGGTACACAAGATAACTGGTGTTCCTTTCTTATATTCAGAACAACGTTTTGGAGCTGTGGTCATTATTTGATTTCCTCATGCCAGGATTTTTGGGGACTGAACGCCAGTTTGCTGCTCGGTATGGTAAACCTATATTAGCAAGTAGGGATGCTCGAAGCTCCAGTCGAGAACAAGAAGCAGGTAGGAAAAAGAGATACCATTATATATTCTATGCAAGTGAATATAATTTATATCTACTTTGGGGGAAGTCATTTAATTTTATTATTAGAAAAATTAATAAGAGAATAACAGAATAAAATTAATTCTGTTAATAATTATTAACAGGTGTTCTTGCAATGGATGCACTGCACCGCCAGGTCCTGCCATTTCTTTTGAGAAGAATGAAAGAAGATGTTTTACAGGATCTACCACCCAAAATTATTCAAGACTATTACTGTACTCTCAGTCCTCTCCAGGTTAGGAATCTGGTGATTGTGGTTGTTGATGCTGTGTTTATTACTAGAATGCTTTGAATAAGTCACAAAAGTAGTGAGTAAAGGGGTTTAGCCTTTGGTTTTATTGCTCTCATGTAGCTTCTACTTCCTTAGACTTCAGGAATATTCTGTTTCAAACAAGTGTAGATAAAACCTAAATGAATCTGTTTGCGTATATAAGTACACATTTGGGTTTGTGCATTTTCAACACAGCATTAAAACAAAATCTATTGTCATAATTGCTTTGTTATATGTCTCAGGTTAATTGAAAAAGTTGGAACGTTAAAATGATAAAGAAGTAAGCCAGGGTTAAAGAAGTAAGCCAGCGTTTTTTAGGGCCAGAAGTCTGCCTGTGATGTCTTTCTTTTCCTTACAGCAGCATTATAGGTGTGTACATCAGGGCTGAGTTGGGAAGTGGGACCTCATCTCTTCTAAAGTATTGCCAGTAAATTTTCAAGAGAAGTATTGGCTTCTGCCCTGTTCTAATTTTGTACATAGAGACCATTGTCAAAGGCATTTATCGTATGCCTTTCCTTGTGTAGTATTTGTGTGTGTGTGGTATTTTTGTAAGGGGAAGCTATCTCTTGTCTTAGTAAAATATGGCCTATAAACAGAATTTTCTCTTTGAATGTTTATGTTGTGTTCTAGGTTACTAAGCATCAGTCTATTTCAGTATCAGATGATTTAGTGTGGTTCAAATGAATAAAAGATACACAGACATATCTGCAAAATAGCTCCTTTCCCCTTCAGTATATATAGACAGTTAACCTTTTAGTATTTATCTATCCAACTTCAGTTTGGTGGACAAAACATTAATTCAAATGCTAAGAGCTTTGTGATATTATCTACATCATCTCTCGGCGTCTATCCCTTCTTTGTAAAAATCAGATTAATATTTCTTGAAAGAAAAATTTTAGAGGTAATCAGATGAAGACTTTTAAGTATGATAAAGAAAAGGTGCCATATGAAAAAACCTGAGATATTATAGTGATATATAACATCAGCATAGAACACATTTACGTAGTCTGGAGGAAGGGAGCTGGAGAGGGAAGTGACATCTGGGTTTGTTTTGCATCTACAGGTTTTTATTCTCTGACTTCTGTTCTTTAGCACTGTAGATTTTCTTCCCTTTCACATCGTTTTAACATATACACGGCAGGAACCCAGACTCTTAAGGAAATACTTTAAACTTGGTGTGGGTTCTGTGGTTAGTATCTTTTTTAAAACTTGGTCTTTTGAAACATACCTGTTAGGGTCTTGACCATGTAGCTTCACTTAAGGAAGATTTCCTCATTTACTTGTAAGGGTTCAGGTTCTCTTTTATCCGTAACTTATTTACCTTCTTGAATAGAGTGGGAAAATTGAATTTAGGATTATTTGACTATTTTTTGAAAAATATTTTAGCAGCTGTACAATGTGTTAAGCTTGTTTTCTAAATGTAATTTAAAAGGAATTTACCACGATGCAGTGGATCATTTATATTCAAGTAGGTTGAGTAATTTATTTTCTTTGATGAGAGCTGATTTACATTGCTGTTCTTACTGGCCTTTTCTAGTTCTGTTTTGAACAACTGAAAATAAATATATTCACTGCTTTTGTGGGGGAATTTACAGGTTCAACTCTATGAGGATTTTGCTAAGTCTCGTGCCAAGTGCGACGTTGATGAAACAGTTTCTTCAGCTGCACTTTCTGAAGAAACCGAGAAACCAAAGCTTAAAGCTACAGGTCATGTGTTCCAGGTACATGTTACAGCCCCCTTTGTAAATGTCGTTGGAGAACGCGCTTCAGTACAGCAATGTTTATATGAAACACTGAAATATGGGTTTATCTAATTTTTTCACTTTTGTGTATACATTCTTGAAAATAGGTAAAAGTGCCAATTTAATTAATTTTCATGTTCATAATTAGTAATAGGTAATAAAGTTAAAGTGAAAACTGCAATATGTTATTACATGAAAAGTTTTAAAATAGAGAATTTTTGTTTCCTATTCAAAAAATATTTGAATACCTACCACAAGGCAGTAATTTTTCTAACCTCAGGGGTTAATTAAAGCAGTGAACAAAACCCTAGGGGTGAAAAATATAAAAAACATGTATCATGTAAAAGAAAATCAACTATGGGCTTATACAGAATAGGAGTCAGGGTAGGTTGTAGTTTTTCAACAGGGTGATCAGGGATGTCACTGAGAAGGTGACATTTGAGCAAAGATCTAAATGAAGGTTGAGGCATGTAGATGCGTGGGAGGAAATGATTCCAGGCAGAGATATTACATACAGTACAGAAGTCCTGAGACAGATGATGAATGTGCTTGAGAACAAAGAGAAAGTGTCAGCTCATTTTTTCTTTCCCTTTTGAAATATTCCACTGTAGAATATCTTCCAACCCCCCCCTTGTCAACAAGATATTAAAATACTACAGCATTTTTAAAGATAGAAATGGGAAAAGGCGATTTTGAAAGCTCATACCTCTCCCAGTTTCTATCATAGTGCCCAGCAGTGGAACTTACTGATGCAAATCTGTGTGCCAAAAGTGAGACCCAATCATAGGCCAAGTAAATGACAAAAGACAAGGGTATGGCTGAGTCAGAGAAAGGAAACGAAGACCTTCGAGGGCTCTGCTTCTCAAACCCGACTGCATAGTTCCGCTTTCCCTTTCCCACGACCGGCCTGCTGAATCAAAGGACTGTGTAGAGGGGAGAGGTTTACAAATTTAAAAGGGTCTTGTGTAGTTTTCATACCCACTAAAGTTTGAGGAACCTTCCTTTAGGAAATGATGTCTAATTCTAGAATCATCTAGCAACATTATCAGGCACTTCCAGTTCAAAAGGGTTAGCTATAGGAACTAATAAGACCTTGTGTCATAAGAAGGTCATGGGTCAAGTAGGGAAGATAGACATCACAATACAAATTATATGTTATAAATTCTCTCACAGAAATAAACACAAATTGCACAAGAAGCATAGATGAAGACATCACAAATAAGATATGTGAACTGGTTCTTGAAGTAGTAAGAAGATGAAGAAAGGCATTCTAGACAGATGCAGTAGCACAGGAAAAGACACAGATACAAATATTTGTGTCATGTGAAGGAGACTTATATATACTTTTTTCTCTCTTAAAGGCATTACAGTACTTACGTAAACTGTGCAACCATCCAGCATTAGTCTTAACACCTCAGCATCCTGAGTTCAAGAGTACTACTGAAAAACTTGCAGCTCAGAATTCTTCTCTCCATGATATTCAACATGCCCCTAAACTCTCAGCTTTGAAACAAGTAAGTACATCTTTTAAGTGTTAGATGTATTTTGCACATTCCTGATCTGTAACAGTAGGTAAATTTGCTTTTCCAAAAGATTACTGATGCGTTAACCATGTTCAAAAAATTTGCTTTGTTAAATTGATACAGCTTTTTAAAAACTTTTGGTAAAGTATAGCAAATGCCACTTTAACTGTTTTTGAAATGTAGAATTCTGTGGCATTAATTACATTCAGTGTTATGTACCCATCACCACTATTCCAGAATTTTTCCATCATCCATATAGAAACTCTGTACCTGTATTTATTTCTGGCTGCACCATGCAGCACACAGAATCTTAGATTGAACCCGTGCCCCCTGCATAGGGAGTGAGAAGTCTTAACCACCCAGTTGCCAGAGAAGGCCTGAAACTACCAATTAGCAGTAACTTCCCACTTTCCTTTCCATAACCCTGGGAACCTCTAATCTACTTTGTCTGTATTAATATGCCTGTTCTAAATGTTTCATGTAAGTGGGATCACATATTTGTTCTTTTGTGATTGGCTAGTTTCACTTATTTTCAAGTTTCCTTCACGTCACAGCATGTATCAGTACTTGATTTTTATGGCCAAATAAAAATTCTGTTGTTGCTGTTATTACCACCACCGCCACCACATTGTGGGCTTCCCTGGTAGCTCAGATGGTGAAGAATCCACCTGCAGGGCAGGAGACGAGGGTTCCGTCTCTGTTTCGGGACGGTCCCTGGAGGAGGGCAGCCCAGTCCAGTATTCCTGCCTAGAGGACCCCCAGGACAGAGGAGCCTGGAGGCTGTGGTCCGCGGGGTCACAGGCAGACACAGCCAAGCACAGCACGGCAGACCACATTTTGTTTATCCAGTCGTGTGCTGGTGGACACGTGGGTGGTTTCCACCTCTGGCTATTGTGGATAATGCCGCAGTGAACATCACCTTATTGGTATCTGTTTGAGTTCTTTTAGGTATAGATGTGCGAGATGTGCGGGAAACTGCTGGATTACATAGCTAGTCTATGGTTAACTTTTTAAGGAACTACCAAACCTTTCCACAGTGGCTGTAACGTTTACATTGCAAGCCATGTGCCAGGGTTCTGATTTCTCCACATTCTCACCAAGATTTTCCTCTTTTTAATTTAACCATCACTGTAGGTATAAGATGGTGTCACACTGCTGATTTGATTAGTTTTCCCTGATGATTAATAATGGTGTTTTTTTCATGTCCTTATTAAGACATATCTTCTTTGAAGAAATACCTGCTGAAGTCTTTCGGCTATTTTTTTCATTGGACTGTTTCTTTTGGTTGAGTTTTAGGAGTTTATATTCTAGATGTTAAGCCTGTATCAGATATGTAATCTGCAGATACTTTCTCCAATTTTATTGATTCTTTTCACTTTCCTGATAATGACCTCCATGGCTTCTGATGAGAAAACAGGTGTTAATCTCATTGAGAATCCCTTTCGCATGAAGTCACTTCTGGGCATTCCTTGGTGGTCCAGTGGTCAGGACTCGGCACATTCACTGCCAGGGCCTGGGTTTGATCCCTGATCAGGAAACTTAAGATCCCAACAAATCATGCAGTGCAGGGGTGGTGGGAGTCACTTTTCCCTTGCTGTTTTCAAGATTTCTTTTTTTTGTCACTGTGATTATCACTCTGATTATAATGTGTGGTCTTGTGGACCATTTGAATTTATTTTTCTAGAAACTGCTTACTCTGCCATTTTACTCATACCACTTGTTGTACATCATACCACAGATTGTGAGCTCCTTATTGCAAAACTCAGCTTTTAGTTCATCTACCCTTAAAAAAAAAACCTGTTTTAAAATCTAGACTTCAGTTATTGTTTTAGCTTTTTATAGCTTTTCTGGCTTAAGTTTTATTGAGAATAACTAATGGATGAAGAGTTTTGATTTCACATGGGCTAGAGTAGAAAATATTACATAACGATAGCCCAAAATGCTTACCTGTTTTTCAGGTCACAGGTAAGTTAACCTTTTTTCACCACAAAGAGAAGCATTTATTTCAGTGAGATTGATTGCCTTCTTTTATGGGACACCTGTATATAACAAGTGATTCTTTCTTCAAGTTGCTGTTGGACTGTGGTTTGGGAAATGGCAGTACTTCCGAGAGTGGCACAGAGTCTGTAGTAGCCCAGCACAGGATACTGATCTTCTGTCAACTTAAAAGCATGCTTGATATAGTAGAGCATGATCTTCTCAAACCTCATTTACCCTCTGTCACTTACTTGAGATTGGATGGTAGCATACCTCCTGGTCAGAGGCATTCCATTGTTTCACGGTAAGTGTATTACCATTACTTACATAGAAGTTTGCCCACGAACTACTTTGACTAAATATCTGAAAATGTGCTTTATTATTATATAATTCAACCCAACTAAATCTTTACCTTTTTAAAATACAGAACTGCAGAAATGTAATTGAGTAGTTTGTTTAGCTAGGGGGAAAGAACTGTATTAGGAAAGCATCCTTAAGGGCATGAAAGAAGTTTAAGGCATCAAAACAGAGAGGTAACTATTTCCCCTTCACCTGTATTTGGTGGTTGGGGGTAAGAGGTGGCAAACAGGTGGCTTAACTATGCTCTTTCCTCATCTCTCCATCTGCACTGAGAACAAGTTGGAAGCTGGCCTGGCTTGGAAGCAGTCTCCAAGTGCAGTGTTTCTTATATGTGGTCTACTTTAGAAATCTCAGTGGTTCATTGTTTAAAATGCAGATTCCTAGGATCTGTCATGCAGGCTGCTGACTTCAAAGCATTTTTAACAGGCATTCCTAAGAGATCTTAAGGCACAAAACAGAGACCTATGAAGGAACTTAAAACCCAGGTTTGACTCCAAACTCCACCATCAAAGCAGTGTTCTCTTGAGCACTAATGTTTATTATCCACACAGCCTGGATCTCTTTGAAATAGTAATATCCTTATAGAGCTACTGTAACAAATAATGTAAAGCATATAAAGTAAAGCCCGGTGTTTGTCTCAGAGTCAGTAATAAATGATAGCTCGGTAATGTTAGTTTTTCTTTTTCCTAGAAGCTACTACATGTCCTTTGTCAATATCTTCTAGGACTAGTATGATTTCAGCAACCCTTACCACCCTAATCGTCTGCCTCCCCTGACTGGTCTGACCTTTTCCCACACTATTCTGTCTCCATGTGTTAAAGATTCATAGTTGGGTTTTGTCTTAGTGTTCCATTTTTGAAAATTACTCAAGTACATTTTGCAGTTGGACTTAATTGCTAGGTATGAAATTTCTACCATGTTCTAGAATACCTTTTTTTCTATTACTAAAGATGTGTATATTTAAAAGAAGGTAGTCTCAGCTCTAGTGGTCACAGAAATGGCTATATCATGGATTTATAAAGCAATGTTCTTATTTGTGCTCTTTAATATTAAACTTTAAAGTGTCTATTATTAGAACTTTAGGAAGCAATGTACTAATTTTAATTTTTTTTTTTTTTTTAATGTATGTCTTTAGGTTTAACAATGATCCATCCATAGATGTTCTTTTACTTACAACTCATGTTGGTGGCCTGGGGCTTAACTTAACAGGCGCTGATACAGTGGTATTTGTGGAGCATGACTGGAATCCCATGCGTGATCTACAAGCCATGGACCGGGCCCATCGCATTGGGCAGGTAAAAAGTCAACACTCACAGGTGTTAACTTGTGCACACTGGGAAAAATACTTCCCCCAAAAGACAGTCTTGGTTTAAGTTCCTATTTTTATGTTAATAAGTGTTGTGACATTAGGCAAGTCACTTAATTTTGTTGCACGACTTCCTCACACATTAAATGAGGTGCTTGGGCCAAGAAAACCTGGGATACTATCCATTCCTAATATTCTGTGATTGCAAACATTTTAAGGTCTTGGGCACAGATTTAAAAAAAACCCGCAATCCTAATTCAGTAGTAGTCAAGTATCACACAAACCCCTGTGATTTGGTAAATCTCAAAGCTTATCCATTTATTTGTGCTACAGTTGCTTCTTTTTCTCACTCAGAAACGTGTGGTTAATGTGTACCGATTGATAACCAGAGGAACACTGGAAGAGAAAATAATGGGTTTGCAGAAATTCAAGATGAACATAGCAAATACTGTTATTAGCCAAGAGAATTCTAGTTTGCAGAGTATGGGGACAGATCAACTCCTTGATCTGTTTACTCTTGATAAGGTAAAGAACTTATACAATTTTTGTATTTATAATATGTGTTCTTAGACTTCCTGGCACTACTCGGTAAAAGTATTAAAAGGGGCAGCAAAGGTGTTCACTTTAATATCAACTAGATAACCCTTTGAGGGCATTTTTGATGTCCAGGTAGAACTCTCGGATACTAGGGGATGTTTGAAGTTTTGACTTTCTGATTGATGGCTCTAGTGTGCTCCCTGGGTTTTCTTTCCTTAGCTGTCCTTTAGTGGGTAGGAACTATCTCGAGTCAGCTAGACCTGACTCTCCATTCCTTGCCCTGCCTCCTATTAACTGGTGACTCGAAGCAAATTAACTTCTCTGAGCATCTTCAGCCTTGGCAGGATAACAGTGCCTATGTTACCACAAAGGTATGAAGATAATGGGTATTTTTGTTATTGTGGATGACAGAACTAATAGATAACAATCCATTAGCAAAGAATGCACCAGCTGGAAATACTGTCATTTTAATAATGTAAAATGAATAGGGTTGATTTCAAGTCCTGTGTAGGTTCAGAAAATCAATTGTACACTCAGTATAAAATATGATAAGAGATGGCTTTATATAATGCAGTTAAACCAGCTGTAATAACAGGATTATCACGTCCAAATTTTAGAGAAAGTAGTTCCCCTCTGTATGTTAAGCCATGTTTAGAATATTGTCTCATTCTGAGTGTGGCAGTAACAAATTAGTCCCCAAAAGGTGGCCAGAATGGAGAAAGGTTCCTTCAGCATAAGATAAGGTAGAGAGAACAAGATCTGTGTAACCTAGAAAAAAGGCTCAAAGAAACATGGATTGCTTCAAATGTATTTTTATTTCATTAGAATGTTCTTATGGGTGACTTCTTCCAGCGACCAGAACTGGGCTCAAGGGGTCTTCCAAGGAAGCAAGAGCTGTTGCCATAAACCATCTTACTAGCAAAATCTGAATGTATGAGGTCATCTTGATTTTTGTACTTTGTACTCTGGTTATATAAGAATGTCCTTGTTCTTGGGGTAAAGGGGCATAAATAATATCTACAACTTACTCTGCATTGGTTTGGGGAAAGGCTGACAATTTACATATCTAATTTTGTAATCTATATACAGGAAGGAAGAATGATAGAGCCCAGTGTGACACAGATAATAATGAGTTCTTTGCAATGTTCTTAAAATTCTTCTCAAATAAAAAGCATAAAACAGTAAATTATTAGGGCAGTGGAAAACAGAATAGGCTATCTTATGAGATCATGAGCTTCCCCACATAGTTTGAAGTGTTTTCAACTCTGTTGAAAAAGTGCAGTGTTAGAAACAACTGTGGTATTTTAAAGAAAAATAAAATTTTTGAAATCTTCCATTTTATCTTTCTTCCAATTAAAGGATGGCAAAGCAGAAAAAGCTGACACTTCTACTTCTGGAAAAACAAGTATGAGATCAATTCTTGAAAACCTGAGTGATCTCTGGGATCAAGAGCAATATGATTCAGAGTACAGCCTGGAAAATTTTATGCATTCTCTCAAATAAGTATCAGATATTGTAAATGCAATTGCTGCTAGTTCAGTAACATTTCTGCTGATATTCAGCAAGTTTCAAAGTTTATGGTGAACTTTTAGCTCAATTTGTAAATAGATCTGAAGAATATTCAGCATAACGCTGGTCCTTGTTTCACTGGGGGGAACAAGTTATTCTCAAACGTTTGCACTGTATTAAATTTAAATGTTAATGTGAAAAATGGTTTAAATTCTACGTGCTGAATAGCTGCAGAGCAGAGGAACCAAGCCAGGTTTACACGTGCTGCGTGGGGTGTTCTTGCCGGGAACGCGCCGCCGATCTTACACAGTCACGCTTTGTACAGTAGAATGTCCGTGAGTACTTTAGTCTTCATGTACATGTTTTCTTTTAAATAGAACTTGTTTTTTATAAATGATTAAAAACTAGGGCTTTTTTTTTTTTTTTATAAAAGCCTTAATGAGCCATAATTTTAAGAATGATGACTACAATTATTGGTAATGCTTGGAACATGAGAATCTTAGAATGAATTGAACCAGGCCCTTGGTGGAAACGTTTATATATTTAATGCAGAGGCATAGTGTTTTTCAAATCTTTAACATCATTTTGTCAACTTTTAAAATATTATCAACTATTCTAAATACAGGTAATGTTCTATTTAAGCCTATCATAACATCCTGTTAAGAGGGTGTTTTTTTAATTTATCTAAGGGCTAGGATATAGCCAGATTCAGAGAACATATGTACTCAATAGGTTTCAATCATATATATAATATATTTTTTGTAACTATGAACATATACAGTTTTCCAGAAGTAGATTTTACACTGTTTAGAATTTCAAAACCTATGGTGAAAAGACTGTTTATTGTAGTAATGCATGACTGAAGCATAAAAGGGAGATGTGATTCCTTTATATACACAAACATACATCAATACACATATCTATATGCACAGGCATACCTGTCCTGCGTCTGAAAAGGTGCTTGGTATTGGCACTAAAATCATGTAGTTATACTGGGCAGCAATAATTGGGCATGAAGCTGATTAGTGTTAGAAAAGTGAGCTCAATAGCAAGGGTGGGTATGTGTATATAGATATACATGTATGTGTATGTATATAATTTTATAAATTTCACACATAAATTAATACATGCCTGTGTGCATATAAATATGTATGGATATATTTGTATATACATGTACAGGAAATAGACATCCCCCAGGTTTGTGGCTGGCCATACACATAGGCATCGGTTTAAAAACCATCAGACCTCAGCTGTAAAATAACTTTGTTTAAAGTTATACTGTTCTGCAGCATTTAGACATGGACATGTGTCACATTTCAGTAGCTTTGACAACCATACTGTAACATTAAACATAGCATTCCACAAGAGAATAAAAAAAAAATTTAACTGTAAAATGTGTAGCTGTGTGTTATTTGTAGGAAATGATCACTAGAAAAAGCAAAAGATTAGATACATCCTAAAAAAAAAAGAAAAACATCTTTTTTCTTTCTAATGGTCATTTTTTTCATTATTGAGAATTTATGTCAAATTCAATAAAAGTCCAAAAGGAAATTCTTGACTTTATACAGAACATCCATTCTATATAGCACACAGTAAAGCTATTTGGGAATGTGACCACTTAGAGGCAAAGTGGGGAAGAATATAACAAATTACGGAAAAATAAAAAGCACTGTTCCAGATACTTAATCTCAGTACAATCTTACATGTCCTGATTAAAGACAGACCTCCTCAATATCCCAGAACACTTGCTGGCATCAGTGGAATCTAAGTGAAATTGAATATAGGAGCATGTGTTATTAAGTGCCAGAGTAGACAGTGTGAGGCTATAAAGCAAAAACTTGAGTTGTGCCAATTAACAGAAAATATTTGCCATCCAACAAGTCAGTGTCATACATCAAAAACTGCATCTTGGGACTTACCTACTGGTCCAGTGGGAAAACTGGACAGCCACATGAAGAAGAATGATATTAGAACACTCCATACTACCACAGACAGAAATAAACTCTGAATGGATTAAAGACCTGAATGTAAGGCCAGACACTATAAAACTCTTAAAGGAAACCATAGGCAGAACACTCTGTGATATAAATCACAGCAAGATCTTTTTTGACCCACTTAAGCATAATGAAAATAAAAAATAAATAGGACCTAATTAAACTTAAAACCTTTTGCACAGCAAAGGAAACTATAAGACAAAAAGACAACCCTCAGAATGGGAGATAATATTTGCAAACAAAGCAACTGACAAATGATTAATCTCTAAAATATACAAGCAATTCATGCAGCTCAATATGAAAAAAAAAAAAAACAGCCCAATCCAAAAAAAAAAAAAATGAGTGGAAGACCTAACAACATTTCTCCAAAGACGACATACTGATGGTCAACAAACATGAAAAGATGCTCTACATTGCTAATTTTTAGAGAAATGCAAATCAAAACTAAAATGAGGTATCACCTCACACTGGGTAGAATAGTCATCATCAAAAAATCTACAAACTACATGCTGGAGAGGGTAAGGAGAGAAGGGAACCTCCTTAGTGGGACTGTAAACTGATGGAAAACAGTATGGAGGTTCCTTTAAAAATTAAAAATAGAACTACCATATGAACCAGCAATCCTACTACTGGGCATATGCACAGAGAAAACTAGAATTCAACAAGACACAGGTATGCCAATGTTCACTGCAACAGTATTTACAATAGTCAGGACATGGTAGCAACCTAAATGTCTGTAAACAGAGGAAAGGATAAAGATGTGGTGCATTTATATAATGGGATATCACTCAGCCATAAAAAAGGAACAAAACTGGGTCATTTGTAGAGACACGGATGGACCTAGAGAGTGTCATGCACGGTGAAGTCAGAAAAACATGCTGTATATTAACACATATGTCGAGTCCAGAAAAATGGTACAGATGATCTTATCTGCAAAGCAGAAATAGAGATGTAGAGAATGAATATACAGATGCCGAGGGGGAGGGGAGGCACCAGGAGATTGGGGTTGACACACACACTACTGATTGCTGTTGTCGGCGTTCAGTCGCGAAGTCATGTCTCACTCTTGTGACTCCATAAACTGTAGACTTGACAGACTCCTCTGTCCATGGGATTTCCCAGGCAAGAATACTGGAATGGGTTGCCATTTCCTGCTCCAAGGGGATGTTCCCGACACCAGGTATCAAACCTGAGTCTCCTGCATTGCAGGCAAATTATCACTGAACCACCAAGGAAACCTATTGATACTATGTATAAAACAGATAACTGATGAGAACCTACTGTATAGCACAGGGAACCTACTTAATGCTCTCTGGTGACTAGAATGGGACGGAAATCCAGAGGGGAGGGGAGGGTATATGTATATATGGCTAATTTATTTTGTTGTACAGTAGAAATTAACATTGTAAAGCAACTATACTTCAATACGAATTTTTAAAAGTTGCCTCCTGGGACTTCTTCGTGGTCCAGTGGCTAAGACTCTGCACAGTCAATGATGGGGCCCAGATTTGATTCCTGGTCAGAGAACTGGATCCCACATGCTGCAACTAACGGTCCTGCATGCCACAGTGAAGATCCAGTGCAACCAAATGTGTTTTAAAATTGCCTCCTGTTTCAAGGAATTCCTACCAATCTCTGATAAATTCCCTCCAACCAGTGAAGTTCTGTAGAAAAATATAGAGGCTGAGATCCTATTATCTGTGTAGGGGCAAGAGCCACGGTTTCTGGCTTACAGGAGAAAGAGGAACTATAACTTAATTCTCTCCATAAAGCCACAGAGAGTTCATGTATTGAAACATGACAGGCAGAACTGTTCGTGACCCCAAATCCGCACGTCATCCAAGAGAAATCAGAATCCCAGAATACCTGCACCACAGGTAAGCTTTAAGGCTGGGTTTATGCTAAGCATATAGCTGTAGGAACCACAAGCCAAAAAATAACCAATCAACTCTAGGACCCTTGCAGAAGCAAATACAAAACTGCCCTATAGGAGCAGTTTCAGATAGGGTCCCATAGGATTACCATGGGGGAAGATTCTAAGATTATGCTCACACACAATCTACAGCAGGCCATGAACTACCAGGAGGAAGAGTCAGCAGATGCAAATAGAAGAATTCATTATTTAAAAACTGCAAAGAGAATAATCTGAAAGACCATAAAATAATAATTAGATGTGAAAATATAGAAAACATTATTTGAAAGTTAAGCGAATTAAAAAATTTTTTCTTTTATACTGGGGTATGGCCAATTAACAATGTGATGTTTTGAGGTGTATGGCAAAAGGGCTCGGGCTTCCCTGGAGGCTCAGCTGGTAAAGAATCCACCTGCAATGCAGGAGACCTGAGTCTATCCCTGGGTTGGGAAGATCCCCTGGAGAAGGGAAAGGCTACCCACTCCAGTATTCTGGCCTGGAGAATCCCATGGACAGAGGAGTGTGGTGGGCTACAGTCCATGGGGTCGCAAAAAGTCAGACACAACTGAGCAACTTTCACTCACTCATTTGCTCACTCACAGCAAAAGGGCTCAGCCATACATACAATAACATGTATCCATTCTCCCTCAAACTCCCCTCCCATCCAGGCTGCCATGTAACATTGAGCAAAGTTCCATGTACTATACGGTAGGTCCTTGTTGGTTATCCATTTTAAATAGCAGTGTGTACATGTCTATCCCAAACTCCCTAACTTTCTCTTCCCCCATCCTTCCCACTGGCAACCACAAGTTTGTTCTGTTAAGGCTGTGAGTCTGTTTCTATTTTGTAAATAAGTTCATTTTTATCCTTTCTTTTTAGGTTCCACATATAAGGGGTGTCATTCGACATTTCTCTTTGACTTCACTCAGTATGACACTCTCTGGGTCCATCTATGGTTCTGCAAATAGATGTTGCAAACTTTCTATCTTATTAAAAGCTAGGCAAATCTGAAACATTCATAAATGAAAAAAATTACTGGAGTTCAAAATTTTGGATGGTTATCAATGGAGATTAGAAACAAGCAAAGAGAATGTGACTTGGGAGATTGATCTTATAAAATCATCTGTGATACAGATGGGATACAGAGATGAACTGACAGAAACTGAAAGGGGTACCTCAAGACTGTATACTGTCACCCCAATTATTTAACTAACGTGCAGAGTACATCATGAGAAATACTGGGCTGGGTGAATCACAAGCTGGAATCAAAACTGCTGGGAGAAATATCAGTGACCTCAAATTTGCAGATGATACCAGTTTAATGGCAGAAAGCAAAGAGAAACTAAAGAGCTTCTTGATGAGGGTGAAGAGGATAGTGAAAAAAGCTGGCTTAAAATTCACATTCAAAAGACTAAGATCATGGCATCCAGTCCCATCACTTTATGGCAAATAGATGGGGAAAAATCGGAAACAGTAACAGATTTTATTTTCTTGGGCTCCAAAATCATTGTGGATAATGACTGCAGCCACGAAATTACAAGATGTTTGCTCCTTGGAAGAAAAGCTATGACAAACCTAGACCATATTAAAAAGCAGAGATATCAATTTGCCAGAAAGATGTATATAGTCAAAGCAATGGTTTTTCCAGTAGTCACACAACAGCTGTGAGAGCTGAACCATAAAGCTTCATCATACCCTACCATATTTACTGCAGTCCAGTCAGTCTGTCCCCTGCTAACCCCTCAATGTAAAGCTAAATGTGTAACATTTTGGTATCTTTCATCTGACCATCCATATCAGATGTTCCCAAACATTACCTAGCATCACGGTTTACAATGAAAAAACTAGTCCTTAGGTCTCGTGGCACGTTGAATCTTTTATGCCATGATACTGTAGCAGTATCAAGAACATTTTATGGAAAATTGGGGAAGTGTCTGTGATCAAAGTTAAATAAAGAACAAGCCATCTGTCTTGTGGGTTTTGGAAAGATTTTTGTTTGTTTGTTTAATATTCATTTATTTGGTTGTGTTGGGTCTTTGTTGCAGCCTTCGAATTCTCGGTTGTGGCACGTGGGATTTAGTTCCCTGACCAGGCATCAAACCCAAGCCACTGGCACTGGGAGCACAGAGTCTTAGCCACTGGACCACCAGGGAAGTCCTTGGAAAGGTTAATTCTTAACAATCCATTCACCCCACTGAGACCCGTTCTAGCAGTAGGACAGTTACTTACTTGAAAAGCAGTACCCAAATGCTTTAAGTAGATTCACATTAACTATAATTTTTTAGATTCTTTTTAAAGTTAGTGTAAGCCTCGGTTTAAATCAGTTACTGTAGATCAGTTTCCAGTCATGTTTCATCTTCACCTGCATTTTATTTGGTGTTTGAAGAAAGGAAAAGTGGAAAGCAAATATGATTTATACTGTTTGTACTAAATCTGTGGGATTTGTTGGTAAATTTATTTCAGAGTAAAGTATTTAGAAAAACAAAGATTTGTTTCTCAGGCTGAAGGTCTCAGCGATTATAATATATTAGACTTGTGATGACAGCCTGTTCACTCTTGGACATGAATGTGCTCTGGAAACAAATGAAGAGCAGCTGGCCCCGTCCCCGCACTGCGTGTCCAGGTGTGGCACGCTCCTGCTGCGTTCCGGCTGGGACCCGTGTGCTGCCCTCTGTTCCCGAGGCTGGGTGGTTCTTTTCTCTTTATTCACCAAAGTGGATGTAAACAACATGATCCCAAAGACAAGCCTAGTTCATTCCAGCTGCTTGCAGACCAGAAAATTTGTAAATGGATGGTTTGATATTACTGCAAATAATACAAAACAGATCTGGGGGAAAAAAAAAACCAACTATGTCTCCATCTCCATTTTGGCTCTTGCAGAGCTGGGTAAATGGTGTCATGAGGAGATATGGAACACTGAAAAAGGAACAGATTGGGAAAGGGGAGAGTAGGAA
Source organism: Muntiacus reevesi (assembly GCF_963930625.1). Taxonomy (NCBI): domain Eukaryota; kingdom Metazoa; phylum Chordata; class Mammalia; order Artiodactyla; family Cervidae; genus Muntiacus; species Muntiacus reevesi. The sequence goes on from NC_089250.1 coordinate 136,198,273, forward strand.
ATCAAGAATTATCTTTTGGTTGTTAAACTGAGATCCTTATATCAAAGTAGAGACGCTGACTTAAAGGTCAACCTGGAAATATAAATTTAGGGAAGACAGTATTTGTAAGACATGTGTGGGACCGAATAAGATCTCCTTCAGTATTATTTATATAGTGAAGTACTATACAGCAGGGAAAAATAAATGAGTATAATAAAACATGGACAAGTCTCAAAAATTTGCGGTTGAATGCAAAAATAATATGTATAGCTGAGTCTATTTATATATACTAAAAACAGGCAAAAATGAAACACTTATTTGATATATACAAATAAATCACATATATTGTTATTTCACATTTGAAAAATAAAAAACTGAGTGACATTCACATGAACAACACATTGATTATGTCCTACTCTGGTGATGGAAGTAAAGTCCAATGCTCTAAAGAACAATACTGCATAGGAACCTGGAATGTCAGGTCCATGAATCAAGGCAAATTGGAAGGGATCAAACAGAAGATGACATCAAACAGGAGAGTGAACATCGACATTTTAGGAATCAGTAAACTAAAATGGATTGGAATGGGTGAATTTAACTCAGAGGACCATTATATCTACTACTATGGGCAAAAATCCCTTAGAGGAAATGGAGTAGCCAGCATAGTCAACAAGAGAGTCCAAAATGCAGTACTTGGATGCAATCACAAAAACGACAGAATAATGTTTATTTGTTCCCAAGGCAAACCATTCAACAATATCACTGTAATCCAAGTCTATGCCCCAACCAGTCATGCTGAAGAAGCTAAACAGTTCTGTGAAGACCTACAAGACATTCTGGAACTAACACACAAAAAAGATGTCCTTTTCACTATAGGAGACTGGAATGCAAAAATAGGAACTCAAGAGATACCTAGAGTAATAGGTAAATTTGACCTTGGAGCACAAAATGAAGCAGGGCAAAGGCTAATAGAGTTTTGGTCATAGCAAACACCCTTTTCCAACAACACAAGAGAAGACTCTTAACATGGACATCACCATGGTCAATACCGAAATCAGATTGATTATATTCTTTGCAGTCAAAGATGGAGAAGTTCTATATAGTCAGCAAAAACAAGACCAGGAGCTGACTGTGGCTCAGATCATGAATTCCTTATTGCCAAATTCAGACTTAAAGTGAAGAAAGTAGGGAAAACCACTAGACCATTAAGGTATGACCTAAATCAAATCCCTTACAATTATACAGTGGGAGTGACAGACAGATTCAAGGGATTAGATCTAATAGACAGAGGGCCTGAAGAACTATGGACCAAGGTTCATGACATTTTACAGGAAGCAGGGATCAATACCAACCCCAAGAAAAAGAAATGCAAAAAGGCAAAATGGTAGTCTAAGGAGGCCTTACAAATAGCTGAGAAAAGAAGAGAAGCAAAAGACAAAGGAAAAGATATACCCATTTGAATGCAGAGTTCCAAAGAATAGCAAGGAGAGATAAGATAGCCTTCCTAACTGATCAACACAAAGAAAAGAGGAAAACAATAGAATGGGAAAGACTAGAGATCTCTTCAAGAAAATTAGAGATACCAAGGGAACATTTCATGCAAAGATGGGCACAATAAAGGACAGAAATGGTATGGACCTAACAGAAGCAGAAAATATTAAGAAGAGGTGGCAAGAATACACAGAAGAATGATACAATAAAGATCTTCATGACCCAGATTAACCACAACGGTGTGATCGCTCACCTAGAGCCAGACATCCTGGAATGCAGTCAAGTGGGCCTTAAGAAGCATCACTATGAACAAAGCTAGTGGAGGTGATGGAATTCCAGTTGAGCTATTTCAAACCCTAAAAAATGATGCTGTGAAAGTGCTGCACTCAATATGTCAGCAAATTTGGAGAAAACAGCAGTGGCCACAGGACTGGAAAAGGTCAGTTTTCATTCCAATCCCAAAGAAAGGCAATGCCAAAGAATGCTCAAACTACTGCACAATTGCACTCATCTCACAACACTAGTAAAGTAATGCTCAAAATTCTCCAAGTCAGGCTTCAACAGTAAGTGAACCATGAACTTCCAGATGTTCAAGATGGATTCAGAAAAGGCAGAGGAACCAGAGATCAAATTGCCAACATCCATTGGATCATCGAAAAAGCAAGACAGTTCCAGAAAAACATCTACTTCTGCTTTATTGACTACGCCAAAGCCTTTGACTGTGTGGATCACCACAAACTGTGGAAAATTCTTCAAGAAATGGGAATATCAGATCACCTTCCTGCCTCCTGAGAAATCTGTATGCAGGTCAAGAAGCAACAATAAGAACTGGAAATGGAACAACAGATAGGTTCCAAATCGGGAAAGAAGTATGTCAAGACTATAGACTGTCACCCTGCTTATTTAACTTATATGCAGAGTACATCATGCGAAATGCTGGGCTGGATGAAGCACAAACTGGAATCATGATTTCTGGAAGAAATATCAATAACCTCAGATACGCAGATGACACCACCCTTATGGCAGAAAGCAAAGAAGAACTAAAGAGCCTCTTGATGAAAGTGAAAGAGGAGAGTGAAAAAGTTGGCTTGAAGTTCAACATTCAGAAAACTAAGATCATGGCATCCACTCCCATCACTTCATGGCATATAGATGGGGAAACAGTGGAAACAGTGACACACTTTATTTTTTTGGTCTCCAAAATCACTGCAGATGGTGACTGCAGCCATGAAATGAAAAGACGCTTACTCTTTGGAAGGAAAGTTATGACCAACCTAGACAGCATATTAAAAAGCAGAGACATTACTTTGCCAATAAAGGTCCGTCTAGTCAAAGCTATGGTTTTTCCAGTAGTCATGTATGGATGTGAGAGTTGGACTATAAAGAAAGCTGAGCACTAAAGAATTGATGCTTTTGAACTGTGGTGTTGGAGAAGACCCTTGAGAGTCCCTTAGACTGCAAGGAGAACCAACTAGTCAATCCTAAAGGATATCAGTCCTGAATATTCATTGGAAGAAATAATACTAAAGCTGAAGTTCCAATACTTTGGCCACCTGATGCGAAGAACTGACTCATTGGAAAAGACCCTGATGCTGGAAAGATTGAAGTCAGGAGAAGGGAACAACAGAGGATGAGATGGTTGGATGGCATCACTGACTCAATGGACATTAGTTTGAGTGAGCTCCCAGAGTTGGTGATGGACAGGGAAGCCTGGTGTGCTGCAGTCCATGGGGTCACAAAGAGTTGGACACAACTGAGCAACTGAACCAAACACAATGGGAGAAGCTTAAAAACCAGTGAGGAGGGAGGATACCTAAGCCAACAGCTGATATAGCTATATTAACTTCAGAAGTAGACCTGGAGGCAGAAACTATTATTTGGAGTAAAGAGGGGTATCTCATAATGATAAAGTGATTTCAGTTAACCAGGAAGTTTTAACAACTCCAAATTGATATACACCTCAAAATCCATAAAGAACAAATAGACAACAACTTAAAAGGAAATGGACAGGGAATATTAGAGATCTTAACACACCTCCTTCAGTAGAATAGGCAGACCTTCCCACTCCCAAAAAAGGCAACAGTGTATAAGTAATTTGAATAATACAGTTAACCAACATGACAACTGACATAACTGCAGAATACATTCTTTGGAAGCTTATGTGCAACATTCACCAAAACTGACCATATGCTGAGTCATAATGCAAGTCCCAGCAAATTTTTAAAAAATTAAAATCATATATACAGTGTTCACTTTCTCCACTCTAAAGAGAGTGTAGTATTGGCATAAAGATAGATAAAAAATATGTTTGAGGCCCATCCTTGCGTAATATGGCAATTAAAAAAAATCACACACATCAGAAAATAAGATATACAACTTTTGATTTACAATGATTGTCTATGTAGAAAATTCCGAACAATCTACAAGAAAAGCTACTGGAATTGAGTTTAGGGAATTCTCAGGATACAAAGTCAACATACAAAAATTAAAATTATTTCTATACGTTTGGCAATAAAATATTGGAAACTGAAAAATTTGAACATATATATAATAGCACTAGAGTCCATAAAACAAGTCTTAGAAAATATTTAAAAGGTTTGTGTGCTGAAAACTACAAAATGCTCATGAAAGAAATAAAAAAGATCTTAAAAAAGAGAGATACACATTACATTCATGGATTCAAAACTGTTAAGACTGCAGTTTTCTCCATATAGGTCTATAGGCACAGAGCAATTCCAGTCAAAATTCCAGGAGAACATTTTGTAGAAATAAAACTGATTCTAAAATTTATATAGAAAGGCAAAGGAGGGTGTCCCTGGAGGCTCAGTGGTAAGGAATTCACCTGCTAAGGCAGGAGACACAGGGGTTCCATCCCTGGTCTGGAAAGATCCCACATGACGTGGAGCAACTAAGGCCATGTGCCACAGCTACTGAAGCCTGTGTGCCTAGAGCCCGTGCTCCACAACAAGAGAAGCCACTGCAGTGAGAAGCCCAAGCACCGCATCTAGAGAGTGGCCCCCACAACTAGAGAGTGGCCCCCACAACTAGAGAGTGGCCCCCACAGCTACAAAAAAGCTTGCGTGCAGTAACAAAGACCCAGCACAGCCAAAATAAAATTTAGAAAGGCAAAAGAACCACAATAATAAAAAACAACTATGAAAAAGGAAACAGTTGGAAGACTTAAACTGCCAGATTTTAAAGCTTACTGTAAATGTAATCAATAGAGTATAGTACTGGCATAAAGACAAATTACTGGAACAGAATTGATTGCCTACAAAAAATGACACTAAAATTCTATATAATAACACAAATTACCTATTGATTTTCTACAACGGTGCTAAAGCAATTCAATGGAGAAGGTAATCTTTTCAAAAGTTGTATCCATATGCTAAAAAAAAAATCCTCACAACTCCAAACATACCTTACGTCTTATGCAAAATTTAATTCAAAGTTAATCATGGACAAACATGATAAACCTAAAGCTGGCTTAACTTCTGTAGAAACAGAAAATATCAGAGAAAAATTCTGTGATATTGGGTTGGGTGAAGAGTTCTTAGAAATGATACCAAAAGTATGATCCATAGAAGAAAAAATAAGTTGAACTTCCCTAGTGGTCCACTGGCTGGGAGTCTGCCTGCCAATGCAGGGGACACAGGTTTGATCCCCGGTGTGGGAAGATCCCAGGCGCCGTGGAGCAACTAAGTCATGTAGCAGCAGAACTTCTGAGAGCACGTTCTAGAGCCCAAGAGCTGCAGCTGCTGAAGACAGCATGCCCCGGAGCCTGTGTCCTCCAACGAGAAGCCGCTGCAAGGAGAAGCCCACCTACTAAAATGAAGACTAGCCCTTGCTCGCCGCAACAAAGACCCACTGCAGCCAAAAATAAATAAATTTTTTTAAAAAGTTGTACTTTGGAAAAAATTAAGAACTTCCACTATTTGAAAGAGACTAGAAAGAATGAAGAGTCACAGCATGAGAGAAAATACTTTCAAATCACCTATCTGATACCAGGCTTATATCCTGAATATACCAAGAATACATAAAGAACTTCTAAAACTCAGTAAGCAACCCAATTTAAAAACAAGCAAAAGATCTGAACGGGTACCTCACCAAATAAGACATACTGAAGATAAATAAGCACACGAAAGACGTTCAAGGTCTTTTCCAACAGTGTGTAGTGCTAGATCCACTGCAAGTACACCCCTATGAGAATAAGTGAAAATTTTAAAACCAGACAGTATGAACTGCTGATGAAGATGCAGAGCGAAGTGTATGGCCAATTTGGAAAACAGTTTGGCTGTTTTTTAAAGTTAAACCAATCCCATTCTGAGTCATATACCTGAGTGTAATGAAATATGTTCACACAAAAACTTGTACACAAATGTTTACAGCAGCTTTAACCACCCAAACGCCCATTAACTGACAAATGGATACATTTGACAAAAGGTTTTTTTGGCCATAAAAATGAATAAAGTACTGATATATGTGATAGTATGGATGAACCTTGAAAACATTTTCCTAAGTGAAAGAGCTTAGTCACAGAAGGCCACATAATACATGATTCCATTCATATGAAACTTCCAGGAAGGGGACCTATATAGAGACAGAAAGAAAATTAGTGATTAATTAAGGCTGGGAGTGTGGTATTTTATCGGGTGGGTGACAGGGAATGGGGTCAGATTTCTCTGTGATGAAAACGTTCTAATATTGACTGCGGTGATCGTTGCTATATCTGTGCATATATTAAAAAATAACTGAATTGCACACTTAAAATGGGTGGACTGTATATGAATTTTATCTCAAAAAATTGTTTTTGGGTTTCTTTGGCCATACCACATGGCATATGGGATCTTAGTTCCCAGACCAGGGGTCACACCTGGATTTTTAACCACTGGACTGCCAGGGAAGTCCCAAAAACTGTTTTAAAAGATAGTTTCTAGGGAAACCCAAAGGAAAGAGGAGAGACAAAAACAAGAACACTAGAGGAAACTGAAGCCCCCAACACCTACAACTATAGCAAACACTAAACAGAGCCTAGTTCAGTTCAGTCGCTCAGTCGTGTATGACTCTTTCCGACCCCATGAACCGCAGCACGCCAGACCTCCCTGTCCATCACCAACTCCCAGAGTCCACCCAAACTCATGTCCATTCAGTCAGTGATGCCACCCAACCATCTCATCCTCTGTCATCCCCTTCTCCTCCTGCCCCCAATCCCTCCCAGCATCAGGGTCTTTTCCAATGAGTCAACTCTTCTCATGAGGTGGCCAAAGTATTAGAGTTTCAGCTTCAACATCAGTCCTTCCAATGAACACCCAGGACTGATCTCCTTTAGGATGGACTGGTTGGATCTCCTTGTAGTCCAAGGGACTCTCAAGAGTCTTCTCCAACACCAGAGTTCAAAAGCATCAATTTTTCGGCGCTCAGCTTTCTTCACAGTCCAACTCTCACATCCATACATGACCACTGGAAAAACCATAGCCTTGACCAGACGGACCTTTGTTAGCAAAGTAATGTCTCTGCTTTTTAATATGCTGTCTTGGTTAGTCATAACTTTCCTTCCAAGGAGTAAGCGTCTTTTAATTTCATGACTGCAATCACTATTTGCAGTGATTTTGGAGCCCCTCCAAAAATAAAGTCAGCCACTGTTTCCACTCAAATAGACAAAATCTGACAGTAAAAGCTTATTTACCTATTTCCCAATATGTCATGTGCAGCTTTCAACAAAAAATTACAAACAGGCTAAGGCAAGAAACAACACAATTTGAAGAGACAAACCAAGCATCATTATCAGACTTCGGAATTATCATAATAGAAATATAACGGCCATACTGCTGCTGCTGCTTAGTTGCTCAGTCATGTCTGACTCTTCGCAACCTCACGGACTGTAGCCAACCAAGCTCCTCTGTCCATGAGATTTCCCAGGCAAGAATACTGGAGTGGGTTGCCATTCCTTTCTCCAGGGATCTTCCCAACCCAGGGATCAAACTCAGGTCTCCTGCATTGCAGGCAGATTCTTTACCACCTGGGCCACCAGGGAAGCCCAATGGCCACAGTACCCAACGCAATTATGTATTTAATGAGATTCCTATCAAATTACCCATAATTCTAGTTCATAGAAATAGAACAAATAATTCTAAAATTTATGTGGAACATAAAAGATCCAGAATTGCCAAAACAATCCTGAGGAAAAAGAGCAAAGCAGGAGGCATAACCCTCCCAGACTTCAGAAAATACTACAAAGCTACAGTAATCAAACCAGCATGGTACTGGCACAAGAAGAGATATACAGATCATGGAACAGAATAGAGCTCAGAAACAGACCCCATACACTTTCAGTCAGTTAATCTTCAACAAAGGAGGCAAAAATACACAACAGAGAAAACACAGTCTTTTCAGCAAAGGAGGCAAGAACATACCATGGAGAAAAGACAGTCTTTTCAGCAATCTGTTTTGGGAAAGCTGGACAGCTGTACACAAACCAATGGAATTAGAACACACCCGCATGCCATACACAAAAATAAACTCAAAATGGCTTAAAGATTTACACATAAGACATGACACCATAAAACCCTTATAAGAGAACATAGGCAAAACATTCTCTAACATAAATTGTACCAATGTTTCCTTAGGTCAGTTTCCCAAAGCAGTAGAAATAAAAGCAAAAATAAACAAATGGAACCTAGTCAAACTTACAAGTCTTTGTACAGCAAAGAAAACCATAAACAAAATGAAAAGATAATCCAAAGGAAAGAGGGGAGACAAAGACAAGGACACTAGGGGAAATTGAAGCCGCCAACACTACAACAAACATTAAAGAGAGTCTAACAGCCAAACAGACAGAAAACCTCACATTAAAAGGCCTATTTACCTACTTCCATGGGATAAAATATTTGTAAATGATGCAATCAAGAAGGGTTCAATGTCCAAAATACACAAACAGCTCTTATAACTCAGTAACAACACACACACACACAAAACCAACTAAAAAACGGGTGGAGTTCTCCGGTGGTCCGGTGGTCAAGAACCCACCTGCTAGTACAGCGGACATGGGTTTGATCCCTGGTCTGGGAAGATCACACATGCCTCCGGGCACTGAGCCCATGTGCTGTGACTACTAAAGCCCCTGCACCTTGGAGCCCACGCTCAGCAATGAGAGAAACCGCCGCAGGGAGAAGCCTGTGCACTGAACCTAGAGCAGCCCCGGCTCGCGGAACTCGAGAAGGCCTGAGCACAGCAACAGAGACCCAGCACCATCAGAAACAAATAAATGAATAAAATAGTAATTTTTTGAAAAAAAGAACTAAAAAAATAGTCTACAAAAATACTGGAGAGGGTGTGGAGAAAGAGAGAACCCTCTTATACTGTTTAGTCACTCAGCTGTGTCCCAGCTCTGCAAACCTCTGGACTGTACAGCCCCTCAGGCTCCTCTGTCCATAGGATTTTTCAGGCAAGAATGCTGGAGTGGGTTGTTGCCATTTCCTACTCCAGGGGATCTACCTGACCCAGGGATTGACCCACATCTCCTATGTTTTCTGTATTGCTGGCAGATTCTTTACCTGCTAAGCCAAATGTAAATTGGTATAGCTACTATGGAAAACAGCAAGGAGTTTTCCTCAAAAAATAAAAAACAGGAGTTTCTGTATGATCCAGCAATCCCATTCCCGGACATATAATACCAAGACAAAACTATAATCTGAAAAGATAATGCACCCCTATGTTAACAACCCCCTTCATGGATCACAGCCTTGTTGTGGTGAAGGGGCTTTCATAACTCAGTGAAGCTATGAGCCATGCCTTGCAGGGCCACCCAAGACAGATGGGTCACATTGAAGAGTTCTGACAAAGTGTGGTCCACTAGAGAAGAAAATGCCAATCCACTACAGTATTCTTACCTGGAGAACCCCACGGGCAGTATGGAAAACAGAATGCTATGACGTCAGAAGATGAGCCCCCCGGGCCGGAAAGTGTCCAATAAAGCTCTGGGGAAGAGTGGGGGGCAATCAGTAACAGCTCCAGAAAGAAGGAAGTGGCTGGGCCAAAATGGAAACAATGTTCAGTTGTGGAGATAGCATCACCGGCTCAATGGACCTGAATCTGAGCAAACTCCAGGAGACAGTGGAGAACAGAGGATCCTAGCGTGCTACAGTCCATGGGGTCGTAGAGAGTCAGACATGACTTACCAACTGAGCAACAACAACGAATGCTGACAGCAGGACCACTTACACCAAGCGAGGCATGGAAACAACCTGATTCATTTGGACAAATGCCCACTGACAGGTGGATGGATGAAGCAAATGTGGCACATATTCAGTCACACAAGAGAATGCGATGACGCCATCTGCAGCAACGCAGACGGACCTAGAGATGCTTATACTAAGTCAGCCACACACAGAAAGTCAGGTACCGTTAAGACATCACTCGTATGCAGGATTTTAAAAAAGACACAAATGAACTAACCTATAAAACAGAAACAGACTCACAGACATAGAGAACAGAATTGTGGTTGCTAAGGGGGAGGAAGAGAAGGAGAGGGATGGAGTGGGAGTCTGGGATTAGTAGATGCAAACTATCATACATAGACTGGATAAGCATCAAGGTCTTACAGTATAGCACAGAGAACTATATTTATATTCTGTGATGAACCATCCTGAAAAAGAATAGGAAAAAGAATGTATGTATACACACACACACATATAGGTACATATATAAATAATTTAGTCACTTTGCTGTCTGGCAGATTAACACAACATTGTAAAGCAACTATACTGCAATAAATTTTTTTAAAAAAACAATAAAAATGTTTTTAGGAAGAAAATGCTAGAAGTCAAAAACACTGTAACAGAAATGAAAAATACCTTTGGTGGACTCAGAGTAGAGTTGACACTGAGTCAGTGAACTTGAAGATATGTCAATAAAAACTTCCCAAACTGAAATGCAAAGAGGAAAAAAAAAGAAAACAACAACACTATTCAAGAATTAAGAAACAATTATGGTATAACATATGTGTAATGGAAGAGCAGAAGGAGAGAAAGTAAGGAGCAAAAGAAATATTTTAACTAATAATGATTGAGAATTTTCCAATATTAGCATCACAAGGCAAACCACAGATCCAGGAAGCTCAGAAAACACAAGCAGAATAAACACTCCCTCACTCCCGAATCTACACCTAGGCATATCATATTTAAAGTGTGGAAAATCAAAGACAAAAGTTTTTGAAAGAAGCCAGAAGCAAAAAAGATGTTACCCACGGAGAAACAATAATAAAAATTACATTGGACTTGTCTTCACAAACCATGCAAGCAAGTATAGAGTGCAGTAAAATATTTAAAATGGGGAAAGAAAAAAACCCACCAACTCACAAGTCTGTATCAAGCAATATTATCCTTCAAAAATGGAGCAATAAGCAGTTTCTCAGACAAACAAAAACTGACAGAATTTGTCACCAGCCAATCTGCCTTGCATGGAGTATTAAAAGAAATTCTTCAGAGAGAGGGAAAATGATAACGGTCAGAAACTCAGGTCTACATATACAAAGGAAGAACATGAAAGGAAGGAAAGTAAAATAAAATCTTTTACTTTCAAAATTCTTAATCTAGTAGTAACTATTCAAAATAATACAACAATGTATTTGATGATTACAGCTTATATATAAGTGGGATGAATGAGGAGGAGGAGGAGGAGCTGGAAACACACTATCATAAGGGAACCGCACTACCCACGTGGCTTCCCTTGGGGCTCAGATGGTATATAATCCGCCTGAATGCAGGAGACCTGGGTTCAATCCCTGGGTTGGGAAGATCCCCTGGAGAAGGGAAGAGCCACCCACTCCATTATTCTGGCCTGGAGAATTCCATGGACAGAGGAGTCTGGCAGGCTACAGTCCATGGGGTTGCATGAAGCACAGAATAGTGTTATTTGAAAGTGGACGTAGATTAGTATAATTGCAATCTGCAACTCCTAGGGCCACTAGTAATAAAAAATTGTAAAAGAAGTACAATTGAAGTTCTAAGAAATAAGAGAAAATGGAATCTTATGATTTACTTGATAAATGCAGAGAAGGCAGAAAGAGAGGAAATTTTAGAAGAAACCAAAAATGAGAGCTATGTATAATAAACAGCTATAAATATGACTGATACTGATTCAACTGCATAAAAAATCACTAAGTGTAAATTACCTAAATACACCAATTGAAAGGTAGACAGAGTAATGAGTCCCAGTTATATGTTATCTACATGAGACCCACTTTAAATATAAAGATATAGATTAGAAAGAAGTAAAGGGATGGAATCCCCTCACACTCATTAGGGTAGTTATTATTAAAACAAAACACAACAGGATACAACAAGTATTAACAATAATGTGAAGAAACTGGAAACTTTGTGAACTTTGGTGGGAATGTAAAATCATGTAGCCACTATTGAAAATAGTATAGTGATTCATCAAAAAATTAAAAATATAATTACTACTTGATCTAGCAAAAACACTTCTGAGTATCCAATAAAACTAAAAGCAGAATCTTAAAGGGACAGTTGCACACCCATTTTGATAGCAACATTATGCATGACAGCCAAGAGGTAGAAGCAATCCAAGTGTTCATCAATAGCTGGATGAATGGATAAACTGTGGTACCGACAAGCAATGGAATATTACTCAGCTTAAAAAAAAAGGATATTTTGACATATGCTACAATATGGATGAAAGATACTATGCTAAGTAAAGCAAGCCAGTTATAAAAAACAAATACTGTATGAGTCCATGTAAATGAAGCATCTAGAGTAAAGAACATCATAGAAACAGGAAGCAGAATGGTGGTTGTCCGACTCGGGGGGAAGAAAGTGAGGAGTTTTTGCTTAATGGGTATAGAGTTACAATTTTACATGAAGAAAGAGTTTTCAATATCCACCGCACAACAATGAATATACTTAATACTACTTGAACATTTAGAAATGGTTCAGGTGGTAGTGCTGGGTTATGTGGGTTGTTGGTTTTTTTTTAACCACAATTAAATAAGAAATTTTTAAAAGTAGAGATGAAGAAAGATACATCATGCTAACAAAATTCAAAAGAAAGCTGTAATATGGGACTTCCCTGGTGGTGCAGTGGATAGGAATCTGCCTACGAATGCAGGGGACATGGGTGCAATCCTTGGTTCAGGAAGATCCCACATGCCGTGAAGCAACTAAGCCCCACGCACCACAACTACTGACTCCGCATGTCCCAGAGACAGAGCTCTGCAACAAGAGAAGCCACCAGCAACTTGCAGCCCGGGCACCGCAACCAAGAATAGCCCTTGCTCACTGCAACTAGAGAAAGCCTGCATGCAGCAACAAAGTTTCAGCACAACCAAAAACAAACTAACAAATAATAAAAAAGAAAGCTGTAGTAGTTACAATAACTTTAGACACAGCAACTTTCAGAATAAGGAAAATTATCCACAATAGAAAGAGGCATTACATAAATGATAAATGAATCAAGTCTCCAAGAAGAATAACTATGCTTAGGACACGGCTCTAACAACAGACCATCCAAATACTTGAGACAAAAACTAATAGAACCGAAAGGACAGACAGATAAATCCACTGTTATAGTTGGAGGTGTCACCACATCTCCATCAAAAACTGAAAGATCCAGCAGGCAAAAAATCAGTAAGGATATAGTAGAATTGGACCTAACAGAAGCAGAAGATACTAAGAAGGGGTGGCAACAATACACAGAAGAACTATATAAAAAAGATCTTAATGACCTGGATAAACATGATGGTGTGATCACTCACCTAGAGCCAGACCTCCTGGAATGTGAAGTCAAGTGGGCCTTAGGAAGCATCACTACAAACAAAGCTAGTAGAGGTGATGGAATTCCAGCTGAGCTATTTCAAATCCTATAAGATGATGCTGTGAAAGTGCTGCAGACAATATGTCAGCAAATTTGGAAAACTCAGCAGTGGCCACAGGACTTTTGAAAAGGTTAGTTGTCATTCCAATCACAAAGAAGGGCAATGCCAAAAAATGTTCAAACCACCACACAATTGCACTCATCTCACATATTAGCAAAGTAATGCTCAAAATCTTTCAAGCTAGGCTTCAATGGCATGTGAACCAAGAACTTCGAGATGTACAAGATGGATTTAGAAACGGGAGCAGAGCCAGAGATCGAATTGCCAACATCCTTTGGATCATAGAAAAAGCAACAGAATTCCAGAAAAACATCTACTTCTGCTTCATTGACTATGCTTAAGTCTTTGTGTAGATCACAACAAACTGTGGAAAACTCTTTAAGATATGGGAATACCAGACCACCTTACCTGCCTCCTGAGAAAAGTAACAATGAGAACCAGATATGGAACAATGGATTGGTTCAAAATTGGGAAAGGAGTATGTCAAAGCTGTATATTGTCACCTGCTTATTTAACTTACATGCAGAGTACATCATGGGTTGGATGAAGTACAAGCTGGAATCAAGATTGCCTGGAGAAATACCAATATCCTCAAGATATGCAGATGGCACCACCCTAACGGCAGAAAGTAAAGAGGAATTAAAGAGCCGCTTGATGAACGTAAAAGAGGAGAGTGGAAAAGTTGGCTTAAAACTCAGCATTAAAAAAACGAAGATCATGGCATCTGGTCCCAGCACCTCATGGCAAACAGATGTGGAAAAAGCGACAGATTTTATTTTCTTGGACTCCAAAATCACTGCACAGTGACTGCAGCCATGAAATTAAAAGACACTTACTCCTTGGAAGAAAAGCTATGACAAACCTAGACAGTGTATTAAAAAGCAGAGACATTACTTTGCTGACAAAAATCCATATAGTCAAAGCTATGGTTTTTGCAGTAGTCATGTACAGATGTGAGAGCTAGACCACAAAAAGGCTGAGCACCGAATAATTGATGCCTTTGAACTGTGGTGCTGGAGAAAACTCTTGTGAGTCCCTTGGACTGCAAGGAGATCCAATCAGTCTATCCAAAAGGAAATCAACCTTGAATATTCACTGGAAGGACTGATGCTGAAGCTCCAATACTTCAGCCAGCTGATGTGAAGAACTGATTCATTGGAAAAGAACCTGATGCTGGGAAAGATTGAAGGCAGGAGGAGAAGGGGACAACAGAGGATGAGATGGCTGATGGCATCACTGACTCAATGGACGTGAGTTTGAGCAAACTCCAGAGTTGGTGGTGGACAGGGATGCCTGGCGTGCTGCAGTCCATGGAGTTGCAAAGAGTTGGACACGACTGAGCGACTGAACAAACACAGCAGCAGAATATACGTATTTCTCAAATTGTCATGGATTATTGACCAAGACAGGCCATGTTCTGGGTCATAACACACACTTCAACAAACTTGAACAAATATCATACAAAGCATGCTCTCAGATCACAATGGAATTAAACTGGTAATCAACAGAAGAAAGATAGTTGGAAAATTCAAAACATATTTAGAAATTACACAACATATTTATAAATAACACATGAGGCAAAGGAAAAACTCTCAAGAGAAATCAAATTAATATTTTGAACTAAATGAAAATACCAATTATCATCTTATAATATTTTATATTACAAATGACAAAAGATCTAAAATCAAAACTTAAGCTTTCACTTTAGTAAACTAGAGAAAGAAAAGTAAATAAACCTATTGCAAGCAGAAGAAAAAATGAAAGGAAGTCACCATCATGCTGATACCAAAACCAGACAAAGACACAAAAAATAAAATTGCAGGCCAATATCTTTGATGGATATAGATCTAAAAATTCTCAATGAAATAAAAGGAAGCCAAACCCAACAACACATAAAAATGGATATACACCTCGACCAGCTGGGTTCATCCCAGGATCACAAGGATGGTTCAGTGTGATACACCACATAAACAAAAGAAAGGAGAAAGCCACAAGATCATCTCAAAAATTCAGAAAAAGCACTTGATAAAATTCAACATCCATTCCTGATAAAAACAAAGTAGGTATAGAGGGAACCCATCTCAATATAATAAAAACTATTTATGACAAACTCACAGCCAGTTGAATACTCAGTGGTAAAATCTGGAACAAGACAAGGATGCCCACTCTCTTCAACATAGTATTGGAAGTCTTAGCTACAGCAAATAGAGAAAAAATAAATAAAAGAACACAAATTGGTAGGGAAGACATAAAATTGTCATTATATGCAGACAACATGATACTATATACAGAAAAACCTAAAGACTCTACACAAAAACTACCAGAACTGAGAAATTCAACAAGGTAGCAGGATACAAGATTAACAGACAGAAATTGGTTATAATTTTTTACACTAACAATAAAATATCAGAACGAGAATGTAAATAAATGACCTCTTTCAAAACTGCATCCAAAAAAACCACTCATGAATAAACCTCACCAAGGAGGTGAAAGACTTCTATGCTGAGAACTATAAAATAATAAACGATGTTAAACATGATTCAAAGAAATGGAAAGACATACCATGCTCTTGGATTGGAAGAATATTGTTAAAATGCTAATACTACCCAAAACAATCAAGAGATTTGATGCAATCCCTATCAAATTACCAATGTCATTTTTCACAGAATTAGAACAAATAACTTTAAAATTTATATGGAACCATAAAATACCCACCCCTTCATGGTTCACTGCCTTGTCGTGGCCAAGTGGCTTGCATAATTCAATGAAGCTATGAGCCACGCTGTGTTGGGCCACCCAGTGGACGGGTCAAAGTGGAGAGTTCTGACAAAGCGTGAGCCACTGGAAGTGGGAATGGCAAAACGCTCCAGTATAACAGCTGTGAGAATCCCATGAACTGTAGAAAGAGGCAAAAAGATATGACACCAAAAGATGAGCCCCCCCAGGTCAGAAGGCGTCCAATATGCTACTGGGGAAGAGCAGAGGACAACTACCAAGAGCTCCAGAAAGAACAAAGCGGCGGGGCCAAAGCAGAAGTGACGCTCAGCTGTGGATGTGTCTGGTGATGACAGTAAAATCTGATGCTGTAACAACAGAATTGCATAGGAACCTGGGATGTTAGGTCCATGAATCCAGGTAAACTGGATGTGGTCAAGCAGGAGATGGCAAGAGTAAACATTGACATCTTAGGAATCAGTGAACTAAAAATGACAGGAATGGGTGAATTTAATTTGGATGACCATTGTATCCACTACTGTGGGCAAGAATCCCTTAGAAGAAATGGAGTAACCTTTATAGTCAACAAGAGAGTCCAAAATGCACTACTTGGGTCCAACATCAAAGACAGTATGATCTCAATTTGTTTCCAAGGCAAAACCATTCAGTATCACAGTAATCCAAGTCTATGCCGCGACCAGTAATGCTGAAGAAGCTGAAGTTGAACAGTTCTATGAAGACCTACAAGACCTTCTAGAACTAACACCAAATAAAGATGGACTGGAATGCAAAAGTAGGAAGTCAAGAGATACCTGGAGTAACAGGCAAGTTTGGTCGTGGAGTACTAAATGAAGTAGGGCAAAGGCTAACAGAATTCTGCCAGGAGAACGTACTGGTCATAACACCCTTTTTCAACAACACATGGATGACTTAACACATGGATGTCACCAAATGATCAATACCAAAATCAGACTGATTACATCCTTTGAAGCCGAGAATAGAGAAGCTGTATACAGTCACCAGAAACAAGACCTGGAGCTGACTGTGACTCAGATCATTAGCTCCTCAGAGCAAAATTCAGGCTTAAACTCAAGAAAGCAGGGAAAACCACTAGGCCCTTCAGTTATGACTTAAATCAAATCCCCTAAGAATATATAGTGGAGGTGATGAATAGATTCAAGGGATTAGATCTAGCAAACAGAGTGCCTGAAGAACTATGGATAGAGGTGCATAATATTGTACTGGAGGCAGTGAACAAAACCATCCCAAAGAAAAAGAAATGCAAGAAGGCAATGTGGTTGTCTGAGGGGCTTTACAAATAGCTGAGGAAAGGAGAAGCAGAAAGCAACAGAGAAAGGAAAAGGTATCCCCAACTAAATGCAGAGTTCCGGAGAATAACAAGGAGAGACAAGAAGGCCTTCTTCAATGAACAATGCAAAGAAATAGAGGAAAACAACAGAAAGGGTAAGGCCACAGATCTGTTCAAGAAGATTGGAAATAACAAAGGAACATTCCCTCCAAAGATAGGCACAAAAAGGACAGAAACAGTAAAGACCTAATAGAAGCAGAAGAGATCAAGAAGAGATGGAAAGAATACACAGAAGACTGTACAATAAAGGTCTTAATGACTCGAATAACTACAAAGGTGTAGGCTCTCACCTAGAGCCAGATATTCTGGAGTGTGAAGTGGGTCTTAGGAAGTACTGCTGCCAATAAAGTTAGTGGAGGCAATGGAATTCCAGCAGAACTATTTAAAATTCTAAAAGATGATGCTATTAAAGTGCTGCACTCAATATGTCAGAAAATTTGGAAAGCCCACCAGTGGCCACAGGATTGGAAAAGGTCAATCCTCATCCCAATTCCCCAAAAGAGCAGTATTAAAGAATGTTCAAACCACTGGACAACTGCACTCATATCCCATGTTAGTAAGGTCATGCTCAAAATCCTCCAAGCTAGGCTTCAGCATTACGTGAACTGAGAACTTCCAGATGTCCAAGCTGGGTTTAGAAAAGGCAGAGGAAGCAGAGATCAAATTGCTAACATTTGCAGAATCATTCCCATCAGAAAGCAAGGGAATTCTAGAAAAACATCTACCTCTGTTTCAGTTATTACGCTAAAGCCTTTGCCTGTGTGGATCATAATGAACTATGGGAAACTTATAAAGAGATGGAACTACCAGACCATCTTACCTGTCTCCTGAGAAGCCTGAATGTGAGTCAAGATACAACAGTTAGAACCCTGTATGGGACAATTGACTGTTTCAAGATTGAGAAAGGAGTACAATAAGGCTGTTTATTGTCACTCTGCTTATTTAACTTATGTGCAGAGCACATGATGCGAAATGCCGGGCTGGATGAGTTACAAGCTGGAATTAAGACTGCCAGGAAAAATATCTACAACCTCAGATATGCATATGATACCACTTTAATGGCAGAAAGCAAAGCGGAACTAAAAAGCCTTTTGATGAGGGTGAAGAAGGAGAGTGAAAAAGCTGACTTAACACTCAATATCAAAAAACTAAGATCATGGCATCCGGAAACATCGCTTCATGGCAAACTGAAGGGGAAAAGGTGGAAGCAGTGACAGAGTTCCACTTCTCGGGCTCTAAAATCACTGAGGATGGTGACTGCAGTCATGAAACTAAAAGATGACTGCTTCGTGGCAGGAAAGCTATGAGGTTGGATGCATGAGACAAGTGCTCGGGGCTGGTGCACTGGGAAGACCCAGAGGGATGGGGTAGGGAGGGAGGTGGGAGGGGGGATCGGGATGGGGAACACATGTAAATCCATGGCTGATTCATGTCAATGTATGGCAAAAACCACTACAATATTGTAAAGTAATTAGCCTCCAACCAATTAAAAAAAATAAAAAAAAAAAAGCCAAGACATCGCTTGGCCAATAAAGGTCCATATAGTCAAAGCTATTGTCTTTCCAGCAGTCATGTACAGATGTGAGAGTTGGACAATAAAGAAGGCTGAGCACCAAAGAACCGATGCTTTCAAATTTTGGTGCTGGAGAAGACTCTTGAGAGTCCTTTGGAAAACAAGATCAAACTAGTCATTCCTAAAGAAAATCAACCCTGAATATTCACTGGAAGGACTGATGCTGAAGCTGAAGTTCCAATACTTAGAGCTGAAGCGCCAACTCAAACAGCTGACTCACTGGAAAAGACTCTGATGCTGAGAAAGACTGAAGGCAGGAGGAGAAGAGGGCAACAGAGGATGAGACAGTCGGATGGCATCACCGATTCAATGGATATGAACTAGGGCAAACTCTGGGAGATGGTGAGGGACCAGAAGGCCTGGTGTGCTGCAGGCCATGGGGTCGTGAAGAGTTAGACACGACTTGGTGATGGAACAACCACAACCTAAAAGACCCAGAACTGCCAAAGCAATCCTGAGGAAAAAGAACAAAGCAGGAGGCATAACCCTCTCAGACTTCAGATAACACCATTAGATTGGTGCAAAAGTAACTGTGGTTTTGCATTGTTGAACTTTGCCATGTGATATTGAAATACATTCTTAAATGTGGTTATGTCACACATCATTTTCATGCCTATTTTCCACTTTTTTTGCTAATGACTTATTACTTGCTATTTATATGTATTTTAGATTATGGAAATGATGTTAGACAAAAAGATAATACAAGTGATTTGAGTTCGAAATGGGTCATAAAGCAGCAGAAACAATTTGTAACATCAACAATGCATTTGACCCGGGAAATGCTAACGAACATACAGTGCAGTGGTGGTTCAATAAGTTCTGCAAAAGAGACGAGAGCTTTGAAGATGAGGAGTGCAGTGGCCAGCCATCAGAAGTTGACAACGACCAACTGAGAGCCGTCATCGAAGCTGAGCCTCTTACAGCTACATGACAAGCTGCTGAAGAACTCAACGCCAACCATTCTACAGTGGTTGGCATTTGAAGCAAATTGTAAAGATGAAAAAGACTGATAAGTGGGCACCTCCTTAGCTGACTGGAAATTTAAAAAGTGTCATTTTGAAGTGCTTCTCTTATTTTGGAGTGGTAAATGGCAACCCACTCCAGTATCCTTGCCTGGAGAATTCCACGGACAGAGGAGCCTGGCGGGCTACCGTCCATGGGGTCACAAAGAGCTGAAAACGACTAAGTGACTAACAGACACACACATTCTTATTCTATGCAACAACAATGAACCATTTCTCAATTAGATTGTGATGTGTGATGAAAAACAGATCTTATACAACGATAATCAGAGATGACCAGCTTAGTGTTTGGAAACGAGAAGAAGCCCCAATGCACTTCCCAAAGCCAAAGTTGCACCAAAAAAAGGTCATGGTCACTGTTTGGTGGTTGCTGCCTGTCTGATTCACTGCAGCTTTCTGAATCCTGGAAAAACCATTACATCTGAGAAGTGTGCTCAGCAAATTGATGAGATGGACCAAAAATTGCAATGCCTGCAGCAAGCATTGGTCAACAGAAAGGACCCAGTTCTTCTCCATGACAATGCCCAACTGCATGTCACACAACCAATGTTTCAAAAGTTGAACGAATTGGGCTACAAAATTTTGCCTCATCCATCATATTCACCTGACCTCTTGCCAACCAACTATCACTTCTTCAAGCATCTCAACAACTTTTTGCAGGGAAAACCCTTCCACAACCAGCAGGAGGCAGAAAAAGCTTTCGAAGAGTTTGTTGAATCCTGAAGCATGGATTTTTATGCCACAGGAATAAATAAACTTATTTCTTTTGGAAAAATGTGTTGTTCATAATGGTTCCTATTTTGATTAATGTGCTTGAGCCTAGTTATGGTGATTTAAAATTCATGGTCCACAACCACAATTATGTTTGCACAAACCTAACACAAAGCTATAGTAATCAAAACAGCATGGTAATAACACAAAAACAGACCTACAAACCTATGGAACAGAACAGAGTGCCCAAAAATAGAAAGCCCACACGCTTACAGTCAATTTACCTTCAACAAGGGAGGCAAGAATATACAATGGAGAAAAGAAAGTCTCTTCAGCAAGTGGTGTTGGGAAATTTGGACAGCTGCATGAAAATCAATGAAGTCTCATCATACACAGGAACAGACTCAAAATGGCTTAAAGACTTAAACATAAGACATGACACCATAAAACTCCTAAAAGAAAACACAGGCAAAAAGTTATCTGACATAAACTGTACTAATGTTTTCTTAGGTCTGTCTCCCAAAGCAATAGAAATAAAAACAAAAATAAGCAAGTGGAACCTAATCAAACTTACACGCTTTTGCATAGCAAAGGAAAAAAACATCTCTTCTATGAAAGAAAACCTACTGAATGGAAGAAATTATTTGCAAATGATGTGACTGACAAGGGCTTACTATCCAAAATATACAAATAGTTTATACAAGTCAATAACAACAACAAACAACCCAATCGGAAAATGAGTAGAAGATCCAAATAGACATTTTTCCAAAGAAAAAACACAGATGGCCAAAAAGCATATGAAAAGATGCTCAACATCACTAATAATTAGAGAAATGCAATGAGACACAGCTTCACATCAGTGAGAAGGGTCATCATTAAAAAGTCTACAAATAACAAATGCTGGAGAAGATGTGAAGAAAAGGGAACCCTCTTACATTGTGGTAGGAATGTTAATTGGTGCAGCCAATGTGGAGGTTCCTCAAAAAACTAGAGTTGCCATATGACCCAAGAATCCCATTCCTGGGCACATAACCTAGAAAAAACTACATTTGAAAAGACACATCTACTCCTATGTTCATAGCAGCACTGTTTACAATAGCCAAGACATGGCAACAACCGAAATGTCCACTGACAGATGAATGGATAAAAAAGATGTGAATATAAACAACGGAATATGACTCCGCATCAAAATGCAGTAATTCTATTTGCAGCAACATGAATGGACCTAGAGATCATCATACCAAGTGAAGGAAGCTAAAAAGAGAAAGACAAAAACCAAATGATATCACTTATATGTAGAATCTAAAATATGATACAAGTCAACGTATCTACAAAACAAAAACAGACTCACAGAGAACAGATCTGTGGTTGCCAAGGCCAGGGGCGGCGGAACAGCGAGGGCAGGGGAAGAATGAGAGTTTGAGATTAGCAGAGGCTAACTATTATATATGGGATGGATAAACGATATGGTCCTACTGTATGGTACAGGGAACCATATTCAACATCGTGTGACAAACCGTAAGAGAAAAGAATATATATACGTGTGTGCGTGCGTGCGTGTATACTTACATAACTGAGTCATTTTTGCTATACAGAAGAATTAACACAATACTGTAAATCAACCATACATCAATAACAATTTTTAAATAAATTAAAAATGAGAGCAAAAAAATCAATGACATTGAAAACAGGAAGATAGGGAAAATGGAACCAAAAATGCTGGTTATTTGAAAAGATCAATAAAATTGATAAACCTCTACCCAGCTAGGCTAACCAAAAGAAAAAAAAGAGAGAGAGAGAGAGAGAGAGAGAAGGCATCAATGACTAATATCACAAATGAAGGAGAACCCACCAGCACCGAGTCTATGAACATTAAAAGGTTAATAAAGGATCGTGAACAACTCTATCTCTATGCCCATAAATTTGATAATTTACATGAAACAGATCAGTTCCTTGAGAGGTACAACATACCAAAACTCACACAAGGAAAAACAGATAATAGACTTACATCTATTAAAGAGGCTGAATCAACTGTTAATAACTTTCTAAAATAGAAAGCACCAGACTCAGGTGGTTTCACTAATGAATTCAACCAAACACTGAAGGAAGGAATGACGTCAATTCTCCACGATGTCTTTCAGAAACCAGAAGCATAAGAAACACATCCCAACTCATTCTACGGGGAGAGCATTACTCTAACATAAAATCAAATGAAGGCATTACGAGAAAGCAAAACTGTAGACCAGTATCTTTCATGAACACAGATGTAAAATCTCCAACAGAACATTAGCAAATCAAATCCAATTATGTACAAACAAAATTATATACACCATGGCCAAGTGGGATTTATTCTAAGTATAAAAGACTGGTTCACTACTTAAAAATCAAGAAAAACTGTATCATCACCTCAAAAGATTTAGGAAAGGCATTTGGCAAAACCCAACACCTATTCATTATAAAAACCAGCAACAGAGAGGAACCTTCTCATCTCGATAAAGAACAATTATGAAAAATCGACAGCTTACATCATACTTAAGGCTAATAATCTAAATGCTTTCCCCCTAAGATTGGAAACAAGGTAAAGATGTCTTTTTCTCACCACTCCTGTTCACTATTATACTGGAAGTCCTAGCTAAAACAACATGAAAAAAAGAAAATAATGGGAAGGAAGACATCAAACTGTCTTTGTTTGCATTTAACACAGGGTTGTCTATGCAGAAAACCTCAAAGAATTGACCAAACAAAAAACTCGTGAAATTTGTGAGAGATTATATAACAAAGTTTCAGGATATAAGGCTAAAAAAATAAAAAGTCCATTGCGTTTCTATATATCAACCTTATCACCTCGAAATGAAATGCTTAGGTATAAATCTAAACTATATGTGCAAGATTTATGAGGAAAACTACATATTCTAAACAAAAAGAAATAAGAAGACTCAATTGTTAAAGGTATCAGTTCTTCCCGGCCGATCTACAGATTCAATGCAGTCCCAACCCAAAAGCCAGAATTTTGTGGATCCTGATAAACTGATTCTACAGTTTGTATAGAAAAGGAAAGAATCTACAATATCCAACACAACACTGAAAAGGAACCAAGTTGTGAGACTGACACTACATGACTTTAATACAATACTATAGTAATCAAGATGGTGTAGTGCTGGCAAAAGAACAGACAAATACAACAATGGAGCAGAATGTCCAATTTGGTACCCATGGACTACAGCCCGCCACGGGATTTCCCAGGCAAGATTACTGGAGTGGGTTGCCATTTCCTTCTCTGGGGAATCTTCCCAATCCAGGGATTGAACCCACGTCTCCTGCATTGCAGGTGTATTCTTTACAAATGAGCCACCTGGGAAGCTGATGAAACAAAATGTAGAGCCCCAAAATAGACCCTCATAAATGCAGTCAACCAATCTTTGACAAAGCAGCAAAGGCAATTCAATGGATAAAAGATGGTTTTTTCAACAAATGGTGCTAGAACATTTGGACATCCAGATGCAAACAAGTGAATTTAGACACAAACCTTACACCTTTCACAAAAATTAACTCAAAGTAGATCACAGACATAAATGTTAAAAGCAAAAGTATAGAACTTCCAGAAAATAATACAGGTGACCTATGGGTTTGGGAGTTTTTAGATACAACATGAAAAGCATGGTTCATGAAAGACAAAATTGATTAAGTTGAACTTTATTACCAAAACATATAAAGGACCTGTATCTAATATACATGAAGAATTCTAAAAACTCAACAATAAGAAAACAAAGTAAAAAATAGGCTAATGAACTCAACAGACTTCAAAAGACTTCTCATCAATGATAATACAGATGGCAAATAAGCACACAAAAGCAACCTCATATATCATCAGAGAACTATAAATTAAAGCAATGAGATGCCACTACACACCTTTTAAAATAGCTAAAACCCAAAACACTGATGGAACCAAATGCTGAGAAGGAGGTAGGGCAACAGGAAGTCATTTCTGGTGGGGGTGCAAAATGGTACAGTCACTCTGGAAGACAGCCTGGCAGTCTTTTACAAAGCTAAGCATGTGCTTATCATATGATCCAGCCAGCAACTGTGCTCACAGGTATTTACCCAAATTAGTTGAAAACATCTGTCCACACAAAAACCTGCACATTTATAGCAGCTTTATTTATAAGTGCCAAAACAGGAAGCAACCAAGAAGTCCTTCAGCAGTTGAAAGAATCAGTAAACTGTGGTACATCTAGACAATGGAATATTATTTAGCACTAAAAAGAAATGAGCTTTGAAGCCATGAGAAGGCTTGGAGAAAACTGAAATGCATATTACTAAGTGAAAGAAGCCAGTCTGAAAAGGCTAGGCACTGTATGATTCCAACTACATGACATTTTGCCAAAGGCTGAAACTATACAGAGAGTAAAAAGAAGCGGGAAGGGGAAGCTCACAGAAATTTTAGGGCAGTGAAACTATTCTATATAGTACTATAATGGCAGATGCATGACATTATGCATTTGTCAAAATCCATAGAAATGTACAACATAAAAGTAAACCCTATATATATACACACACACATATAGAATGGATAAACAACAAGGTTCTACTGTATATTCAATATTTATGATAAAGCATAATGGACAAGAATATGTATAACTGGGTCACTTTGCTGTATAGAAGTAATTAACAAAACTAGTTCCACTATCCATCAATAAAAATAAATTTAAAAAAGAATAAATCCTAACATAAACTGTGGACTTTAGTTAATAATTTATCAACATTGGCTGATCAACTGTAACAAACGTACCACTCTAAGGTATTAATAGGGGCAACCTGAGGGGAGAGGACTGAAAGGGGTGTATGGGAACTCTGAACTACTTGATCAAGTAAAGTGAATAAAAAATGATAAAAAACCCCAAACCAATTAGAAAATGGGCAACAACAGAGATGTTTCACTGAAGAGGACACAGAGATGACAAATGTGCACATGAAAACATGTTCAACATCATTAGCCACTAGGGAAATGCAAATTAAAACAACAATGGCTGCAACTGCACACATATCAGAATGGCTAAGCTGAAAGGCAGCGACAAAACCAAACCCTGGATACAGAGAAACTGGATCATCACACATTTCGATTAATGTGTAAAAAGGTACACTGGACTCTAGAAAACATTTTGATAGTTTCTCCAAAAGTAAACATGAAAATACCACACGATCCTGTGACTGCACTCCTGGGCATTTACCCCAGAGAAAATGAAGACACGTTCACACGAAAACCTGTACATGAATGTTTACAGAAGTTTTCTCTCTCATAGTTTGAAGCTGGAAACAATCCAGATGTCCTTTGAGCAAGTGGTTAAACGAACCATGGTGCATCCATGCCATGAAGGCTGAGCACCGAAAAATTGATGCTTTTGAACTGTGGTGTTGGAGAAGACTCTTGAGAGTCCCTTGGACTGCGAGGAGATCCACCCAGTCCATCCTAAAGGAGATCAGCCCTGAATATTCATTGGAAAGACTGATGTTGAGGCTGAAACTCCAATACTTTGGACACCTGATGTGAAGAGGTGACTCATTTGAAAAGACCCTGATGCTGGGAAAGACTGAAGACAGGAGAAGAAGGGGACGACAGAGGATAAGATAGTTGGATGATTCAATGGGCATGAGCTTGAGTAAGCTCCAGGAGTTGGTGATGGACAGGGAGGCCTATTGTGCTGCAGTCCATGGGGTTCTCGAAGAGTTGGACACGACTGAGCGACTGAACTGAATCAAACAGAACTACTGATAAATACAACAACCAAGACGAATCTCTAGAGAATTATGATCGAAAAAAGCCAGTCCCAAAGGTTATACACTGTATGTTTCTTTTTTTTTTTTTCCTGGCTGAGCAGCATGCTGGATCTGAATTCCCCGACCAGGGATCAAACCTGTGCTGCCCTGAAGTGGAAGCATGGAGTCTTAACCACTGAACTACCAGAGAATTCCCTATATTCCATTCTTGAAATGAGAAAGTTACAGGACTAGAGAACAGATAAGTCATCGCCATGGATTTAGGAGGATGGGAGAGGGAGGGTAGTGGGTGTTCTTACGGTGATGGAAATGCTTCCATATTGTCCATATCAATGTCAGTATTTTGGGCATAATATTTAATACAGTTTTGCAAGATGGTAGGGGGAAACTGGGTAAAGAATACATGGGATCTCTGTCTTATTTCTTACAACAGTATCTGAATCTACATGTATCTAAAAATAAAAGAAAGTATAATGTTAAAAAGTCAATCAAGGGACTTGCTGGTGGTCGAGTGATTAAGAATCTGCCTTCCAATGCAGGGGACACGGGTTCGATCCTGGTGGGGGAACTGGGTTCCCACACGCTGCAGGGCAACTAAGCCTATGCCCTGCAACTAAGACCCCCCCAAAAAATAAATATTAAAAAATGTCAATCGGGCTATGTAAATATGGAATTGGGGTCAACAGATCTTGCATGTTAAACAAGACTGCATGTCAGTCAATCAGCATATGTACGTGTGAGATTAAATGGCTTTCAATGTCTGAGGCTCAACCATCAACTGCAGAGACTAGTGGATGGAGGTTTTTAAACTCCATTTCTCTCTTCCATCTCTCTTTCCAAATTGACTAAATCGAAACAAATCCTCCTGGGTGTTGGCAAGCTTAAGGAAGAGTGGAGGGGAGCCTAGAGATGGGAGGGAGGAAGATGGGGAGCAGGGAGACTGAGGTTTGGGTGATTGGCAAAGCAGGCCAGTATGGATGGGCTCCTGGTAGCAGCCAACAGCCAGAAGAGAAATCTGGTCCAGGGGTAGGAAAGTTGCCTGGAAAGAACTGCATTTGTGCCAAGCATCAGCTTTTACCTTTCACAGAGCCTCCCTTTTGGTTTTAATGCTCCACTGAAACACATAAAAGTGCACAGATCTCTGTGTATGGCTCAGTGAGTTTTCACCAACTGCACACACCCTGTATGCAACACCCAGATCAAGAGAGTTACCACAACCCTGTAGCCACTTCCATGCCGCGTTTTAGTTATTCCTTCCCCATTTATATATGTACTCTTTGTCTCATTGATTTTGATCAACATTGAGTCTGTGGCATACATTTGTAGATTTTCATTCTTATGCTGTTACACAGTATTCCATTTGTATCCATTCTAATGAGCAGGTCATGTGGACAGCATCCAGATGGGGGCTGTAGAAATAAAGCTGCCTTTCTCATAGTGTCTTGGGATCATGCTATACATCTCTGTTGGGCTTGTGCCCATCAGTGAGAAGATAGTCACAGGAAATACACATTCAACCCTTGTAAACAGTTTTCTAATATGGTTGTACCACTTTATACCTCTATCAGAACTTAACTAGATTCTTCTTGATACTTAATAGTTTTGGTCTTTTAAATGTTAGTCCTTCTTGTGGGTATGTGTTGAAACTGTGGTTTTTTCGCTCGTAATGTAGACTAGTGAAATTGAGCAGAAGGGCCCTTTTGAAAGGAGAAACCAGGTGTACAAGATAACTCCCTGCCTTAGGGATCAGAACTTGACCAGGGAGTCCGGCCTCCAGTGAAGATGACAAGCTGGAATGTTTCCCTTATACTTAGCATTAGCAGTTCAGCTCAAACCCATCTTAACCAAGGATTCTACCAAAAACAGCAAAGAAAACGCCATGACAACGTGGGCTAGAATTAAATACTAAGGTGAAGCTACACAGTTACACAGGTACAAACAGTTACACATATTTGTCTTTATCTAAACACAAACAATGCCCAAACTTGGATTTTGTTCCCTTCACAATACTATATAATGGGACAGGACAGAGGTAACCTTCAGTTACCTGTCCTAGTGAGTCATTCCAGCCATTTATCTGTGAGGATCCCTTGGCTCCCAGAGTTGATGCGAAGATTATTTTAAACTTACGACATCTGAAATTCAGCAGAGGCAAAAGAAGCATTTTCAAAGCTTCCCTTATCTGACTAAAAGCAGAAGCTTCTGAGAGTGAGGCTGTAATCAATCAATGCTCTCTCCTGGGGAGTTGCACTCACCAAAGAACATAGAAAACGCTTGCACCTGCATAAACATTATCACAAACTTTTTGAGCTTCCATTTATTCCCCTAAAAACCTGTCTTCCCTAAATCTATAAAAATATTGAATCCCTATGTTGTACACTGAAACTAATAATGTAAATCAACTATAGTCTATCTTTTTAATTTGCAAATTAAGAAACAATTGCATTGGAAAGCTGATTTAAAAAATAAACCATTTGATCTTCCCACAGAATTCTTTTTCTCCCCCTTCCTTCCCCTATTAAATTAGATTATAAACATCTACCTCTAATTTGGAGGAACCACTTCTTTGCTAGATTTATGTGCATATGAACAAGCTTTTTGCCTTTTCTCGTGTTAATCTTTTGCCAGTTAACTCACAGGCTTCTAATCACTGAGCCTAAATTAGAGCCAACAGTTTTCCTTCCCAACAGTCCTTTGAAGAACAGGACACCTCAATTCGGACTCCCCTCATCTCATGAGTAATCATGAACCTATTTAGTACACCTGCTCTGGTTAAAAATACATTGTCTTCCAATTTAAGTGTCCAAGTGACCCCAAAGTGCCATGGGTCTGGTACAATTTTTAAGCTGTCCATCAGAGCTTGCGTATAAGGTTTTTTCTTTCTGTAAAGCAGGTACTTTAGACATAACCCCAGCCTTCTCAGCAGGCAGGGTCTGTCTTGCGCATCCCCTCGGCGAGGGCTTAGTTAGCATCCAGCCAGGGGGTTGCTTCAGAATCGCCGCTTCCAACCACACGCCCCAGAAACGCCAGGCCTCCCGGCTTCTCCTGGAAATAGCCAGCTGATCGTCATCTCAGCACCGTTCATTTACCTACGCCGCCTCCGAGCCAGGATCCCAGAATCCTTATGCCTGGAGATGGGGCCCAAAGCATACTAACATTCTGAAAATAGGATTCCATTTGTTGTTTAGGGCATAATATATTTTTGGAAAACGAAGCGTAAAAGGGACCTGAAACAGTAATCCTCTCCCCATTTCGGAGGGGGCTGCACAAGGTACCGTCACAGAGCTCCAAATGGTCGATGGAGTCCGCAGACGCGGCTGTGCTGAACCCCGGGCCTCCCGCACGAGCTTCAGGCCTCGGGACACCGCCCGCCACTCGGAAGGCGGGTGCTGAAGCCACAGCGCCCCAAGTCCGAAGCCCGGGGGGCGGCGGGTGGGAGCGAGCATGAGTCGCGGGTTAGCTTACCTGCGGGACGCCGCCATGCGCGGGGGCCACCGGGGAAGGGCACCCTGGGGCCGGCTCTGGGGACCAGCAGCGGGAAGGCGCGGGAGGCGGGCCCGGGAGGCCCGACAGGGAGCCTGTCCGCCCCGCGCCGCCCGGCCAGCTCCCCTGCGAAGCCGAGCGGCCGGAGGGCGGAGCCGGGACACCCCGAGAGGCGGGGCGCTGCTTGGCGCCGGCCCCGCCCCCCCGGGCGCCCGAGGCTCTGGGGACGGAAAACACCTGCGCCAGACCCCACACCTCACCATTGAACGGCTCGGGGTTGGGATGCCGGCACCTGAATGGTGTAAAAGCGCCCGGGGGATTCTTTCGTGCGGCCACTCAGGGTCCGTTTTCTAAAAGGACCGAAGTTATTGCCTACAAGAGAGCTTCTGGCATGTCCAAAGTCACTACAGGGTTGTTTAAAAAGACCCATTTTCCGAGAGGATCCCTGAGAGCCTAGCGTAAAAATTAAAACAGAAGGGGGCGTACTTACGTTTTCATTGACGTTCTTGGTTTTGATTTTGAAAATTGGTTTCCCGTGGCAAGCGCTGGCACGAAAGCCCACTTGCACCTTAAAGTCTTGCATACACACTCACTCGTGTCAACAAACACCTTCCTGTTTCAAATACCCTAGTGTTATTTTTTTAACGAGTGTTTTTCACGTTATTAAGAAGGTGAATGTTGCTGTATTGAACCTGCTGTAAAGGAGTTTGTGCCCCCCGCCCTCCCCCCGCCCCCCCAAAAAAGCTCATCAAGCAAACTGGAGTGTGTAGATGTTCTCAGACGCAATCCATATACTCCAAGTTACTCCTTAGCAAGTGCAAAGGATGACAAGTGTCAGTACTTCATACAACTAGATTTAATAAGTTGTTATTACAGAAAAAAAGAAGTCCAAACTACAAAGTTTAAGCATTTGTAAGCAATAGCTGCATTGAGCTCCATGGTTAGTCACAGTACTGCAGTTCCACACAAGCAATTATCAGTCCAAGCCCCAAAGGCGGAAGCTGAGTAAGGGTTACTAGCAAAAACAATCTAAGAGAACAGGTAATAAAAGATACAATACATTTAAAATTAGTTGTTAGTTGAAAAACAAATACAGAGATCTTAGCTGTGAACACTCTAAAATTTATGTCCATTATTTTGACAGCAAAAATACAAATACCTAATACTTTATACCCCAACAGAACTATATCCAGAAAAGAAAAAGAGCAGAAGTTGTCCTGTATTAGCACCCAGATTTTCTACTTGTTGTGATTAACTTCATTGTCATACAAATTGAAACACCCCCCAAATTACATATCCATTTCTTGACCCTTTTGGGGTATAAAGTCAACAGCATTAATTATAAAATACTCTGTGGTAAAATGGAACACTATTGCAGCTGAGATAGAGAAGTTTGGTTATTATAAAAAAAAAAAACAGAAAATGTTAGATGACATACCATACAAACTGGTGAAAAAGCAACAATTCATACAAATAAGCCAGTTTTAACAAAAAAATAACTTTTTTTCACTAATCTGTGACTAATCTTTCACTCAAACCTTGCAAGTAGAGATGTCACAATACTCAAATATTTAGGTAGGAGCTTTACCCAGTTAAATGCCATTTTGTTGCTAATATAATAGATAAAAATGAAAACTAGCAGTTATTTGCTAATTGCATAAATGCAGTACATTCTGCATTAGCCCATGCCTCACTAACAAGCTATAAAACACAAGATATAGGCAGAAATCTAAGCATAATCTTTATAGCACTAAGCAAAATTTTTCCAATTTCTTTTCTTCTGTTCCTAATCACTTATTTGTAGTTAATGTAAAATTCCAACCAGTAGTATCCAATTTGAGTTAAAATTTTACATCACAACTTGATCTAATCTATATATTATTTACAAAACTGAATACATAGAGCATACCCAAGAGCCAACTCTGGACATGTGTTTCTCTGAGTCATTGATAACCATGCTTCCTTGACAAGGGCCCTGGAGGAAGCCATCAAGGACTGGGAGAAGCACACCCTCTGTCTAGAGCAAGTCATAGGATGTTCTGTTTACGCAACACCAGTTTTGCAGTTGTATGATTTTTAATTTTAGGTGCCATGACAATGACACGCTGCCTTAATAGCACAGCTTCAAGGTGAGTCTGGGTGTTGGAAAAGAAGAAGGAGGGCAGACAGATCATGCTCAGAGTGGCCAGATGTGTTGCCACAGTAAGGGACAAACAAGGGCCACCATTAACAGGGAGCAGGCGGGGTTGGGGTGGGGGGTGGGGAGTGGAGGAAGACGAAGTCTGAGGCTGTCCGCGTACAGTGGTGACCTCCGAGTGTGCCGCCTCGCCAGGTCACCCATGTGCTCGGGGAGGTCACTTGGGCAAGACACTGCGATCCAAGTCTAGCCACCCAGAGGGCTGCTCCTCTCAAGAGACTTCCTTTCACTCTCAGATGTCACCACTGTAAATACAAGGCAAAGATTTGGCCTGGTGAAAGGTACTGTCTCATACGTGGACAGCAGTCAGTGGCAGATTCTCACTCACACACATACACACACACACACACACACACACACACACACACACACACACACACACACGACAGAATGAAGAGTTAGAGGGGGGAAAGCAATGAACCACTCTGTTGACCTGGCCAGGTTCTCAACCTGGTGGGATCTCAGTAACGGGTGACTTCATCATCAGGGCCACAGATTTGGCTGCACCTGGTGTTGTATAAATCTACTGTGACATCCCCAGAGAACTGTACTGTGACATCCCTAGTCTTACACTAAACCACTGTAATAAAGGAAAAGGCTTGTCAAAATCTCACATGTTCTGCTCATTCTGTCATTTTATTACCCAATTATCCATTACATTTTCCAATCACTTTACATAACCAACCATTTTCATCGTTGTCACACTATTGTAAACCACATCAGCAAGTTAATACATAAAGCTTTGCATTTCAAAAAACTAGACACTTTAGTAACAATATTACAAAGGTTTTAGCTTCAAAAATAACTGAAATGAAAAAAATAAACTTTTAAAGAATTAGCATCATAAAATTAATTTATTCCAAGTAA
The DNA here is from genome assembly GCF_963930625.1 of Muntiacus reevesi. Taxonomy (NCBI): domain Eukaryota; kingdom Metazoa; phylum Chordata; class Mammalia; order Artiodactyla; family Cervidae; genus Muntiacus; species Muntiacus reevesi. The sequence goes on from NC_089250.1 coordinate 136,231,345, forward strand.
AAATACAAAATAATATTATGACATTGACCAGATATGAAAGTCCCTCCCAGAAACAACTCTATTAATGATTGAGAAAGCACTCCTTAAAGAAAATACGAAATAAAATGAAAAATATGTAAATATGTTTAATTTTTTTCTTAGCAAAAAATCTTTCTAAAAATAACAATGAAAATTTGTCTCAGTACAAAGGCTACATTACTATTGAAAAAATACCAGCATGAAGAAAAGGTACATATTTGACAGTAGAAAAATGATTTCAGTGAATCACAATGTCTAAAGTTTGCAATGAAAATAAATCTGCAATAAAGATTTATGCCTTTTTTCTTTTCTTTTTTTTTCTATTTTTTATACAAACAGTACAAACAGTATTGCACATAACAACAAATAGTCGAGGTTAGGTTATAGCCTTCAAAAAATCGACTAGTTCAAGTGTCACATCAAGGAAAGGCCACAGCAGGACCTGTGATACCCGGGGGCTTCCCATTAAGTTGCAGGTCAGAACACCTCTGTGTTTTTAAAAAATAATTTTTTTCGAAGGACCCTCTCTTTTAATATAACATTAACAACTTGGGGGCACATTTATTTACAAAACAAAAGGGAACATGTTATAATTTAATAAACTAAAAAAAGTTCTCTTTAAAAAAATACAAACAGAAGAACTCTTTCACAATCCTGGTCAGTCGTGCACAATCAACGCTTGATTATAAATATACAAATTAAGGGAAAGTAGTTTCCACCACCTATTCACAACTTTCAGCACCAAATGGAGTTTATTTTTTGTAACCTATTCTTCATGACAATGTTTTTTCGCCTTCACATCAGCTTTATGCTGTACAATCTTCCAGAATTTTTTTTTTTAAATCTCAGTGTTACTTTAGTACATAAAGAGGGGTGCTTCTTCAAAAAGTTTTGCTTCTTTCACATAATTAGGTAGATTTCTGTAGGTTAGATATGATCTTTAATATTATAGTTATAAAGCTCTAACTTCTTCATTTTCAAAAACACAAATAAGCATGAAAAAAATAAAGTTACCCATCTGTTAAATCATTTTTCTTGCAGAATTAAATTAATATATATTTTTCTGAATAAACTTACTTAGAAAATATCATTTTCTTTCCTATATTTCAAAATTGAGGTATTGCAAAAGATCATGTCAGTCAGAAAGCATGCCTTTTTCCTTAAAAACAAACAAACAAAAAAATCTTCAGCCAACTTTTGAAAACTGTCTAGAATACAAAAAGTAGTAGTGCATAACAAAATTTCTTGTACAGATGAAAAAAACCACAAACATAGAAAAAAAACAAACAGAAAACCACAGCTGGGCTGGAAAAAAGCAATTATTACCAAAAAAAGCCCGGAGGTAACCTCAAAGGGGGAGAATTCTAATAAGCATTTTTAATCCAGTAAAAAACTATTTTGTTTTTTTTTTTTTCTTTTTGAAAACAAACTATAGTTTGAGAGCTGGTAATTGCAACTAAACGCTGAAGAAACAAAACAAAGGGCTATTAACTTAAGACAGTACAAGGATATCACAGCACACAAAACACAGCGACGTAAGTCTATTCTGCAGTGTCATATCCAGTCAGATTGTCCCCAGAATTCCAAAACATAGGGAGAAGGTTTAAACAAAGACTTACATAGTCTCACAATCATTATGTGTTTATATATTACTATCTGCAGCCCAAGAGTGAATGCTAAAAAAATGTCCATGGTAGTACTAGCAGGTCTGAATTCTATTCAAGCTTTACAGGAGAAATCCAGGGAATTAAGTAGTTAATTTCTCACCCAGACAACCAACCCTGCTCAGGCCATCTTATTCTGTCCAGACATTTCTTTAGCATCACGATCACACAACTTTCTTAAAATGTGCCTAGTTTGTCAACTGACAACTTATCTCTATATACTGTATATATTCCTAGTGTTTGTAAGCTAAGATGAGCTCTTTGGTTTTCTGGACAAGGTCTGAAGCTATGTAAAATGGTGCAAGCACTAGGAGATTGTAACTAAGAGCTCATGTGTTAGTTAATAATATACCAGTTATGAACTGTCAAGTTCGTTAATGTCTGACACAGAGGCTTTAAACAGTTAAAGTTTGATCACAGTTAGACATAATCACTTTACTATATAAAATAAATTGCACAATATATAACAGAGCACCGCAAAGTACTTCATCTACCATCCACAAATTTGCTTTAAGAATATCCTACACCTAGGTTTTATATTGGTTGTAATATAGGTCATTCTGTTATGGGCTCTTCCTAATTTCAGAAGCATTCCATTTATTGAGGCATGCCTTCCTCCAGTCAATTACCATTTCTTTGAATGAAAAAAAAATTTTTTTTAAAATCAGTATTTTATAGCTTATATAGATTCTTAATTTGTGCATTGTGGGAAGGTTTTATACTAGACATTGGATATAAAATTTATTGCATGCAGCAACCTGATTAAGTAAACATGCAGTCAGAAATAGTGACCTTCCTTTGAAGCTTTCTCAAGTCTATTCTGATCTCCTTTCGGCAGCTGATTCTATCCCTAAATCACAAAAGTGTGTTGTTGGGTTTTTTGTAATTGATACCTTAGCCTGAATAGAGTATTATGGTATTAATAATACCATTTTAATAGCAGCAAAAGCTATTGCAGCATAAATTTACATAACACTAAAAGATCTAACCAAAATCCTCAGCAAAACAAAAATCAAACATGAAGGAAAAGTAAAGATTCAGCTTATGAGGTATCCTTACATGTCAAAATAGAGAGCAACTAAAGGCTTATTTTCATTAAGGGTTATCCTTACTCTAAATGACCCCAACTAATGATTGCTGAATTGTTGTGAAGTTTTTGCTACATCTGCCACCTACTCACGAGTATTACCTTTGGTAAGTCTTCTCCTAGGGGCGATTCTCTAAGTTTCTGAAAATAAGTGCATGCTCCAGTTCAAAAACGATCAGAACAACAACAACAACAACACAACAACAACAAACAAAAAAAAATCACAGACATCAACCTGATGGCCGCTGATGAGAATGGCAGTCTACGAGTGACAAATCAGGTGTAAGGAATCAAGGTACCAAGCAGACAAAAGTGAGAATCAAAGTGCAAATCAGTACCGTTACACACTCTGCAATTCTGCGTTATACTGGACACTGAGTTCAGTAATATGACTGTAAATAATAATAATAATAAAAAGACCCATTTCTTCTTTAAAAATCGAGAACAAATGCACAGATTTCCAGAACACTGTAAGCCCTGAGGCAGTGCCCTCTCTTTTCCCTCCTTGTTATCTACTCCAGTACTTGTGGCTGGGTCTGCCCTGGGCTCAGCTCCAGCGGAACGGGACGTGGCGAGGGCGGTCGCCTCCCTCCTTCACCAGCGGTTTGTGGAATTCCCGCCCGGCGCGGGAATGGATGCTCGCCCAGCAGTATTCGCAGTAATACTGCAGACAGGTGACGTTGGCACAGAAGAACGGGGCAAACTTCCCACCGCAGCGTGTGCCCTGGCACTCATCACACATCTGATCATCCAGCACATATGGCTTCACTTCCACCTGGACCCAAAGAGGAAAGACAGGAAAAAAGATTTTAGCAAAGCTTCCTCACATTTCTTCCTCTCGAGAGCTTATGACGTGGCTTAATATGTCTCAGTCAGGCTCAGGGTTGAACTCAGCTGGTTATCAGCAGAGGCTGAGTGCATGGGCTTTGGGAGCTGCTCCGTGATGTGCTAGTTGTGCGATGACAGGTAAATTCTTAGCCTCTCTCCGCGCTCCTCTTGGCTCCATCCGTGGGTCTGTAAAGTAGGTGGAACAGTGATACACAGACACACACATATCTGTGTTCTGTATGGGCATTACATGGTCTGCATCAGAGTGCTGGTGAGGAAGTGTGTGGAAAAGCACGGGAGCTGAATCCTGAAGGCCGACTATAGCCGGCGATGCGTGATAGGCAACAGTGTTTCAGGGAGAGGAACCAGAGAGCACAAAGCCCCAAAGCAGGCAAACGGCAGGAGCTGGGAGGAGGGGAAGTCCCCCACCGAGGCTGGCAAGGCCGGCTAAAGGGTGACCAACGGGGCTCTGGGCTTTGACGTTCTAAACACAAGCTTTCAAAACACTAACCTCTCTCAGTACTGTTTACAATGGACTGCGAGGGAAAGGAGGACAAGGGGGATATTAAGAAACTAACGATTGAGGCTGTTTTAGTTTTAGATTTTTTTGCCTTAATCTCCCTCCAAGACTGGAAGCTTCAATAGAGGACTTTTCACCACAGTCCTGCAAGGGGCATTTTATTCTAAGTGAAGCAATGCTATATTATATAAAAACCAGAAGAGAGAAAGAACAAAAGTTACCCCAGTTTTCCCCCATGTTCTCTTTCTAGAACTTCAGACCAGGAATGCCATTCATGCTTTCAAGGTGAATGTTAGAAATAAGTAGGAAGGAGGCAAGTCTCTGTGTGATCAGGCTCTTTCTCATACCAACCTCAGAGCCATTCTGGGCAAGAGCAAGCAAGCTCTGTGGCCACTGGGGCTGTGGAGACAGGGACCCATGTTTTTTCTGACATGAGCCAATTGCCTGACGGGTTGAGCTGCCTCTGGACACAGCCAGGAGGTTCCAGCAGGGTCTGGGGCAGGGTACCCAGAGACTGCAGGGGACAGGGTGGGATGAGCGGGGACGTGAGGGCTGCTGGGACTGGACTCTTGTGTTCCTGGTCCTTCTCTTCTAAAGGCCCCTCCACCAGCCTCCTCTGGAGTTCTGTCTCTAACCATGAGCGCAAGTCACCGGTCCTCAGCCAGCCAGAGATTTTTGCTTGAAGGCCCACTGGATATGACCTGTCCCAGCCCTTGGCTACCCAGGGGGATTTACTCTGGCTCCAGTTCCCTTCCCTTCTCCTCTTCAACCTGACAGCTTAGTGAGTGGGTTTCAAAAAAAAAAAATCTCACATCCATCTCTCCATCATAATTAAAACTGTCGTGGCTCTGAGGTCATCTGTCTGGTTCAGATCTAGGCCACATTACTAGCTGTGCAGGCTACTCAGGCACGCTGGGCCTCTGTTTCCTCATCTGTACCCTGGAGGAAAAGAAGAGCTCCTGTGAGGAGCAAGTGAGCTGAACCACATCAAGCACACAGAGCAGTGCCTGGCATGTCATAAGCCCTAGTTAAGCGTCACTGTCACTCCTCCTGCTTCTGCTCTAGTCCCACAGCATGCACCTGACCTGTCCAACACCGATGACCTCGGCACTGGCCACCAAGCTCCAGGCCTTCCCTGGTTCAATTCTCTATGTTCACATGAGCATTTCAATCATCTGCCTCCTCAATGTCCCTCATTTAGTCAAAAGCCCTTCAACTTCTCCCTTGCCTTCATGAGTAGCCCAGCTGCCTCCGTTTAATAGGTATTCCCTGTCCCGTGACTCCAGTGTAAGCCACAGCCTTCGTGATCTGCCCCAGTCTCCCTCCCAACTAGTCCCCAACTCCAACGCAACCTGCTCTCTATTTGACCCACACTTTCTTTCCCGCTTAAGTGAGGGAAAACCCACCCAACAATTTCACATACCCAATAAAGTCCAGTCTTTCCTTTCTCTTTCTTTCTTAACATAAAATTAACCATCTTAGAGTGAACAATTCACTGGCTTTGATTACATTCACAACGTTGGACAACCACCACCTCTACCGAGTCTCAAAATATTTCATCACCCCAAAAGGAAGCCTGTAGCCCACTAAGCAGTTGCCCCAACCTTCTCTCCCTCCCCAACCCCGGGGACAACCTCTCTGCTTTCTGTCTCTGCCGATTTACCTATTTGGATATTTTATAAAAATGGAATCACAAAACTGTGACATTTTGTGTATGGCTTCTTTTACTTATAATGTTTTAGGGTTTATCCATGTTGTAGCATGCAGCAATATTTCATTCCTTTTTATGACTGAATAATATTCCACTGTGTGTGGATATATGTGTATGCAGACATACATAGTATTTTGTTTATGCATTCATTTATCGATGGACATTTGGGTTGCTTCTATCTTTTGGCTATCCTGAATGATGCTGCTATGAACGTATGTGTACGTATGTTTATTTGAATACTTGTTTTCAATTCTTTCCAGTATATACTTAGGAGTTGATAGGCTGGGGTATATGGCAACTCTATATGGGGCATACAGTTTTTTGAGGAGAGGAACTGCTAAATGGTCTTCCACAGCGGCTGTACCATTTTACATTCCTACCAACAGTGTACGAGGGTTTCAATTTTCCTGTATACCCACCAACACTTGCTGTCTTCCATCTTTGCGATTATAGTGATCACAAAAGAGGTGTGAAGAGGTATCTCACTGTGATTTTTGATTTGTATTTCCCTACTGACCAATGATATTGAGCACCTTTTCGTATTCTTGTGGGCATTTTACATATTTGAAGAAAGGTCTATTCAAGTCCTTTGCCTGTTTTAAAAATTGGATTGTTCAGCTGAAAGAGTTTCTTCATATGTACCAGATACTAGACTTTTATCCAACATGATTTTGGGGGGAGGGGGCTGTACTGGGTCTTCACCGTGGCGCAGAGGCTTCTCCAGTTGGTAGTGCTCCGGCTCTAGAGTGCATGGCTCAGTAGCTGCAGCATGTGGGCCTAGTTACCCCAAGCATGTGGGATCTTAGTTCCCTGACCAGGGATCAAACCTGCGTCCCCTCTTTGGAGGGCAGATTCTGAATCACTGGACCACTAGGGAAGTCCCTATCAGACATATGGTTTGCAAATATTTTCTCCTATTTTGTAAGCTGTATTTCCCTTTTTTGAAAACGTTCTTTAATTAAACTAAAAAGTTTAATTTTGAAGAAATCCAATTTATTTTTTTCTTTTGTTGTTCTTCTTCTTGATGTCATAGCTAAGAATCCACTGCCAAATCCAAGGTCAGGAAGATCTGTCCCTATGTTTTCTTCCAAGAATTTAATGGTTTTAGCTCCCATATTTAGGTTAATCAATTTTGAATTAATTTTGTATACAATGTGAGACCAGGGCTCAACTTCATTCTTTAGCATGTGGACATCCAGGTGCCCCAGGACCATTTGTTGAAGAGACTATTCTTTACCCACTGAATGGTCTCAGCAACCCTGTTGAAAATTAACTATAGGCTGACCTTCCTTAGCTTTTTCTGTCCCACCGGGAACTCCTCCTCCCTCCTTTGAACTTAATACTCCACTTTGCTCCTCTGACATTTCCTGTCTATAGTCCTGCCTTGGTCAGCATCTTTCCTAATCTTCAAGCAACTTGAGGACAGAGTCCTGGAGCAAGACAGGATGGTGGTAGATCTGTGGAAGCATGTGGTCTGCAGAGACAGTGGGCTCCTGGGGGGGCGGGGGGGGAGGGAGCCTCAGGCTCATTAGAGTGTATATGAGCTGGACTGAGCTCCCTGCACTTGGAGGCCAAGAAGGGATGGACTGAGTGCCCTTTGTCCGAGGCGGGAGGACTACTCATAGGCAAGGCATGCCAGGAACTAGAAGTAGTCAGCTTCTCCACCTGCGGTCCAAGAGCTGAGGGCTGCTTTGCTTCTATCACCAGATAGACACCTGCACTCAGGGTGCTCTAGCAACCAGATCTGAGCCCCAAAAAGCCCAGAGAGAGGATCCAGCAGTAAGAGAGAGGACTGGTCTGAACAAAGAGAATTCACACTCAGCAAAAAAAAAAAAAAAAGCTGCCTGAGGAGAATGGGACAGCAGCCCTTTGTAATATATACACACATGAAGAGTACTTAAGGAGAATACTTAAGTAAGGGCACTTTCCAGTTTTTTATATGTATATATTAAGGTTACTTTTGTTCAGGTGTAAAAGTGACATTGTGGTTTTATGGGGTTTTTTTGTCCTTCAGTTGTTTTTAAGAGCTTAAATTAATTTTTTTAAATTGAGGTTAAAGTCATAAAGAATTAACCATTTTAAAGTGAACAGTCTAGGGGCATTCAATGCATTCACAATGTTGTGTAACCACCACCTCTGTATGGTTCCAAAACACTTTCATCACCCAAAAGGAAACTGTACTCCAGTTTTGTTTTTTAGAGAACCTTTGAGAGATACATACTGAATTATTTCAATATGAAAAGTTATATGACCTCTGGGATCTGCTTCAAAATAATCTAGAGTGAAGGTGGCAAAGTGGGCAGAGGTGTAGATGAAACAAGACTGGTCACAAGTCGACAATGATTCAAACTGAATGATAGAAACCTTGTATGTTGATAACTTCTAACTGAATGATGGGGTTCATTACACTATTCTCGAAGGACAGGGAAGTCTGGTGTGCTGCAGTTTATGGGGTTCAAAGAGTCAGACGTGACTGCGATGGAACAATACTCTTTTATTGTTAAGACATTATAAATGAAAGTTATTTTATTTATATAAAATATTATAAAAAATTATTTTGTAAAAATTGTAATTGTAAAAATATTATATAAAATATTATTAAATGTCTCTTATTAAGACATTAAAATAAAAATTATTAAGACATTATAAATAAATACATCAAAACTGTGACTTTTTGGCTAATTATCAGATGAACTGAAGAGAGGATAACATTGTTGAGATTCACTTTAGTGGGCTAGAAGATCAAGGGGTATAAATACTTCATAGCTCTGGGAAAAAAAATAATTTGAAGATGAGGGGGAAAAAAGAAAAATTTGAGAATAGATCCAGGAGAACCTAATAACAAAACCTACATAACTTAAGTAAACCTAAATAACAAAAGTTCCAAAAGAAGGGGGAAAAAGTGAGGGAAAGTAATTAGATGACAAGAGTCCTGAAACTGCATATCAAAAACTCCACCAGGTCCAGTCTGGACCAATGAGAAAAAACACACCCCCAGGTGTATCCCAGATATGGAAACCAAGTCCGCCTAAAACCTACTTCCCCTGTCCAGTTATGATTATCCTATCTATCTAAAACTTTATGTTCTTTTCTGTTCCTCTCAGGATGGAGGAGTATCAAAAAAAAAAAAAAAAAATGGGGAATTGCAATGGAGCAAGACCATGTGGGGCTCTCCTGGGTGAAAATGCCTCTCTGTGTTCCTTGTTTCTTGTTTGTAGAAAAAGGCTTTAGTCTCCTTCCCGAAGCTCCAAAGAACAGACTCAAGCAGTTACTAATTAGGGCAGTGAGGAAATACAGAAACAGAGAAAAAACAGTCAAGAAGTAAGAGTCCCAGTTCCTTCTTAAGAGAAATTCATGACAATCTGACACATATCTTTGAGCTGTTCTGCAGGAACTAAGACCCTCAGCCAGGAGGAAGCTGGTGACTACATACTGACCATAAGCATACAGACCCCAGACTGGTTGGAACTAGAAGGTTAATGATTAAGATTCTTGAGACACCACCCTGTTACCTCATCACCAACTGACCAGAACAAAGTCATGTCCCCTGCAACCCTCACCCCAAATGCTGCCTTTCAAAGCCCTTCCCTGAAAGCCATCAGGGAGTTCAGGTCTTTTGAGCATGAACTGCCCATTCTCCTTTACCGGTCCTGCAATAAACACTTCACTACAACCTGGCATCAGTGAATTGGCTTTACTTTGCCATGGGTGAGGGGACCCAAGTTCGGCTGGGTAACGCCAATGTGTATACACATACTTTGTTTTAGTTTTTTGCTTCTATTGGCAATTCTGCAATAAATATACCTTTCATATATTCTCATATCTGTGGTTTTACTTCTAAGCATTGGGATTATAATACTAACAGCAACCAGCAGTAGGATTATTGGGTCAGTACACACATTTTGAAGAATTTGCCTGTTTGCCTCTTTAAAGGGTTGGAGCAATTCACATTTCTATCAGCAAATGATAAGTAGTTATCACCTCTTTTAAATGTTCTCCAGATGAGAATAAAATGACATTAAATTTCTTCTTTCTGACTACAAAGAAACCTGAACATCTTTTTAAGTGGACCACCTATGAATTCTTAATGTGAATTATCTTCTATCCAGTATACCACTGTGTTGTATGTCTTTTTTTTCTAGCCAATTTTTAAGAGTTTTGTATGGTATAAATAATAATCTGTAATTTTTTTTTTCAAATCCATAATTTGCCTGTTGACTTTTTTCAGGGCATCTTTGCCATTTAAATGTATTTTATTTTTACATAGTCTAATACATTTATTTCCTTCTGAAGCTTCTAGGTTTCTAATCTTTTTTATAAGAGTATCAATTTTTTACATTTAAGTATTTCTTTATGTGGATCCTATCTTTATGGCTTGTTTCATTACAAATAATTTACAATTTTTCTTCAAACTGTGACTATTTGCTCCCTTTTCTCCTAGAAAAGCATAAAGCTACTAGGGTTCTTCCAAGTCTTCTTTCTTCCCCGCCAAGGTTACAGTCCTTTCCTTTATTCAAATTCCAAATTTTAAAAACTTACAAGTCTCCTGACAGAGAAATGATATCTAGACTAGATAAAGGATTTGAGGGTCTTATCCTTTTCTCTCAGACTGATTGATAGTATTCCTTGATGTTTAAGCTCCCAGTGCTGCATATGAAAACTCTGATGCCAATTCCCTTCTTTTTTCTTCTGTTTGTAGGAGACAGTAATAATAACTAGCTCTTTCACATGGAAACATGCAATGTTTTCTTTTTATCTTCAGCATTCAGAAATTCTAGTGTTATGGAACCAAACTTGGGCCTGCTTGCCCACCATACAGCAAAGCCAATTGACTGACACCAGGCTGTGGTGAAGGAAAGTAAAGCGTTTGTTGCAGGGTCCAACAAGGAGAATGGAAGGCTCATGCTGAAAAGACCAGAACTCTTTGATGGCTTTAAGGGAAGGGCTTTAAAAGGTAACATTTGAGGTGAGGGTTGCAGGGGGCAGGAGGTTGAGGGTTGGTTGGTGGTGAGGTGACTAGGTGGTGTTTTAGGAGTCTTCATTATCAACCTGGTTCCAACCAGCTTGTGGTCAGCATGTAGCCACCATCCTCCACCTAGGGGCTGGGGTCAGGATGGGGGAGGTCTTAGTTCTTGCTGAACAACTCAAAGATGTGTCATATTGTTATGATTTCCCTTGAGGAGGAACTAGGGCCCTGTTTTATCACTAAACTGTACTTTCTTGACTGCTTTCTCTTTCTTGACTGCATTCCCTCACTCCTCTAATTAGTAACTACTTGAGTCTGCTCCATGGAACTCAGGGAAGGCCTAGCAGACTAAAGCCTCTTTCTACAAACAAGAAACAGGGACACAGAGGGGCTTCTGTACCTAGGAGGGTATTTTAATTCTTAATACAATGGCATGCAAGGAATAGGTGGTAGTTTAGTCGCTAAGTCGGGTCCGATTCTTTTGCAACCCCATGGACTGTAACCCACCAGGGTCCCCTATCTACAGGATTTCCCAGGCAAGAATACTGGAGTGGGTTGCCATTTCCTTCTCCAGGGAAGACCTTCCTGATCCAGGGATCAAACCTGCATCTCCTGCATTGTAGGCAGATTCTTTACCACTGAGCCACCAGGGACGCTCTCCATTTCATAGAGAAATGGTTAAATAAAATGTGGTACATCTACCCCAAGGACTACCATGCAGCTACAAAAAAGACTGAATTAGTGCTTCATTTGGAGGGATTTCAATAGCAGGGGGACATTAGGATCTAGTGGAATGATGGATACAAACACCTACTCAAACTGAAGAACACTAAACCGACATTAGGTCAAGTAATACATTCGTGCTGATACCTGAAAATGCAGTATGAATAAACTGCATCTTCTGTAGCATTATTGGGCACCTACTGACCTGGGGAGTTCATCTTTCAGTGTCCTATCTTTTTGCCTTTTCATACTATCCATGGGGCTTTCAAGGTAAGAATACTGAAGGGGTTTGTCATTCCCTTCTCCAGGGGACCACATTTTGTCAGAGCTCTCCACCATGACCTGTCCGTGTTAGGAGGCCCGACACAGCATGGCTCATAGTTTCATTGAGTTAGACAAGGCTGTGGTAAATGGGATCAACTCCTGGAGTTGGTGATGGACAGGGAAGCCTGGTGTGTCCATGGGGTCGCAAAGAGTTGGACACGACTGAGCAACTGAACTGGACTGAACTGCACCTTTCTGTGTATTCAGGCTTCCAGCTGAGCTTGGTATCAATATTCCTCACCACATGGGGGTTTGAGGGATGCAGTAAACACAATACTCAGAAGATCTGTCAGAAAGCCCTATCAGTCCAGAGGCACCAGGCACAGGCCTTACTTAATCAACTTCTTTAAGGAATAACAGATTTCTCATACGTTACTTTTCCATGAAGCAGACATTTTTCCTTTTCCGTGCTAGACATCTTGAATTGTGATATTTTTTGACAGAAATCTTCCTAAAATGTACTATCTATTCTTTCCCCTCTCAAGCAAAGGGTATTACCAACATCCTTTACAGTAGTGAAGGTAAGACAATGCAGTGGACAGTTTTTCTGTCACCTCCTTCAAAATGTGTCTGCCTGCTACCACTTCTAATAATACCTTTCGAAGACTCTTTATAATTTTGCAACTTTGAATAATTGTTTAACTGGATTAAAAGCTAGATAATCACATTCGCTGAGACTAGTACATTAATAAGACTCGGAATAAAGCTGAAAAGTAAAGGATGTGACTTTTGGACCACCACGACCTCTCAAAGTGTACCAGTCACACAGTATCTCTGACAATATGTATCAACAAAGAGAAGTAGCTGCATGAAGGACACTGGTAGTTAGGTGGTCCTTAAGTTAAAGAAGAGTAATTATTTTCACTCAAATGGATTAATTAATTAATTAATTAATTTATGAGTATTTATGGAGCACCTAGGTTTTTTTGGGTTCCCTGGTAGATCAGTTGGTAAAGAATCTGCCTGCCCCAGATTCAATCCCTGGGTCAAGAAGATCCCCTGGAGAATCAAATGATAACCCACTCCAGTATTCTTGCCTGGGAAATCCTGTGGACAGAGGAGCCTGGTGGGCTACAGTCCATGAGGTCGTAAGAACTGGACACAACTTAGCGACTAAATCACCACCTATCCCTTGTATGCCACTGTATTAAAAATTGAAATATAATGGAGAATAAGACATCGTTCTCCTTCAAAACAGTTTATGGTCTACTTGAGAGGTTCTTAAAGGCATTCGCAACCATTTGCAGTGTTTGCCATATCCAAATGCCATCCGTACTATTACTTGATGTTTTACTTGACTATCTAAATTCAATTTTTTGCGAATACACAATACATAACTATTACAATAAAAACAGAAAAAGGATAGATGTATATATAACTGAATCACTTTGCTGCACACCTGAAACTAACTCAACACTGTAAATCTGCAATGTGTGTGTGTGTGTGTGCACGCTCAGTCATGTCCGACTCTTTGTGACCCCATGGACTGGAGCCTGCAAGCCTCCTTTGTCCATGGGATTTTCCAGGCAAGAATACTGGAGTGGATTGCCATTTCCTCCTCCAACATTGTAAATCAACTATCCTCCAAAAATAGAATAAAATTTAAATTAAATTTTAAGTAAGATAAAAACAGGTTTCTCTGTTAATCACCATTAAGGTATCATTAAGCTATGACACTTTGGAGACACCCACCTGCTGGAATCATATTGGGTATATTGGAATCATATTACTGATCTACACTATCATTAAAGTTCAAATACTAGAGCCTGACACAGAGCCAATCAAATCACCAAACTGACCTTCTTGTTCAAAAAGGTTTTTAGGACCAGGAAATGAAAACTTCCAGCAGAGAGAAATGTTTGCGTTCAGACACACACCTAATGGAAATGAGTATGCCCAAGGATGCTGAAGAACATGTGCAACTTATTGATGAGGGGTAACTATTAAGGATAAGGAACACTGATGTGGGATGCTGGATAAATGGCTATAGGAAGATGGACAAGGGTAATAATATATGCAGGATGATATAGATGGGAAGAAGCCACACTTTAATAATAAACTGATCTCAGTGCTAATGTTGCTGTGCTTCTAACAAGCTAGGGAAAATATTTCAGTCTGTAGTCTTGATACCAGTCAACAAAATGACCTCCCAAAGTAAATATAGCAATGACTAATAGCTCTTGGTAGCAAAGAGGTGATACCCAGGGAGACTATAAACTAATAACAGGTCCAGAGTTCTGTCTCCTTGGACCTGAAAGGCTGCAGAAATTAGAAAGGAGGTACTAGCCAAGGTCAGGCTCAGCTTGAATTATGTGTTAAAGGTTATGTTAAACACAGGTACAGGATGGACCCTGCTGCAGTCTGCCCTTTGGTGATGGGAAAAAACAAATTAAGTCTGTCAGATACTCAGCCATCCCAAGGAAGGTAAGGCTTGTTTACAGGTGTCTAGCAGAGGAGGAGCAGCAGTGATTTCAGATAATGGAGTCAGAGTGGACAAACTGGAGAGAAAGGCCAAGTGAAGAGGAATAAGGTATAATTTAATAGGGATAACTGTCTGGGAAGGCCTGCCCAGAGGCCACGTAGACCATTTCTTATCATCTGGAGCAGCATGCTTCCTGGAAAGACCATTTTATTTGGTATACAGAGAAGTCTGGCGGGCTACAGTCCATGGGGTCACAAAGGAGTCGGACACCACTTAGTGACTTAACAATAGCAACAACTCAAAGCTTTAGACATAATGTGCTCCTGATCTTCTTGGCATGTGTCACAGAATACATCTTCCCAGGTCTAAAATCCACAATAACCTCATTATCATCCTCTCCACTAAACACAGTGTCATAACAGTTGCTAAAGAAGTCCTCCACTGGCAGGCAATATTGAGAATGTTTAAAGATAAATTTTTAGTTTTTCAACTGACTATGAACTGGAATCCTGCTGTTCAGAAAGTAGACGACAGATGCTTAGGAAATTAAAGCATCATTGTGAAAATAGCTTTTCCTTAGCAACAAACTTACCCACAACCTTCCAGATAGAGCAGATTCACAGTTAGTAATTTTAGAAGAAATATGGGGTAGATTAAGGAAAACATAGCGGAAATGGGTTAAATTTTATCTTCTTTTTCCCTTTTCAAAGGATGGGACTGACCATTTTTCACATTTTTAAGTGCTAGGGGATGAAAGGTTTTAAAATATCTTTGTATTCTTCCCACCACTAGACATTCTTACGTGTGCTAATGCTGACACCTATGGTGTGTATGTCTACAGAGCACACAGAGATCTGTCAGTGTTCTGTTTGGCCTTAAGATAACTTTTTCCATGAAACAAAGAAGGTCCAGCTGACAAAATCCTACACAATCCATAGATTCACTCTCTACCCTGGTTTCCTTCCATGCTGCTTGGGAGTAGGGCTGGAGGCGAGAATATATATCAGCCCAAATTAATTTTTCGTGGCAGAAGAATGGATTGTGTGGAGAATAAAGGGTAAGAAAATCATTAAAGATCCGTCAAATGCATGACTGCCATGGCATCACCACCCCCTCAACCCTACAGGATGTAGAAGTGCAGAGCCCTATGGCTCTATCCATTAACTGGCTATATCATAACCTTGCAGGCCTCAGTTTCCCCTACTATATTAGAGATTTGGGCCAGCTCTTCCAAATAAGAAGAAGCACTCATCAAGAAGCTGCTGACTGACTGATAATCCTGTCTTATGGGGTCAAAGAACTTGAATGTCTTAGTGAGGTAAATACTTTAAAAAATGGTGGCTGTCTTTTATCCATTAATAATCTCATAAACAACTTCTACTGGAGAAGGCAATGGCACCCCACTCCAGTACTCTTGCCTGGAAGATACCATGGACAGAGGAGCCTGGGAGGCTGCAGTCCATGGGGTCGTGAAGAGTCGGACACGACTGAGCAACTTCACTTTCACTCTTCACTTTCATGCATTGAAGAAGGACAAGGCAACTCACTCCAGTGTTCTTGCCTAGAGAATCCCAGGGATGGCAGAGCCTGGTGGGCTGCCATCTATGCAGTTGCACAGAGTCGGACACGACTGGAGCGACTTAGCAACAGCAGCAAACAACCTCTATACTCAAATATGGGAAGGAAAGAAGAACATTTAATCACTCTAAACAGTTATATTAAAAATGATCACAATTCCATGGTAGAAGACAGAAGAGATGAGGGGTTGAGACCACGGAAGGAGAAACAAGACAAAAACGTCTCATGCAGTTCAGAGAAGAGGAATTATTTCTTTCTCTTTCCTTAGATGACCCAAACTCTATTTAAAAAACTTTCTAGTCAAAGGTTCTGAGACTCCTAGTGCTTCAAAATAAGCCCATGTGGTATTATTTCAGACAATATTTGAACTCACTCCTGGGTGTTGCTTCCTCTCAAAGGGTCAAATCAGACATAGCTACAGCTACTGCTGTGAGACTTTAAAGCCAGATCAAGACAAGAACAAGTAAGAGCAGAAAATTAAAGACTGGGTTGTGGGAGTTCCAGACTATGGTTAGAAGTTGAAATAGTCTGGGAACAGGTTGTCAGAGCCCTCACTTCTTTTGGTGTTGAGTTATGTCATCTATTCCAGCTGTGGCCAGGGAAAAGGTGTAGTATTATCAGCACTATGTTAGTATGGTTACTGGGTCGGGTTAATCTTCATGAAGGCTAAAAATACAAAGCCTTTGACAGTCTTTAGCTAAAATTAGGCCCAATGTGTTTTTAGGTGAAGAGAGAAAAAAATGATTAAATTTGTGAAGAACTTGAAATGCTTGCAAATAGATAACAGTAGATAACATCTGATTAAATAAAAAATTGCCTATTTGGAAAATAAGCTACTGAAAGCAAATACTCCTGTGCTATGGCTTAACTATCACAACATTCCCTAAATAAAAGTATCAGAAAGCTCAAAATTAGCTAGCAAAGTCAGATTCCCAGGTCCTCTCCACTAAACTAAAATAGAGGCAAAGGAAGATTATTTCCCAATGGTATTGTTGCTGTTAAGTCACTCAGTTGTGTTTGACTCTTTGCGACCCCATGGACTGCAGCATGCCAGGCTTCCCTGTTCTTCACTACCTCCCAGAGTTTGCTCAAACTCAAGTCCGTTGAGTCGATGATGCCATCCAACCATCTCATCCTGTCAATCCTTTTTCCTCCTGCCCTCAATCTTCCCCAGCATCAGTGTCTTTTCCAGTGAGTCGGCTCCTCGTGTCAGGTGGCCAAAGCATTGGAGCCTCAGCTTCAGCAATAGTCCTTCTAATGAATATTCAGGGTTGATTTCCTTTAGTATTGACTTGTTTGATCTCCTTGCTTATCCAAGGGACTCTCAAGAGTCTTCTCCAGCACCACAGTTAGAAAGCATCAATTTTTTGGCACTCAGCCTTCTCTATGGTCCAACCCTCATGGGATACTGATTTCAAAACTATTTTCCCTTCTTGTAATAGGGACTACATATAAGAAAGATACAATAAATAATCAAATAACCAAAAGATGAAGAACTAGAAATACTAAAGGGAATATTGATCACACTTTCAGTGCCCTCCCCAGCATCCTTGAATACGCAGCTGCTGTTTGCCTGCCCAATCCCAACCTTTGTAGATAAAAGATATCCATCCAGCAATCCCATTTCTGGGTAGTTAAGAGAACTGAAAACAGAATCTTGAAGAGATATTTGCACTATTATGTTCACTGCCGCATTAATAACAATAACCAAAGTGTGGGAACAACTGAAATGCCTACTTAGAGATGAATGGACAAAGAAAATGTAGTATGTACATAAAGTGGTATACTATTCAGAATTAACAAGGAAGGAACTCCTTTCACATGTGACAACATGGGTGAACTTGAAGGACAACATGCTAAGTGAAATAAGCCAGTCACAAAAGAACAAATACTGAATGATTCCAAATACTGATTTATATGAGTTACCTAAGTAGTCAAACTCACAGAAAGCAGAAAGTGGAAAGATGGCTGCCAGAGACTGGGGGCAAAGGGAATTGGGGAGTTGCAGTTCAAAGCTTATAAAGTTTCAGTTATACAAGATGAAAATGTTCCAGGGATCTGTTCAGTAAAATACTGTGCTTATAGTTAACAGTATTGTACCATACATATAAAGATTTGTTAAGAGGTTAGATCTCATGTGTTTTGTCACCACAATAAGAAAAAAAAAAAGAAAGAAACTATATGTGTGTGGAACAAACTTGAAAAAAGAGCCAAGGAAGGGAAAAACAATCAACTGTTTATTAAACTTTTGAATTTGAGCATGAAAGAAGAAAAAAAGCTGAAATACTGTAATTACTCAACTGGGCTCCCTAGAACATTATTCCCAAGAGATGATACATTTTAGAAGAGTTCTATGACCAAAACATTTGTGAAAAACTGCATATTGTTTCCTTCTGGGGTGTGTTCGCTATGAAGATTAGTATATAAAAGACTCCAAGAAGTCCCAGAGTAAACCGGCCTGGTTAACTTCCTTTAAGAAAGCATTTCCAAACCCATTTGACTCAGAAAAGGATTTCTTTGATAAAATAAATATTAAAAATCCAATGGATTCATGTTTTATGAACAATGTACAAAATGATTATTTGAAGACCTAATTTTAGGGATAGATTCCTGGGCAGGGAAGAGCTTCCTACTGAGGTCTTCCTTTCTCCTCCTCTTTCAAAAACTCAAATAACTAACCACCTTTACTTTTACCTTGCCTGAAATATTTAACTCTTTTTATCATGTGAAATTCTAACCAGATGTCTAATGATCTTCCAGAAGAGCTCAAATATTAGTCATTTATGATTTCATGTTAATTAACGTGTTATCAGTGTGACTGTATATTGACAGAGTGCTTTACAGCCTGCCTTCAAAACCACTTTAACAGACATACACGCCATGTCCTTCCTTCAAGGTATACAGTAAGTAAGTATAGTTAAGGCTAAACTTCAGATTAGCTGATTCTAGTCTACTATTCTTTCTACTAGTAAAAAGGCTCTACAGATCGAGTTGGTAAATGATACTCAATGTCAACTGCATGATGTATTTCAAGTTATAAACATTTTGACTTTTAAATTCCGAGGAGACAACATGATCAAGTGGTACTAAACAACAGCTAGGGGGGATCCCTGAGATTTTTATAAAGAAATAGCTCACATAAATCAAATCCTATGTTTTTGTTAGATAAAGGGAGACTCCAGTGATTCCATCCTTACAAATTTCTCGGGACCATGGAAAGTAGACAAAGGGCAGAAAAATGGCCATGTAAAAAGACTGCCCATTTTCTAATGATCTCATTTTTCACACTGTAAAATCTTTCATATGTAAGTGACCTAGACTTGAGTTATAAAGAAAACTGGATTTAGCAGAGCTTTCAAATCTTAAGTGTTCATTTGGCATCACTTCTAAAAATACCATTAAAATAGACAGAATGGGTACAGGTGCCCTCTTTTGCCCTTGTTGTACTTAAATACTTTAAACTGTCCCAGTTTTTCACAGAAACACTGTTCAAAAGAACATAAGTAAAATTTAACCCTAACATTTTACTCAATTTCAGGTTCAAGATCTTTGTATTATCAGAGAAAAGATACTGATAGAAATACCTCTTTCTAGACTAAAAAGAGGAAAAACCTTCAATCCTTTAAATAGAAAATGCATCCAGGTATTGACATCTTTAAATGAAACTTGAGTGTCTACATGCATGTCTTGACTAACATCTAACTAGTCTGTCTGTAGACTGGCACTTATGGTAAAATTTTTTTTTTAGTGTCAACTTCAACTATTTCATTATCCTTATATTAAAGATTCTTAGTGGAACTGAGCAGGAACTTTAAAGGAAAAAAAGAATTAACTGCTAGCCTTGGACATAGGCTTAGGAGATAAAAGCACTGTTCAAACAGGCCAGGTTCAGCAACAATGTAAATCAACATCTGTATAGCCTGGTAACTTTCCAGAGCACTTCTTCACCTTCACTGTTTACCTGTGTAATAAACCTGAAGATTTTAGGCTAGATGTTCTTATTATCTTGGGACAGTAAAATCATTAAAATCAAGCCTCTAAAATGTTAAGTAACTTGCCCAAGGTCACACTGTGACTGGGAGAAGAGACAGGAGTATAAACAGATCTCCCAATTTCCAAGCCAGGACACTTTTCCACTATAGCGTGGTTCTGGGGGTGGTGAGGACAGGAGTGGGTGTGAGGTGTATCTTCCCCCTTAGATACATAAGTACCCCCATTAGCTTTAGGGAGCCTCTGTTACCCATAAGAGTGTATGCCAAGGCAAAGAAACCCTGAGAACCCTGTGCTGGGTATCATACTACCTTGATATTATTGCCATTGGGACAAATAACCAATTGGTCAATAACTGGTAAACATTTAGCCACAAAGTATGCATAAATATAATCCTTAAAGGACTTTTTTCAAGTTATTATTAACATCTCCTTTGAAGTAAAAACTGAGGCATGAATTGCATTTGTCTCATTTATAATAATGTTCAATAACAAGGGTCATTATGATAGCAAAAATGCCACAGTTTCACTAAATGTTACAGTCCAACGGAATTGCATTGGCTCACACTGACTTGAGAAAAGGTTTATATGAAGACAACACAAAAAACAAAAGCAAGACAACTGCAACACAAAATTTCAAACTCCTTTTGTTAATGTTCAAAATAACTTACAGACATACTGGCAAACCCTGAGAGCAGACTCCAGATGTGTCCTGCTCTGTGCAGTGTATGTTCAGCTGAAAAGTTACATGAACTATGGAAACACATATAAAGCTAAAGCACCTATAATACAATTCAGGAGCACCTACCCTGGTTTGCGTGAAAAGAAAGAAGTGGAGTTAAAGAAACATTAGATCCTGAATGAAGGACAAGGTTTGGGAAGGGAGTTCCATGAGCAGAGGTAGCTCTCATGTCAATTAATGATAGGTGTCTTGACAGTCTGTCTCCAAGCCTCTCCTAGGTTCTCCTCTGCTGTAAATAAAGCGGGTTAGATGAGGTCATGCCCAAGTTAAAGTCCAGCTTTAATGGACTATAAGTGTTAAAGAATACTTTTTGATATGCCAAACAGCAAAACCTAAACACCTTTATTAATTCAAGTGAACGCACTTAACTAAGTAAAAAAAGAAAGCTGTGCAGAGTGCCCTCTGGTGGACAGTTGGACATGCCAAAGGAAGCTCTCAAATCATCAGCATTCATTCATTCAATGACTCATTCATTCATTCAAATATAATTAATTAATGTGGGTCCACTGTGTGTTACTTATTGAGTATACAGGTGTTAATACAAGAGACACGATCATTGCCCTCACTGATTGTACGGTCTGGAAGCACAGATAGACATTAAACATTTTTGTTGTTGTTCAATTGTTAAGTCATGTCTGACTGCAATCCCATAGACTGTAGCAAGGCAGGCTCCTCTGTCCTCTACTATCTCCCAGAGTTTACTCAAATTCAAGTCCATTGAGTTGGTGATGCTATCTTATCATCGTATCCCCTGTCATTCCCTTCTTCTTTTGCTTTCAATCTTTCCCAGCATCAGGGTTTTTTCCAATGAGGTGGCTCTTCACATCAGATGGCTGAAGTATTGGAGCTTCAGCTTCAGCATCAGTCCTTCCAATGAATATTTAGGTTTGATTTCCTTTAGGATTGCTTCACTATAGAGGTACTGAATGCCACAAAGGTATAACATATGGGATTATGACAATGATCTATGGGAAAGTTGAAAACACCACTGAAGAAAGGATTCCTAAAATTGTCACAAGTAATCTGAGACCTGAAGGAAAAGTGAGTTTTAGGCAGGGAGAGGTAACTATCCATAATCACCCTGTAAAACAGAGAAAAAGACCAAGATGAGGAAATGGGAGCTGAAGCAGAGGCAGTATGTAGTATACAGAGGGTCATGTAGGCAGTGTTAATTGACTTTGACCTTGAACCTAAGGGCAGTAGAACATAATCAAAAGATTTCAAGGAGAGAAAGATGTGATTCAAATCATGATTTTTAAAAGACTGCTTCAGACTTTTTTTCATTTTTTATTTATTTTTGGCTGTGCTAGGTCTTCGGTGATGCGTGGGGTTTTCTCTAGTTGTGGTGAGCAGGGCTACTCTCTAGTTTCAGTGCATGGGCTTCTGACTGCAGTGGCTTCTCTTGTCACAGAGCATGGGCTCTAGGGTGTGCAGGCTCAGTAATTGCAGTTCCCATGCTCTAGAGCACAGGCTCAGTAGTTGTGGATCATAGGCTTAGTTGCTCTGCAGCATGTGGGATCTTCCCAGACCAGGGATCAAACCCATATCTCCTGCATTGGTGGGTAGATTCTTTTTTTTTTTTTTTTTCATTTATTTTTATTAGTTGGAGGCTAATTACTTTACAATATTGTAGTGGGTTTTGTCATACATTGGCATGAATCAGCCATGGAGTTACATGTATTCCCCATCCTGATCCCCCCTCCCACCTCCCTCTCTACCCGATCCCTCTGGGTCTTCCCAGTGCACCAGGCCCGAGCACTTGTCTCATGCATCCAACCTGGGCTGGTGATCTGTTTCACCATAGATAATATACATGTTTCGATGCTGTTCTCTCGAAACATTCTGTGGGCAGATTCTTTACCACTGAGCCACCAGGGGAGCCCAGATTGCTTTAGTTTTTAATGTAAAGAATGAATTGGAGATGGGCTAAAGTTGAACTGGGGAAACCAATGAGGAAGCAACTATAGATGTCCAGGTGAGAGATGACAATGACTCACTCCAGTATCCTTGACAGCCTTCCATGGTTGCTCCCAGCCCCTGCTCACTCATATATCATCCTAATTTATTCTACACACTTACTGAGTGTCACCCATGTGCAAAGTACTCCCATTCAGACCTCTGGGCACAGTGGCAGAGTCAAGATCATGCCAGCAGTCTTGATCTGTAAGACAGTGGTCCCCAACCCTTTTGGCAACGGGGACGTTTGTAGAAGATAACTGCTCCATGGACTGAGGTGAGGGGGGTGGTTTTCGGATGATTCAAGTGCATTACATTTATTGCGCACTTTGTTTCTAATTTAATGCCACTGCTGATATGACAGGAGGTACTGGTCCATGGCCTGGATGGTGGGGAGCCCTACTGTAAGGAACCACCATTTAGAAGCTTCTTCTACCTCTGGAGTCTTCTCACTGCTGTGCATACTGTGGCATAAAGCTTGCTGATGTGTAGATTTATCAGCCCACTCCAACAGGTGACATATTCTTGGGGGACCTTAATTAATACATAGAAGGGAGCAGAAATTTGCCAACAGCCCAGCCTACCTTGTTCCTGTGAATTTGAAGAGCACAGGTTAATAAGTAGGATTCCCTGCCTCTAATGATCCCTTCAAATTGTGGTGCTGGATTTGTAGCACCACATTATATATATATATAATTCATATACTTCAAAAAGGTATAAAGTTGTTACCAAAAGAAAATTTTAAAAACCACCTCTTGCCCAAGAGGTGAAGAGATACGCCACGTCCGAGGTAAGAGAAACCCAAGTTTGACGGCAGGCACTGAGAGAGAGCATCGGAGGGCAGACAGACTAAAACCACAATCACGGACAACTAGCCAATCTGATCACACGGACCACAGCCTTATCTAACTCAGTGAAACTAAGCCATGCCATGTGGGGCCACCCAAGACGCCGGGGTCATGGTGGAGAGGTCTGACAGAATGTGGTCCACTGGAGAAGGGAATGGCAAACCACTTCAGTATTCTTGCCTTGAGAACCCCATGAACAGTATGAAAAGGCAAAAAGATAGGACACTGAAAGATGAACTCCCCAGGTCGTTAGGTGCCCAATATGCTACTGGAGAAATAATTCCAGTATAATAATTCCAGAAATAATATGCAGTGGAGAAATAATTCCAGAAAGAATGAAGGGATGGAGCCAAAGCAAAACAACACCCAGTTTTGGATGTGACTGGTGATAGAAGCAAGGTCTGATGCTATAAAGAGCAATGTTGCATAGGAACCTGGAATGTTAGGTCCATGAATCAAGGCAAATTGGAAGTGGTCAAACAGGAGATGGCAAGAGTGAACATCGACATTCTAGGAATCAGCGAACTAAGATGGACTGGAATGGGTGAATTTAACTCAGAAGACCATTATATCTACTACTGTGGGCAGGAATCCCTCAGAAGAAATGTCATCATAGTCAAGACTATGCCATCATAGTCAACAAAAGGAGAAGTCTGAAATGCAGTACTTGGATGTAATCTCAAAAATGACAGAATGATCTCTGTTCATTTCCAAGCCAAACCATTCAATATCACGGTAATCCAAGTCTATGCCCCTACCAGTAATGCTGAAGAAGCTGAAGTTGAATGGATCTATGAAGACCTACAGGACCTTCTATAACTAACACCCAAAAGAGATGTCCTTTTCATCATAGGGGACTGGCATGCAAAAGTAGGAAGTCAGGAAACACCTGGAGTAACAGGCAAATTTGGCCTTGGAGTACAGAATGAAGCAGGACAAAGGCTAATAGAGTTCTGCCAGAGAATGCACTGGTCATAGAAAACACCCTCTTCCAACAAAACAAGAGAAGACTCTACACATGGACATCACTAGATGGTCAACACTGAAATCAGATTGATTATATTCTTTGCAGCCAAAGATGGAGAAGCTCTATACAACCAGCAGAAACAAGACAGGGAGCTGACTGTGGCTCAGATCATGAACTCCTTATTACCAAATTCAGACTGAAATTGAAGAAAGTAGGGAAAACCACTAGACCACTCAGGTATGACCTAAATCAAATCCCTTATGACTATACAGTGGAAGTGAGAAATAGATTTAAGGGACTACATCTGATAGACAGAGTGCCTGAAGAACTATGGATGGAGGTTCGTGACATTGTACAGGAGACAGGGATCAAGACCATCCCCAAGAAAAGAAATGCAAAAAAGCAAAATGGCTGTCTGAGGAGGCCTTATAGATAGCTGTGAAAAGAAGGGAAGTGAAAAGCAAAGGAGAAAAGGAAAGATATACCCACTTGAATGCAGAGTTCCAAAGAATAGCAAGGAGATAAGAAAGACTTCCTCAGCGATCAATACAAAGAAATAGAGGAAAATAATAGAATGGGA
Organism: Muntiacus reevesi; assembly: GCF_963930625.1. NCBI lineage: Eukaryota > Metazoa > Chordata > Mammalia > Artiodactyla > Cervidae > Muntiacus > Muntiacus reevesi. The sequence continues at coordinate 136,256,268 of NC_089250.1, forward strand.
AAGACTAGAGATCTCTTCAAGAAAATTAGAGATATCAAGGGAACATTTCATGCAAAGATGGGCTCAATAAAGGACAGAAATGGTATGGACCTAACAGAAGCAGAAGATATTGAGAAGAGGTGGCAAGAATACACAGAAAAACTGTACAAAAAAGATCTTCACAAAAAAAAAAAAAAATCTTCACGACCCAGAAAATTATGACAGTGTGATCACTCATACTCACCTAGAGCCAGACACCCTGGAATGTGAAGTCAAGTGGGCCTTAGGAAGCATCACTACAAACAAAGCTAGTGGAGGTGATGGAATTACAGTTGAGCTATTTCAAATCCTAAAAGATGATGCTGTGAAAGTGCTGCAGACAATATGTCAGCAAATTTGGAAAACTCAGCAGTGGCCACAGGACTGAAAAAGGTCAGTTTTCATTCCAATCCCAAAGAAAGGCAATCCCAAAGAATGCTCAAACTACTGCACAATTGCACTCATCTCACACACTAGTAAAGTAATGCTCAAAATTCTCCAAGCCAGGCTTCAGCAATACGTGAACCAAGAACTTCCAGATGTTCAAGTTGGTTTTAGAAAAGGCAAAAGAACCAGAGTTCAAAATGTCAACATCTGCTGGATTATCGAAAAAGCAAAAGAGTCAGAAAAACATCTATCTCTGCTTTATTGACTATGCCAAAGCCTTTGACTGTGTGGATCACAATAGACTGTGGAAAATTCTGAAAGAGATGTGAATATCAGACCACCTGACCTGCCTCTTGAGAAACCTGTATGCAGGTCAGGAAGCAACAGTTAGAACTGGACATGGAACAACAGACTGGTTCCAAATAGGAAAAGGAGTACGTCAAGGCTGTATGTTGTCACCCTGCTTATTTAACTTACATGCAGAGTACATCATCATCATGAGAAACGCTGGGCTGGAGGAAGCACAAGCTGGAATCAAGATTGCCGGGAGAAATATCAATAACCTCAGGTATGCAGATGACACCACCTTTATGGCAGAAAATAAAGAAGAACTAAAGAGCCTCTTGATCAAAGTGAAAGAGGAGAGTGAAATAGTTGGCTTAAAGCTCAACATTCAGAAAACTAAGATCATGGCATCTGGTTGTATCACTTCATGGCAAATCGATGGGGCAACAGTGGAAACAGTGGCTGACTTTGTTTTTTTGGGGGAGCTCTAAAATAACTGCAGATAGTGATTGCAGCCATGAAATTAAAAGACACTCCTTGGAAGGAAAGTTATGACCAACATAGATAGCATATTAAAAAGCAGAGACATTACTTTGTCAACAAAGGTCCGTCTAGTCAAGGCTATGGTTTTTCCAGTAATTATGTATGGATGTGAGACTTGGACTATAAAGAAAGCTGAGCGCCAAAGAATTGATGCTTTTGAACTGTGGTGTTGGAGAAGACTCTTGAGAGTCCCTTGGACTGCAAGGAGATCCAACCAGTCCATCCTATAGGAGATCAGTCCTGAATATTCATTGGAAGAAATGATACTAAAGCTGAAGTTCCAATACTTTGGCCACCTGATGTGAAGAGTTGACTCATTGGAAAAGACCCTGATGCTGGGAAAGACTGAGGGCAGGAAGAGAAGGGGACGACAGAGGATGAGGTGGTTGGACAGAATCACCGAGTCAATGGACATGGGTTTGGGTAGACTCTGACAGTTGGTGATGGACAGGAAGGCCTGGCGTGCTGCGGTTAATGGGTTTGCAAAGAATCAGACACGACTGAGTGACTGAACTGAATTGAACTTGCTAAAGATGGTGACATGGATGAGTAAGATGACAGCAGAGATGAGAGTGTCAGAAGTTACAGGAGTGACTGTTGTATATTGGCATATTTTATATTCACAGGCAAGGGAAAAGGGCCTAACCTAAGGAAATACTAATGTTGCTTATTTATAAAATAGGAACTCTCTGGAAAGCTCAAATCAACCTTTAGAAGACACATAAATATAAAAGTGAAATCAACCTAAAAAAGCATCTACAGCAGTTAACAGAGACTCAAAGTACCATAGGCAACAAAATAAGGTATTGCTGAAAATGAAAGTGTTAGTCACTCAGTTGTGTTCAACTCTTTGCGAACCCATGGACTACAGCCCACCAGGCTTTCCGTCCATGGAGTTCTCCAGGCAAGAATTCTAGAGTGGGTTGCTCTTTCTTTCTCCAGGGGATCTTCTGATCAAACCTGAGTCTCCTGAAGGCAGATTCTTTACTGTCTGAGCCACCAGGGAAGCCTGAAGGTATTGCTGGCTATGTTCAAAGCAAGAAGAAAACAAGAGGAGAGAGTAATATTTGGGGGAAAGGAGTGCAATATTCACAGAAAACCAGTGAGAAGGAGCCCCACTCAAGACAGAAGCTGGCCTCCATCCCTCATAGTAAAGAATATGGTCTGCACCTTGGTCAGCACAAAGAGCATGAAGATGGAACTGGGAGACAGGGAGAGAAGGGAATCCATCACTTGCAGTAATTTTCAGTTTTCCCACTCACATGATTCTCATTCCAGGGCACTGAAGGAACCAACAGATCCCTTTTGACACCATGTGGCATTACAACAGTCCCACTATACACCCATCCAGTGAGTCACACTGTATGTACTGCTTTCTTCTTCAGTACCTCTTCCAGGTCAACAATCTAGTGGGGTACCCAAAGCTATTACTATTATTGTCCTTATTCTGAAACTCAGAATCTAAGTGACCTGCTCAAAATCACACAGCCCACTGGGAACAGGACCACATCTAGCCCCAGCCATCTGACTCTGCCCAGGGCTCTTTTCACTAACCAGTGTAACTTTTCACTGCATCTTCAGCAGAACAACAATAAAATTCAAGCCATTTAATATTAACAACATCAGTGTAAGTACACTTCCAACAAGATGAATACTGTTAAATCTGCAAGTGTCAGATAAACATCTTAACTGCCATGTGACTCTGGATGTTCAGTCTTCAAATCCCATTTAATCTTCAGACTTTCCCCAGGAGTTGCAGATGAAGACCCAAGGCTCTGGTCATTAAGTAACTTATTTGGGGTCACCAGAGGTCTGGTGATTGGTGCAGCAGAGGTTTAAATGTACTGGGATCTGTTCTGGCTCCAAACTCTATACTCCTATTACAACTGGTTGCTACCCTAAATGTTTATCAAGGACCATCCTAAGGTATGGAGGGTATTAGGTAATCCAAATGCAAAGAGCAGAAACAGTCAGTGGCGTTCCTAAGAAGTTTGACGAGCCAAACACTTTTCTATAGCATGGTCTGTGATTATGCTAGCAAAAGAAACGTCACTTCTTTCTTCCCTACTTAGGTCTAAGTCTTGTGGGCATCAGTGCTGAGGGCATGAGTATAGCAGAGGTGAGGGCAGAGGTAGGCAATAAAACAAGTAGTGCCTGAATTTTCTACGATTCTTGCAGGAGTTCAAAGAATACCATAAACCCTGGAGTAAATGCACTTCCTTCTAACTAAGGAGTAAGACAGGAGGTTGTTAGGGAGGGAGCAAAGGAAAAGTGGAATCTCCTTTTATCATCTTTAGGACCCACCTCCTGAGCAGTCTCACGCCTACTGGCTTCAGAGGGGAACAAAAAGAAAGCTACTTGGATACAGATAAGAACACAAGCGCTTTTCAGGTTAAGTTTATTGCCTGGGATTCACCACTGACCGGGGCAACAGCAGTCTAAACGTAACAGAATCTGGGTTTTCAGATTCACAAACATATAGGCACAAGCAAGTCCACCAGCAGCAGAAGTTAATAAAACCCTCCACAGAGCACCATTTGTCAATCCAACAGAGGTTTACCAAGCACCTACTGTATCTACACCTGGAGAAGGAAATGGTAAACCACTCCAGTATTCTTGCCTGGGAAAATCCCATGGACAGAGGAGCCTGGTGGGATACAGTCCACGGGTCGCAAAAAGTCAGACATGACTCAGTGACTAAACAACAACAACAACTGAATCCACACATTAAGCAGTGGGGAAGCAGAGAATGAGACGGACAGCATTCCCAGCTTTGCGGAGCTCACAGTCTGTAGGGGAATTACTGCTACCAAAGGGGTGCTGTGGGCGCTTGAAAACTAGGAATGGAGTTGAATCTTTATCACCCCTGACCTTCCACTGATTTAGAGTATTTCATGATTTTCTAAAACCATCATTCATTTTAATTAAAAAATGAACCACCACTACTTAAAGAGATCCCAGTGACATAACAAATAGATTGTTTATTTTAAGCACTGGCTTTTGTAATTTGATCTATGTCTTAAGGAAAATGTTATCTTATTGACTTTAAAAAAATCCATCCCCCATTGAAACTTTTATCTCCTAACTAACACTCTAGGTCTGCTACACAAAACCAGTTAGTCAACCATAGAGAGGAGCTGACACCTGGTAAGAGATCACATTTACTACTTTATTTATTCCCATCCAGTGTGTGCCCCCAAAACAGCCTTGACTGGAAGCATTAACAGCCACTGGACAATTGCATATGGAGGTGTTTAAGGCTTGATGTTTTCCCCCTGGCTCCATTATTCTATCAGTCAGGTCTCAGATTAGCTCCTCCCTCCTAGTCCCCCAAGCTTCCAAACAGTGGCAGAACTGGGGTTTAAACCTGCGTCTGTCCCCAAACCCAACTGGGCACACCAGTGCTCTCCAGCTCTACTGTCTCCTGTTTGGATGACGGCAAATCTGAGTGCCTCGACTGGCCAGGCAGGCAACGTCAATGAGCAAGGAGACAGGTAAGGGATATGTCTGTTTGCGATGAGCAGGAGGATGACAGAGTGCTGGAGAGGGGACAGCAAGCAGCCACTGCTATCAATAGCTCCAGCAATTGCTATCACATATGATCTTGCAAGTTTAAGAGAAATGGGAACTTCAAAATTTTATGTATACTCCTGAAAGTTAACATTAAATGTTAGTTCAAGTTCTTTGTTTGAAGAGGACCACGTGGGTCAAACAGGCTCTCAATCTTTGTTACTGTGCTGCTGGCATCATCTTTTTTTCAAAAATATTTATTTATTTATTTGGCTCCACCAGGACTTCCTTGCAGCACACAGGATCTTCAGTTGTGGCATGTGGGATCCAGTTCCCTGACCAGGGGTGGAACCTAGGTCCCCTGCACTGGGAGTGCTGAGTCTTAGCCACTGGACCACCAGGGAAGTCCCGGCATCATCTTTTAAACAGCACTGGTTTGTTTTGCTAAATTGTGCAGCATTACTTTCATAAGTGTAACATCACCCCAGGGATGGGGGAAACAGAAAGTTCATTAACGCCTTAAATACCAAGGGTATTCTCTTTTTCAGGCAGCCTAGATGGACTCATGGACTAATGCCACATAAGGTGTTCTTCTCCCCAGGGGCCCATGGAATAACTTTCATTTCTTTCCCATAGCAATGATACCCCAAGCAGTTGCTTACCCGTTTGTCAATGTCATTGTGTTGGAGCTGCACAAAGCGAGCGCTGATGGCTGCGATGTAACTCTGCTGATTGGAGAATGCCACACGGCCGGCACCTTTGGGGTACTTCAACTCGGGGTCTGTATCAATGCCAGCATAGCAGACACCACCATATAAACGGTCCATGATCATTGCCAGTTCAACTGCAAGAAAATAAACACCATTTGGTATAAATGTTTAGAAGGGTCTCTTGCCCAGGAGAAGGAAGGACTACATGGAAAAATCATGCAGTGTAACCAGAAATGGAAAACCCACGTTAAGTATCATGAAGAGTGTCCACACCAGTCTTAGAACTCAAGAAGGGGAGCTCCTCATAGGATATTTGAAAACAAAATGAAAAAAGAAAGAAAGAAAGAATTTACACACACACACACAAATTTACACAATGAGAACTTCAGCAACAGTATAAAAGAAATGATCTATCAGCAACCCTCCTTTCTAATTTCTAACTGCTTAGTCCACTAGAGTGGACCCTGGGCAGGCAAAGCATTTCAGGTGCCCTAACAAGTTAATAAGAAACAGTCTACTTACTGACTCCGAGGGCTGAAAGTAATTACTAAAGTCACACTTTTAAATTAAGATTAAGCTACAGAAAGAATTAACTCTAGAGGCAATATGTTTACAACCTAGAAATAACTCTCCACAATTTTCTAAAAAGTAAAAGATTTTTAGAGTTTATTTCAATTGAGGAATCTCCATACTAACTTCTCACACTAAATTCTAAATAACAATACTAAAAATGATAATAGCAGCAATAAACATTTATTGAGCGCTTATAATCACCAGGAAACACTAAGCTGCTAAAAGGCAGTAAAAGCACACCCATCCTGTGCCCTGCTATAAATCCAGAGGTCTGGTCTGCACTCTTCACTAGAGCTCTTTGGATATCTGCAAAATACCTGGACAGGAGGCATTTGGAAATTGGACATTCCAAAGGTCTGATGTGCTACAACTGTCCTCATCAGAAGGTACCATGGAGAGACATACAGCAGTTACTTACCTGGATCCAAACTGCCTGAAGTTAACTGTTTACTTGATACTGGATGGCACCTCCTCCAGGTATGACCACTCCTTTCAGGCCACTCACATGGTTTTAAGTCCAAAAGACTTAGCCCTACTCCTAGGGAATGACCCAAGAATCTACTTCCTCAAATACCTACACACGGTATTTGGAAAGGAGTGGACAGGGAAGACAGATGAAGACCTGGGCCACAGCCAGCGTGCAAAGGCCCCCAGACAGCTGAGCTCCGCAGGAATCAGTATCTGGGGGAGAAGGAGAGCTGCACAGGCTGGAAGGGCAGGAGAAGAACTCTGCAGCAGGTTCAAGGGCTGAAGGGCTGAACGATGCAAGAACTCCACCAGATTTCTATAAACAGAAGGAAAGCCATGTACTGCTGTAACCAAGTTATGTCACTGTGAAAGAAAGGCTGTCTTTCTGCCTTCTTCAAACCAGACTGCTTAATACTGGTAATTGATTTCTAAGCTTCTGTTTCTAATAGGAAGAATGACTTAACATCCAACAGGTAATTTTTCAGAAGATGAGTAAATAAGCTAGCAGTCATTAAGCCAGAGAATAAGTGCTTTTAAAGACAGAAGAGCAGAAAGTTACCCCAATGATCCCATTATGATCAGAATTACTGAGTCATATCAGTCAAAGAAACATTTCTAGTAAGAGCCCAAGTGGACCCTGGCTTCAGTCTTGGGGCAGGATCCGGAAATCACATTCATTCAAACAGTGCAATAAGAATCAAGTCCCTGTTGTTTAGTTTTTAAGTCATGTCTGACTCTTTGGTGACCCCATAAATTGCAGCCCACCAGCCTCCTCTTTCCATGGGATTTCCCAGGTAGGAATAAAGAATACTGGAGTAGGTTGCCATTTCCTTTTCCAGGGGATCTTCCCAACCCAGGGATCAAACCCAAGTCTCCTGCTTGGTAGGCAGATTCTTTACCACTGAGCCATCTGGGAAGCCCAAGAATCACCCTGAATATTAGAATTTAGTGGGTCCTTATTTGTCTCAACAACTTATGATGGCTTAAGGACTTTCTCACATAGCTAATGTTATTCCAGTCACAGAGAAGAAGAAATTGAAAGTTGAATTTATTTACCTTAGTCATTAATGAATTTCCTCTATTAGTCAAGTTGGCTTAGTAAAATAGGTAACCTTTTAGGGCCTGGAAATTAAACACTAATTTCCCAAAGACCTGGCTTCTTCTGGAATAGAATAAGACAGTGAACACTTCCTCGGCCCGGTGAATGGCCAGGAGACGAACGTTGGCAAAGGATTGAATGCGCTTGTCTTCTACCCTTAGGAAGGACTCAAGAAAGTGTCTAATTTAGAAAGAGAGCTTGAAGCTCCAGCTGAAGACAAGAGCTACTGTAACCAGAGGTTCTTCAATGGCATCTTGGTCTCCAAAGGAACTTTAGGGACCCACAGGTGGCAGAGACATCTACTGCGGCTGGAAGATCCCAGCAACTTCCACAAGCACTTTGTGAATCTGGCTGTTGGAAAATCATCTTCTCGGCCCAAAGATTCAGTCATGGCTGATGCTATTGGCAGTTAAGCAGTTCTGTTAGGGAAAAGAAACCCTCATTCACCTACGCTTTTATGAAAATTATATAAATTAATAATTTCCACTTAGAAGCTTATGTGCAGTCATTTTCTTGGCCACCCAAAAGTCTGCAGGCATTTTAGCCAATGAAGTCTTACTCAAGTGAAGGACAATTTATTAAGAAGCTAGAAGAAAGAATCCAAGGTGACTACAGAAAATTTTTGGGGGGGAGGAATATGAAAATTACTCATTTCTCTACCTTAACCTGTATTTAACTAGAAAAACCTCAATAGTCTAATGATCCTTGAAGAAAAGTAAATAATAACTCAATAGCTGCTGTTTGTATTTGGTCCTTACTCAGTCAGCAAGTCCTCATTAAAACTGTACTTCCTGCTGCCTAAACTCATGCTAGACTCAAACAACAGAGGGATGTCACTTAAGTACTAAACAGCATTTCTAATTATTGAGAAAAGTAACCAGTTGGTAAAAACAACATAAAAAAAGAGTAATTTAATCCACCTACTACATAGGTAACTAACAAACACAGAGCAAACTTTCCTCAAGTCCTACAAAATTCTAATCTGAAAATACTTTTTATATGGAAGATACAAATCACCTACAGATGTCATAATATACAACTACTCATAGAGGCTAGGTTTTAAAGGATTCTTTACAGTGAGCATTATCAGTTAATGTAGGAAAGTTCCATATAAATTCCCTTCCTCTGAATAAGGAGGAAGCTGAGCCAGTGAGAGGGCTACCATTTTGACTACTTGGGAGGAAGAGAGAAAAACAGAAGAAAAGCAGTAAGGATCTGGTAAAAGTCAACTAAAACCTTCATCTATCTATCTATACATTATGAACTCCATCCTGCTCTTGAAATGTGAGTCCTTGATCAAGGATATGTCTTATCCGGAAAATGTAGTCAAACCACCTACTGAATGTATGACAGTGAATCCTCATGTGAAACCATCCTCTGTAGCCGACATGGACAGCGTTATCTCCCAAGAGCACATTCTTAACATTTAACCTTAGGAAGATGAGGGTACCAGAGGCTGAAATTCAGACAGATAGAGGTGACAGCAGGCATAGACAGAGTCTGTGAGGAAGTCAGATGTCTCCAAACCACTTCTATTTTTTCTTTCCCATCCAGACAGTGTTAACAGGGTCTGTCTGGTCACCACAGTGGTGGGAAATTAGGAGTTCTGGTAGCCATAACCAAGGGCATTCTGTACTTTGGTTAAGATGTTCTATGCTTTTATGGTAATTCAAATCAGCTCATAAACAACTGTTGCATGAGAACAGTACACTACTACAAGTCTAACCTACACACTGGCTCTTGTGATGAGCTTTCCTGTGTCCCAGACTAGAGAGGGAAACAAAAATACTGCAGTTATATGTAGCATATAGTATGTCCGTGAATTCCTCTGGGTTGTGGTGACCATGCCCTGGAGGTGAATCTGAACCTCAACTATGGCTCCTTGTTTTGCTTCCAATTCTTCATAAAGATCTGAAAGGGATCAGCTCAACAGAAAGAAAATCATGATTACTCTCCCATTCTGCCCCACCCCGGGGTCCTGTTCCTACGGTTTAATTAGATTTCAAAGTTAGCCTAAGGCAATGTAGAAGTCCAAGATACTGTGAGAGCCAAATGGGACAGAGCAGGAATGAGGTTTCCTGAGGGAAATACTAACACATTCATCTTTTCAGATTTTAAATCATGAATCCAGAAGCTCCATTTCTCCTCTTTGCAAATAACAAAGCAGACAGGAAAGAGGCATAAGGCACACCTCAGGGTGACAAAGAGGCCTGCACTTTGAAAGAAAGGAAAATTCAACTCGAAGGTGGATTTTCTGAGTTTACAATTGCCAAGTTGGATCACAAAAGCGGTCAAATATCTTCAGTAGAGGAAATGCTCATAAACTTCCACTCTGCATGAGATGTTGGGAAGTTATGAATATTTTCAATAAATGGTATGAACAACCAACTAAGTCTGAGCGATAAGAGTATTTAAGTTGATTAAATCGAGTTGGTGCCAGGCTGACTGTTGTTACCGTTATGGAGACAGAATCTCAGATCTCAGCCTGATAAAGCAGCTTCCCTCTGTGTAAAGAGTCCCAGACTTGAAGTCTGGAGATATGAGTTTGAGCCTTAGCTTTTTAAATTGTTGTGGTCTTGACTAATCACCCCCTTTGAACTCTGCTTCCTTATTCTATGATGAAAAGTCTACCACTTGCAACCTCACAAGGTTTTCATGAGGATTAAACATATTTGAGAACTCTGGGCATACTGTTGGGCACAGAGTGGCACTCAAATGTTTCATTCTGTCCAGGGGTTGTTTTTCTCTAACGTTTGCTTAACTTGTAAATCTTTGCTTAACATTAACTTGGCCTGGTTTCTGCTCTATAAGCACCAGTTCATCCCAGTCTTACTTTAGCTTTAAGTAAATGTTACTCAAACTGCCACTGATATGGCAACCTTTGACATCAGCTGTGGGTGAGGGTGTGCTTTCCTAGAGGAGGGAGCTCACAACCACCAATCAACACTAGAAATCCTTAATCTTAAGGGCAGTGCAGTGAATTAAGTCAGTATGCTAATTGTGGAGTTTATCTGAGACAACTCATTCTGAACTTGGGATTGGGTGAAAGAAAAAGCTTCTAGTGCTGACCAATTTGACATAAGAAGATTTCTGTCTGCAACCACTTCACTGAACAAAAAGGATATAGTTATAATACTCCCCTTTGCTAAATCACAAATCAGGATGTGATTCCTAATATGTGTGGCCTACCAGAATGTTTGCACAGAATGTGTGGAATAAATGCTCTTAGAAAAATTCATCATATCCTCTAGATGTATGCCATACATTAGTGAATATTTACCTCAAAAAAATGTTTTCCCCTAGAATTTCCATAGAAAAGCCATCCTCACAGCAGTTGGGATGTGGGGGGAGGGAGGGCAGAATGAGGAGAAGAAAATATCAGGATTCATAGCAGAATATTAGGGAGAAACAAACAGGAGAGACTCATCAGAACAACAGCTAAGAAGGTGAAAGATTCAAAGATGACAGGCAATTGGCAGGCTCCAGGAACTCAAGACTGATCTTTTCTGCAGGACCTGGTCAGATAAACTGTCAGGAGAAAGTCAAAAAGTGGAGGAACAGCTCACAGATGCCTCTAACTAGAAAGGAAGACTGAGGGTTTTTCAAGCCTGATCAAAGTTGGAAACACATGGCTCTCAAAGTTGGATTACTGAGGCAGCCCCCAAATGAGATGTCTAGGTCCAGAAGCTCCAGTCAGAAGATACTCATGGTTACAAACCAGAGGAGAGTACAGGGACCAGATCCTTCCTTTTCCACTCTTTCCTGGTGATCTCCCCTCAAAACTCCCAAGCCTGGCACTTACTTGCTCTCAGAGCAAAGACATGCAGTCAGGAAAGGTTCTCATGCCATAGGGATATGCAACAGGGAGATTTCTGCACTGAGATTTAGGAAGACATGTTGCTTACAACACCTGAATGAAGAGTGGCAATATGCTCTTGCATGTTCAGGTGGTAGCAGGAGAAGAGATGGACAAGAGAGATGGATCACCGCTTTCCTTGTACTGACTCTCTGAAGAATATGTACACTTTAGCCACACGGTGGCATGAGGAGTCTACCCACAGCCTTTCCTAGTGTGGGGGTGGAGAGAGAGAGGAAATGGAAGGAAAGCAAGATCTGGAAACAGCAGGAGACTTCAGGCGAACCATCCTTGGCCTGCCACTGTCACTGACAGGAGTGATGGAAGGGAGAGACAAGAGACAGTAGAAATTACTTGACCTAGAAAAGGCAGCAATCAGGCAATCCAACTTTGGGTAAACTCATCAAGATTTTCCATCGATATTCTCCCACTTTCAGGCTAATTTTTCTAGGCCCCAGATTTTTTTTTACCAACCTTAATTTTTAAAAGTCACTCCTGTCAAAAGATCAGAAGGAACAACCTAAACTCAGTAAAGACAATCCACTTAAAACAGGTTGCCTTGTATCTTCAGAAGTGTTTGTGCATTTCTGTTTAGTGAGATAAGGACTATATTATCATTTATTAGTGATAATGGTCCCTGTCTTACAATGGGAAAATATCAAAGACAAAAAACCTTATGAGATCCAAAAGGATAATTCTTGAGTGATCATGTTTTATTCACTGTAATGTGCTGAAGGACCATTTCTGGCCCAGGATAAGATGAAAATCAATCTGGACACACAAAATCTCACTTGTTGAGTACCAGCACTAATATCTAGTTTAGGATCATCTTCTATAAAGGGCCTAAAATAGTTCTAAGACTTTCCAGAATTCAAACCACAATACTCCTGGAAAAAAATGCCCTGATATATTTAAAAACCAAAATTTGAGAATTATTATGTTAAGGAAAATAATTTAATATTCAATTAATTGGGTTAGTATTCTATTGGCACATTTCTTAAATCTTTGACATTATACATGATGACCTGTTCAACAAGAGTGGGATGTCCATTCAGGGTGGTATGATGTGCACTTTCTCAGCGCCAGTAACACAGTGCGTGCTCAATACATGTTTACTGTTCAAGTGAACTGCACTGTATTCAATATAAGATTGTCTAGCAAAGTCAAACTGAATTCTTTCAAAAACAGCCTTCTATTCCAAGACACACACCGGTCCACAAAGCTCAGTGTGTTCCAAAGAAATTTAATTCTATGCACAGGGATAAAAGCTAAAGATGTTAACTCTTTTCATCCAGACTGCTTGGCCTCCAATCTGGAAGTCTTGGATAGACTAAAATTCCAGGATGCTAATGTAGACTTGTTTAGCCTTCTAGAAACTAGCTACATTTATAGGAGGTGCTGGCATGGGGGAACCTTCATTAGACTAAGTGACTACAGATTAATATACAACAATGGCAAAAACAAAATTTTAAAACAAAACAAATTAGTTTACTTTTTAAAAAATGAACTTTGAAATGTATAAAACATGCATTATCTAGGCAGGGAACACAAAATCCAATTTCTGACTAGATAACTAAATATAATTCCTGTTTAACCCTAGAACATGTATCATCTTACAGACACAGAATGTTAAAGAATACAACTCAGCATCTTGGGTTTCCTGCTGTGCTGTCAGTGTGATCATAGAACAGTGAAAAACAGATGATCACAAATAGAGGTCCATATCTATCCTTTCAAATAACTTAAACAGAAAGAATAAAGGATGAATAATCTTTAAAAAAGCAATTTAGTTATAAACTATTGTGTCTGTGACTTAAAACAGACATGAGATTAAAGTCAGTTTTGTTATTTTTACAACTGCAGGAACTCTTCTTGCAGAAAACTTTTTTTTCAGATTCCCATCTAAGAAAAAAGGGAAAGGGCTAAGATATTAAAACTACTTTGTGTTTGTCTTTAGTTGCAAAAAAGAACAGAATACTAGCAAAGAATGTCCATTTTTTAAAATAATATATTTGCAATTTAAAGACTATGAAAGGGGAATTTTTCTCTTTCCACTCCTAAGCATATCACCAATTAGAAAAAGCCAGGAATATTACACAGCGCCCCTACTCACACTTTTTTTTTTTTTTTAAAGCACAAGCTCTTTAGAAACAAAGGGTTGCATTGGCCCTCATCTCATAATGCTGTTCACGTTTGAGTTGGCCCTGCTTAGACTTTATTCTCTGATGGCAGATAAAGGGGAAAGCATCTCTGCTGCTCTGCTTTCTTTCTTTGGGCAAGTTTGCCACTAGGATGAGAAAAAGACCCAAGACACCTGACTTTCTGAAATACTATAAAATTATAAACTCCAGTCATAATTAATTTGTTGTAAGGTCTTTCAAAATGGAATTATGAATACATCTTTACAGAGACCTAAACTTTTAGCAGCAGGTTGGAGTTGAGCTTTGAATAAATGCATTAGAAAAGGTGAGGAACATTCAGAATTAAGAAGTCACCAAAGGCACAGAGCTGTAGGTACATTTCATAATTCTGTTTCACAGCTTGATTTAATGATCTCTGCTTTTTCTTTTACCTTTTAAGTAGAATTAAGTCTACTTGTTTACACTAACATGAGATAACACTGCCCTTTGCTACTACAGTGGCAAAGGTCACCTTATTTTTTCATCTTAGTTTAAAAAAATGAACTCAGCTATTTTAAAGCACTTTACAAACTTTGTTCTTACAAATAATTTTACTATATTCCACAGGCAATCATACTGATCTAACAAGCGATTAATTTGTCTTTGGTGCCCCAGTCAATTAGGATTCTGCCCAATTCCAGCAGGCACAATTATTTAATCATTGGAAAGGAACTTAAAAAACAAAAAACAGGGGCACTTTCATGAAGTCAAAATAAAGATGCTCAAATACATAACTCACTTTTCAAAGTACATAAGAAAAAAACAGGAATCTGTTTTGCTTGGGAAGAGTTCAGTCTGATTTCCAGTAACACAATTTCTAGCAGTGGCTTGGCCCTGGGCAGATTTCTGATGGGATTACTTCTTTTTCTGTTAAATATAACAATACTAACTGGCTAACAATGCATACTGCCAAATGCACTGCTATTATTTTTTAAATAATTGGTTGAACAGGGAATCACTAATTAGAATCCAACCCTCTGAAATAACAGTTTAATGAAATTCACTCTTGCAGCATAAGAAAATACAACATCTTGGCAGAAAACATTTAAGGGTCAGCTCAGTGGAACTGATATGATGGCCTTCTTTTTGGAGACTGTGAAGCCTAGAAAATACTGAAGACTAAACACACTGGGGATTGTTGTTGTTGGTTCTGTTGTTGTGGTGTTACTATTTCCACTCACCAGCTCGAAGGGGTCGTGGAACTCCCCCAACAAAGATAGTTTTTCTGGGGTCCAAAGGCTGTGAACCATCCATTACAAAGTCACTGTCACTTAGGTTCCATGGTCGAATTTGCACCTGAAAAAAAGTCGTTTACTTGGTCCTTACTTCATTTCCATTAACCCCAAATGAGAATAAGGTGACTAAAGATAAACCCACTGATTTGTGCATTGTACAAGATACACAACCCAAACAAAATCCAGTTATTAGTTAATGTAATCTCTAGACATATGCTATGAGACCTTCAGAAACCACCTGTGGTTTTAAAAAAGGGTAGCCTTTTATAGATAAGAGTCTGGGTTTTGAATAAGACCCATTTTAACACGTTTAACTGTTCATAACCTGTCACATTATAGCACTTAGCTTTTTAGGAGCTCACCTAAAGAGAGAATAGGAACTTTTAGAATATTTTCTAAAAATTATCTATATGTCTGGCTTTTAAATTATCACCCCTTAAAATGAAAACATTTATCTTTCAGCAATATGATTTAACACAGTTTAACAAGTTAGCACACAATTACCAGCAATATCAAATACTGAAGGGCACAGAGTTATCTACTTTTGGTTGATCTGATTTTCCTAAATAAATCCAGTAAAATAAAGTTAAGTCTAGAAATTCAAGTAAATTTTCAAAGAGTAGGAAAAGAAATCTCTATGACATATTTCTTTCTATTTGGTAATGTCTCTTCACTGGGACTGACTCCCTGTCCATAGTTTATACTATGCTCTCCTTATCGTATAAAATACTTCACCAGAATCGTAACCTTAAAACATATTCCTTTCAATCCATAACTGAACTATCAGAGAATAGCTTAAAACAAAACCACCACCAAAAAACCCGCTCACACAGAAAGGCCAGTTTCAGCACGGACTGAAAACCACCTGGCCATGCGCTCAGCTGGCCATGTGTTCAAGCAGGCCAGCTGTAAGGGCGAAGAAACAAGCAGTGGTTTTTAAGGAACATGCCTCTCCTTTCACCTCATTGATTAGGATAGGAAACAAAACAGCTGAACTTTAATTTCCTTAGTATCAACAAAATTTTTCACTTTTCCCATTGCTCAACCACCAACACTTAATGCAAGGAAATATATATGACAATTTTTATGTGGCTTGCCTTATATCCAGTAGTTCTTCTATTTGAAAGATAAATCTGCCAATGACACTTTCAAAACACCTTGAATCAACTCCAAGACTGGCATTGCTCATTAGAAACAGGCTACACATTCATTATGACTGTTACAAAATTTACCCCCTACACAACTTTTGGAGCTTTTATGACACAGTTGCCTATACCGGTTACTGGAAGCCATAAAATCTCCACATGGGGGAAAAGAAAAATCCAGTTCTTTCCTTGTAAAATTTAGTCTGTTTGACTAAATTATCAATCCCTTGATATTTACCACAAAGACAGATTCACCAATACCATAAAACATCATTTTCAAATGCCTTCATGAGGGCTCCTTATTAATGTTTAATTAAAAACACAATCTCCTGATACCAAGAAAAAGGATTCTAATGTCAACACACAAAAGACAAGGCAAATCCTTTTCTGTACAGAGCCCTTTTTTCTTCTAGTCTCATCCCTAATAGAGTAGTTAAGGTAGCTTCAGGATCTGGTAATTCTATTTACTTTATGATAATTTAATTCAATCATATGGCTCACAAATGAAAACAATTTGTGTGTAATATCCATAGTGTTCTGGTTTCATTTAATCAGAAGTACAGAAAAGGAAGCCTCATACAATAGCTGGAGGTTGCTGTTACTTCAAAGAACTCTGCAGAAGATCTCAAATCCGCCTGCTGAGAGGCTTCACTGCTGCCTCTTCTTCCCTCTAACACCCTCCCCACCCCTTCATTACAACACACACAACCCATTCCCTTACCCTATTCTTGGGAAAAATACAGGAAGAAGACTAGGGAGACAGTAATGATTAACCGTATTCACAAAACCCACATTTCCCAGCTGACACCACAAAACAGCTCCTCAAAGCTCACACCACTGCGGATTCAGAGAAATGTCAACACGGGCCAACATCAGCACACTCTACGTGCTAGGCAAGAAATATTGTGGTACTGTTTGCACTGAGAAGTTTCATTCACACTTCAGTTTCTTTCTGAAATATAAGACCATTCTTACTCAGGAATGTTCTCCATCTTCTACGGTTTATTCTCAGACCTCAGGGTCTAATATTCATGTTCTATCTTTCTGACTTACTCTTTGAATAAATTCTCTGGTCCCAAGACACACACACACACACACACACACACACACACACACACACACACAAACACATAGGTTTCTCTACTCTTTTAGTCCCATACTTTGTAAGCTGACTCAAATATTTTGTAGAAAGGAATACAATATAAATAAAAGGACTTTTTATTATCTTTGTTTCTTTAATAATTATTTTTGAGAAATGTTTAAATTAGACCTCTATCTTAATTCAATACAAACTTCCCCTGGCAAAACAACTTTTACATCCACAGTGATTACTCTGTGTGTATCTATATGTCTTTGTAAAACAATTCTTCTACTATGTTGTCGAATAGGCTACACGCTGGGCAGTAAAAGCCCTAACATCCTAAGGAAAAGATAAGGCTGTCACCAGAATGGTGACGATTACTTTAAATGAAATTGACATGGTTCCAGTACCACTTCCTGAAGAAACCTGATCACATCTGGTTACAAAGGTGACTCCAGGAAGAGGCTATCTGGCAGACACCACCCACGAGCCCTTTGCCCATGCCACAACCATACAGCAAGGGTTACACAGCACGGAACATCTGTAGGGCCAGACAGGTAGCATAAATATGTCAGGTTACCAGGACAATAGTTAGTAGGCAGGCAGTGACACTATGGAGTAAACCACTCCTTTTATTTCGTTTTATATTATACTTGATGAACAATGTTGTGTTAGTTTCAACTGTACAGCAAAGTGATTCAACTACACATATATGCGTGTATCCTTTTTCAAATTCTTTTCCCATTTAGGTTGTTATAGAATATTGAGCTGAGTTCCCTGTGCCATAGAGTAGGCCCTTGTTGGTTATCTATTTTAAATACAGCCATGTTAAACCACTCCTTTTAAAGGAAGCAGATACTTCTCTCAGCTAGTATTTATCATTTGCGAATGTGTTGTCAGACTTTTCCATTTCTCTAGAAATTCAGATTTTTATGTGAAACTCCAAGATTTCTGAATGTTGGGAACTCATTCAAATGTGAAAGTCACTTGTACAGGCTAGACAAAATTAACTGCAGGCCAGATCATTTCTGTAGGCTCCAGCCTGTGATCTCTGGTTAGAAAGGTTTAGTTATCACACAGTTCACAAAGGAATGTTTTGTTTCATAAGCACTTATGAGAGAAAATATTAATACAAAAATGGTTTTCCCTTAGTTTCAGTTCCTTTTTTAAGCATGTATTCCGATGGAAGTTATGGTGAGGACCATAAACCTTCTAGCGGAATTATTAGTCTTCTAAACTTTTATCTTCTGATTTGATAATTGGCTTTCTATAAATGCTTATCTCCAAAGGCAAAATCTTTTTAAGGATAAAGGCAAAAACCAAACATAAAGATTGACAGCATAAACACACGAATTTATATCATAAAGTGACTTCAACAGCTTTCAAGAAATCTAAAACGACTTAATATGTAACAGCAACAGTTAGTACTGAGTTCAAAATGGGTCGTAAAGCAGCAGAGACAACTTGCAAAATGAACAATGCATTTGTCTCAGGAAACTGTTAACAAACGTACAGTGTAGTGATGATTCAAGAAATTTTGCAAGGGAGATGAGAGCCTTGAAGATGAGGAGCACAGTGGCTGGCCATCGGAAGTTAACGACCAACTGAGAGCAATCATTGAAGCTGATCCTCTTACAATTATACGAGAAGTTGCCGAAGAACTTAACGTTGACCATTCTATGGTCATTCAGTATTTGAAGCAAATTGGAAAAGTGAAAAGGCTCTATTAGTGGGTATCTCATGAGCTGACCAGAAATCAAAAAAATTATCGTTTTTGAAGTGTCATCTTCTTCTATTCTATGCAACAACAACGAACCATTTCTCGATGTGTGATGGAAAAGTGGATTTTATATGACAGATGGTGACAACCAGCTCAGTGGTTGGACAGAGAAGAAGCTCCAAAGCACTTCCCAAAGCCAAACTTGCACCAAAAAAGGTCATGGTTACTGTTTGGTGGTCTGCTGCTGGTCTGATCCACTACAGCTTTCTGAATCCTGGCAAAACCATTACATCTGAAAAGTATGCTCAGCAGTTGACGAGATGGACTGAAAACTGCAATGCCTGCAGCCAGCACTAATCAATAGAAAGGGCCCAATTCTTTTCCACAACACTGCCTGAATGCACGTCACACAGCCAACACTTCAGAAGTTGAATGAATCGGGCTACAAAGTTTCGCCTCATCCACTATATTCACCTGGCCTCTCACCAATCGACTACCAGTTTTTCAAACAACTTGGCAACTTTGTGCAGGGAAAATGCCTCTACAACCAGCAGGAGGCAGAAAATGCTTTCCAAGAGTTCACTGAATCCCGAAGCATGGATTTTTCTTCTGTAGAAATAAGCAAATTTATTTCTCATTGGCAAAAATGTGTTGACTGTAATGGCTCCTGTTTTGATTAATAAAGATGTGCTTAAACCTAGTTATAATGATTTAAAATTCACAGTCTGCAAGCACAGTTATGTTTGTACCAACCTAATAACTTAAATTTCATTTTATTTAAAACAGAGTCATTAATAGGGATAAGATTAGGCTAAGTTCTAGGGGGAAAAAATTAAGAAATATAATGCAGGTCATTTATTTTGATAGGGTGCTATAACATTATTTCCTAAAAAGAAAATGTCATCGAAAATTTGCAAAAGCCACTAAGTTAAATAAAAAATGCATTTTTATTGTATCTTTAATAACAGGATAAGAACAGTTTTAGCAAGAACAGTTTTAAATACAAGTCTTAGGGCTTCAAGTTTCTGAATATGACCAAGTCTCCCTATAGCTCTGGAACTCTCTCAGTTCAGATCACTACCTAGAATTTAGACATGACCTTGGTGGGCTACAGTTCATGGGGGTCGCAAAAAGTCAAGACACGATTGTGCTACTAAGCACCCACTACCAACAAATAATGTTATCTTGAGCTCACTTTGCACATCTCATCCTAAGCCTGCTCTGGTCCTCTCCTTAGGTTACTAATACCTACCACTTGAAGGGCTCTACTGTGTGGCGCCTTCCTTTTCATTTGCTGGGCTCAAGGCAGCTCCAAAGAGCAACCAAACTGTTCAGAGGCAACAGTGCAATCTGGTGGTCAGTTTAGGAAATTACCTGACCAAACCCCTCTTTCAGGCCATTTGTTCTCTTTCCCACAAATTACCCATAAAGCTTATAGTTCGGCATCCCCCCAACCCAGCCCCATTTCCTTTTTCCTCTTTTCAATACCCTTCAAACTCCTACTCAAGCTCTTCAGGAAAATGTCTCCATTTTTCTCTCCCTAATCCTACAATCATCCTTTTAATCGACGTGACTCAGAAAAACAACAGCGCAGAACCATCAGGACTGCTCTCCCCAGTAAGCAGTATCCCAGCTCTTCTGACAGCCAGGATGAGTCAGCTAAACCGAGGTCTGTGGACATACAGCTGCAACAGCTCAGCTCTAGTGGTAATGCACCCGAACCTGCCCCAGCTGTCAGCAGTTCTATTTTAAGCATCACAGACCTCACAGAATGACTGGAGTGCCCCATAGTATCACAGATAAGCTAGTCTGTGGTTTCTGAGGCATCTTTATCTCATCCATGGTGCAAGGGGTTGTTTTATTATTATGACCACTATAAAACTAACAGTCATAACGGCAATAATTGTGGTTAAGACTCTTCAAAGTATTTTCGCATTTGGTATCTCACCTCAACCTAATTTTCACCACATAATGCCCTAACAAACAGCTCAGCCACCTTTGAGGAGTTCGGGTGCTACCTAATATTCTCAAATACTGTCCTCCACCCAATGGAGTGGAAAAGGAAATGCCCTCCCTGTATCTTCTACAGTTAAGTGGCCAGAAAGGACTTAATAGCTGCTCAGAGCCATTGGCCTTGATATGACTCCCATACCTTGGCCAGGTCTGGGGCCACCAGGCAGAACTCCACTGGGACTCAAAGCAAATGAAGATTATTCCTCAGACACCAACGGGTTGCTGGCCCCGGAGAACCTCAGCAAAATAGCCAGGATTCTTCCTAGAGAGGAAGCCAAAAGTAATCCCAGGAAATTCTCTTACACCGTCCTAGGATGCTCCAAGGCCCACCACCAGTGTCCGGAAATAGTGCAGGTACAAGACGGAAACTGCTGCCATCTTTGCCAAGCTCCAGAGCCTGATGCGCAGAAACCACCGGCTCCACTGGGACCTTCAGTTATTGCTGAACAATTCGGTTGCACTCTGCACACTGTTTCATAAGGGCACCCAGTACAAAAATAGAACATGCATAAATTGTGCCCCGAAAATGATGATGTACACTTTCTTGCTCTACACTTGATATAATAAAGCCATTATCAATTAGATGATATGGTTAATATCTGGACTTAACATTCATAAGATTCAAGGAAACACCTTCCCGCTAAAGGTTTTCCAGACCCCCTCAGGGACACCTACATGTGTGTTAGTCACTCAGTTGTGTCCGACTCTTTGTGACCCCATGGACTATAGCTCTCCAGGCTCCTCTGTCCATGGAGTTCTCCAGGCAAGAATACTGGACTGGGTTGCCATGCCCTTCTCCAGGAGATCTTCCAGACCCAGGGATCAAACCCCAGTCTCCCACATTGCAGGCAGATTCTTGACCATCTGAGCCACCAGGGAAGCCCCCAGGGACACCTGATCACTTTGCTGTTTGGCTCCCCCACCCAACTTCTGTCTATAATACTTCCATCATAGCACCTTGACTCCTTACTCCACTTACTGTTACATGGCTACTTCTCTCCATTGGACTCCAGGGGCCTCTAAGGCTGAGACCACTTCTCCATGTGGGTCCTGACTGCTCAGCACAGTAGCCAAGCCTTAGTGAGTGCTCTGAGCTCTTTAGTATAATGGTGAATTAATGAAGGTTTTCCCGAGGGGCAGACAGTGGTGCTCTAAGAACCAACCTGTCCAGCAGTTGTCCCTCTATAGCTGCCTGATCACTCTCCTCGCTCCACCAAAAGTTACCTTCCAGAGACATGGAATTATAGTATGTCTGCTCACCAGTGGGTGCCCCAGGGCTTGGGCCTAATTTGTGAAAATTTCTGATGCCACCAGGGGACCCACTCAGTGATCAGAATTACCTAGTGCTTGTCACCACTTCTGATGTTCCCACATCACTCAGAAAGTATAAGCATAATAGATGATTTCCTTTTGAAAGAAAGAAGAAACTAGCACTTTTGAGCACCTACACTGACCCATGGTGCTAGGCATTTTACACACACCGTCACATTTAAACTCACCATAACTGTTATGCTATAAAATTATCCCTACTTTAAAGACAAAGAAACTTGTCAGTGTGAAACCAACTCAGGACTGAAACAGGTTTCTCTGACCCCAAGTCTATAGCCACTCTTTCCATTGCAGTGATGTCGTGTGCCTGCAAGGCTCCCTGTCCTCCAGGCCACTGGCCACCAGCTCTGCTTCACAAAAGTCAAAATAGTCAAACTTTGCAAATAGTCAAACAGTTAAGACTTCGCAAATAGTTAGACTTTGCCAAAGTCAAAATAGTCAAACTTCGCAAATAGTCAAATAGTTAGACTTCACAAATAGACTTCGCAAAAAGTCAAAAAGTCTGTTTCCTTCAAAAGTCAAAATACATTTTTATTTGTGAGCGATTAATCTCTCTCCTTTCCAATCTCATATGGCCTGTTCTCAATGCATTAAGAAATGACCCACAGACTCTTCTTAAAGCTACTAACAAAACCAGCAGCTAGAAAAGCTCAAAAATGATTTAACAATGAAACTGGCACTATAGTCAGCTATTTTTTAACTTCTAGGTTCATAGCCTCAGGCGCTCGTACTCTGCAGCCAGACAATTTTGTCCAATGGCTACATAAATGTGTATTTTCAGCTCCATGGTGCTAGGGCAAGGATGTTGTCCCTGGCATGCTGTTCACTAAAACTCTTGAGAGGAATGTACACATAAAAGCTCAAGTTACCTAAGTTTTTCCTGGGACGAAGCCTATTCTTTGAGCGAGCTTCACGGAATACTAATTCCACCAGAATCTTCACAAGTATAATCCCCAGAGAGGTATATAATATGCTGGGTTAAACAATCTTAAACACATTTATTTATTGCAAAACTCCTCAGAACTTTAATATATCAATGTTTCCCAAATGTTCTTGGCTATTAAATCTTTAATTAAAGGAGAAAGCGGATATAAAATCTACAAAAGTGCCCAGTAAGCAACACCTGTTATTATCAAGAGCAAACCTTCTGTCAGTGATCCTCTCAACAGACTAGTGTGTGATGAGACAAGTGTTCTTCAGAACACACTTTGGAAAACCCTGAATACAGTCCTTTAGGGGATGGGGTTGGCTATTTCATCCCCTGGTTACCATCTTGTACACTGCAACTGCAGCATCTCTTAGGCCTTTCTAGAAAGGAATAACAACTTTCAAAGACTTAAGCACTATGAAACTCTGGACCCATCTGCAAATTCAGAGATTCAGGGAGGGGAAAAAAAAAAGGACTTATGAATAGGAGGTACTTCTCTCATTTTAGAGGAGGAATTCTTTCTTTGGAGAAATTCTTATGATGGGAGGTACCCAAAGAAGGAATTTAGGCTGAGGACCCAAGGGACAAATAAATAAATCAAGAAGATCAGAGTGCTAAAGATTTCCAAGGTTGAGATAGTACACAAAACCAGATTTGATTGAGTCAAGATAAAATTATTGTTATTGTCTTAGGAAGTAGTAGGTGGGGAATGAAAGAGTTTGAGCAAATATTCTAAAACCCAAGGACTGAGGCCATCAATCAAGATTGCCCTATAAGCCCTTAACTGTTTTTCCCAATTTAATTTCCCTCTATTCCCTTCACATATTGGTGTTCCATCTGAAGTGTTCTGCATTCACACCACATTATTTCTCATTTCTGTCTTCATACTGTTATGTTTCTCCAAAATGTCTATTCCCTCAGATCTCTACACTTCTGGTCAATCTCCAAACTCCCTTCATTCTTCAAAGCCCCATTTAAGAGACACTTCATCCAAGAAGCTTTCTTTCATCACTCATGGTATATATGAATTGTTCAAAATATTTAATCTACATTTTACCTTCATTATAGTCATTATTTTTCTTAATCTGACAAATATTTGAGAATCTTTTATTCACCAGGCTCTATAAATTTGTGTACTTACACACTTTTTAAAAAAATCTACTCATTATACTATAAAGCTTTTGAACACTTGTTTTTATGTCTAATTCAAAGTATTCTGATTCACAGTAACCAATACTAAGGCCTTGCCCCTAGTAGGCACTCAAATATGATTTGAAGGGAAAAAGGAGGGCACAGCATTTTTTAAAGTTATATGTGGGCTGGAGATAGCTATAATAGAAGGTATGATTCACTATCGGATGGTGCAGTGATCAGAGAAGGCTTCATAAAAGAGATGACATTTGAGAGGAGTCTGAAAATGAGGGTAGGAATTAGGAATTGAAATGGGGGCAGAAATATTTTAGTTGATTGGAATATGGGGTTCAGGAGGAAAGCAGAAAAAGTTAAGGTTGGAAAAAAATTTGAAGTCAGACTAGAAAAGTCTTAAATCCTAGGCAAAATAATCCCAGTTATTTTTGTAACTTTAAAAAGTGACTAAAAAATTCTAGAGATTCCTCTGATATATAAATGGGGGTAGGAGACACTGGAATGATAGATTAGGTAGAATTAAAAATTAAAGAAATAAACCAGCTTCTATTTCCAGTTTCCTTTTTTTCCCTCCACCATTTGTTTTTCAATTTTTGTCTTTCTAGTTTTAAGTGGATGGCCTGAACAATAACCTGAAGAACTGACCTTACATAAGCACACGTCAGTTTGGTAAGACAGTTTTTAAAATATATAGCAATGTCGATCCATCAAGTTTTAGGATATTTATAAATTGTGATTGTGCTATAAACTTTAAGGAGGAGGAATTCAGAAACTTCTCTGACACTCCCTTGGTGTTTGCTAGCCCATATCTCCGGCCAAAGTGTTCTAGAAGTTAAGAATCATGACGTCTTCTTCCTCACCTCCTTTTCAGGGTTACCGTTTTCAGCCCCTCCATCTGTTAGACCTTCTCAGGTTTCCTCTTCTATCAGTCTGCTGTCTTGAACCTTCAGGTTCCGCCTATTTATACATTCAAAAAGTAGAGTCCCCTTAACAAGAGGGACCACTGTCAGTGTCTGCCTCCTTCACCGGAAGCATGGACAAGGACAGAGCTGTCCTCTGGGATGCCTGGGACATGTAAGCTATGGAACTGCTCTTGCCAGAGGAGGGGGAAGAACACACACAAATCTAGAGACTGTGCAATTACTCCTGCTCTTGCCAATTTGTCTTTCATTCTTTAAGCCTGAGGGATCCTCTACTCAATACAGTAATGGACTGCATGAGAAGAGAATCTGAGAAGAGTGAATATATGTACGTGGATAACTGATTCACTCTGCTGTACTCCTGATACTAACACAACATTGTCAATCAACTATACTCCAATAAAAACTATAAAAAAAAAAGACTGAGGGGTTAATTATCAGGCCATAAATACAGTTTCTTTTGTCATCTTTCAGGATCAGACCTATATATAGAGTAGTCTGAGAGGAGTCATTTAATGAAAGGTAATCACTGACCAGAAATAGAACTACCTGAAATCCACTAATTATAGATTCATTTGAGTTAAAAAACAAACACAATCTCAGAAAGGGTAAGTAAGGGGAAAGCTTTTTATCAGGCACTGTATTAGGAAAAGCATGTGATTAACCTAATCCACACAAAGGGAGCGGGAGGCTGATTGTGGAGAAGGGAGAGGCAAAAGATAGAAAATCTGTGAGATCCCTCTGGAACATGGGGTATATTTCCCAGGAGAAATTCAGGGAGGATTGGACAGAACTCAACAACAGAATGAGGGCACTAAGAACCTGAAAGGCGGCCAAGCTAAAAAGCAGGAAAAGCAGGAGAGTCAAAGCTCTGGTCTGGTGAGTGACCTCTAGAGGCTGACTTTACCTAGAGCTACTGCCGAGGTCCTCATTTACTCCCAAAGGTTCAACCCAGCTCTCAGTTTCTGTGGGAGCATCCAAGATGAGGTGGAATGTACTGAAATCTGGGCAGGGAGAGAGGGGTAGGAATGGGGGGGAAGTATGGCCAAATAAGGCTGGGAGTGGAAGATGTGGAGTGAACGCCAAGAAAGAGAAGGTTTCAAAAATGGAGCCAAAGAGCCAGAACCCCAAATGGGATCCAGTTCATTAGAATTATAGGCATTTGGGGACTTCCATGTTTCCCATGCTAAGTTTTATTTAAATTGCTTATGCTGGAAATTCTGAGTATGCCTGGGTCAAAGAAATATGTGATCAGCAGCCACCTTTCAGAACTCACCAAGCTCCAATAAAACTGCTTCATTTGAGCTCAGAAAACAGAAACTGCAATAAGGAAGAAATTTGTAGAGACACAAACAATGGAAGTTAGTTTCCCGATAAACATTTCCAAAACAGATAATTACACTATTTAATTTGAAAAGTCCTTCATACCAAGGGTAATATGCATATTTGGCATGAAAGTATTCAACAGTAATGGTGCTGCCTCCATACCACCTCTGTCTGCTCATCCCCTCTCACAGGGATGTCCAGTCTGGGGTGAGCTTTCCCTGATCAAGCACATGATCCACCTCCTCCCGTACAGCAAGGGACACAGCCCTGCTAAGGTACACAAGCTCTGTCTACTCATTTCCAGGCTCCTCCCCTCAATTCAACAGCTTCTTTATCTCCTATGGGTATAACTCTCTCAATATGTACCTCTACTTCTCTGTCATTTGATAGATACAAACATATCTCAAATCCCCTTCTACAGTGTACAACCAACCCCACCTTAATACTGCCGAGCTCACCCCCACACCTCTTCCACTGATGTGTCAGTGGCAGCCTCTCTGAAGGGTGACCATTTTCCCCTGACATCTGACCCTGCCAAATTGGGTTCAGTCTGTCTAATTTCATATTACTCCAAAGAGGTTTACAAGTTACTGCAGCTGTCTTATTATTATCTCAGAAGAAACACACTCCCATTCCAGTCTCCCTCAACACAGCCTCTCCACACTGTTTAAATTAAGACCAAAGTTAACAAAGGCCCCCTACTCTTTTTCCCAACCTACTATTTTCTACTGTTTTTCTGGATAGCTACCTGAATAGCTACCCTATCCAATGTTGTTTACTGCTGTTATAGAAACTGGATAATGGCCCCAGAAATGGAAAGTTACAGAGGTACTTTCAAACTTGCTGAAATCCTTGCCTCTTCTTCTACATCAATCACTGTGACATGACTCAGGGTTTCCTTTCCTCAGTAACTCTCTCTCCTGCTTTACATGCTGGCTTCTCCCACTTAGAGGTGGCCAGTCCTGGCATCATTCTTCTGCAAACAATTATAAACCCTGTTCCATTTTTTTCAAACGATGTTGCTCAGTAGATAAGCGCTGATCTTCCGCTCCCCAGTCCTCTAGCACCACGTAGGAGTAGCAGCACTGTTTGTGCAAGTACCCGACCTCATCAAATGCTTTCACGCACATTTTCCTCTTATCTGAGCCTCTCAACACCCCAGAGAGGAACTATTGGTCTTCTTATTTTATCGGTGAGGAAACCAAGATGCAGCAAGGATTAGGTGACTTATGCCGTCAAGCAGATATTTAAATGCTAGAACCAAGACTCAAACTGGGAGCTTTACATCTGACCACAACTGCTGCCCCATACATGTTTCTGAGAGTAAACCTTGCTGATAACCAAGCCCACACCTCTCTTTAAGTCTTACAGGGATGCTACAGGCCCCGTGGTAAACATGTGCCCTGGCCCCTTAGTCCACACTACTGCTTTTACTCTATTTCCCACTCTGAGTATCAGGCCTTGACACACAAGTCTCACCCCTATCCCAACCTCCTTAGGGATCATTGTTGTTTAGTCACCAAGTCATGACTGACTCTTCGCGACCCAATGGACTGCAGCACGCCAGGCCTCCCTACCCCTCCCCACCTCCTGGGGTTTACTTCTGCTGTATTATTCAAGTTTTTTCTTCTGCCCTGAACAGTCTTGCCTTTTTTCCACTGATATCCCCTCTGTCAGGAGAAAGGTCTTCCTTTCTCACCCACTGACTTATTCACTCACACTCTTTGGCTCAGAAACCACAGACTCAACCACAAATTCTGTAGAAGTGTGCATTATTTATGGCGTTGGGTCCATGTTCCCCATCTTTCCCCACCCCTTCTCTGTTTGAAGCTATTCACTCTAGAGTGTAAGCTCCTGGCCCAGAAGGCTCTATTTAGCCAGCTGTGGGTACCACCCAGCACAAAGCTTTGCATTCAAAATCACATAAACACTGAAGATTATGATCTTTTATTTTTTAAAAAAATAAATAAATCACTCCTACCCTTGATCTGAAATAATGACAGAAACCAGCTGCCAAAACCACTAAGGGCATTATTTACTTCAATTCAGAGTTTCTGAATAGGAATTAGCTTAAAAGAACTGTAAAGTGAAAGACAAGGGCACACTTGTTTACATGCAGTCCCAAACATATAAAACCAAAAACTGAGAAATTTGTTATTAGCTCCCCGTCAACAACAATCCAGCACTACCACATAGCGAAGTCACCCTGGGTATAAGAGGATCCTAGTTCCCAGCATTCTCATGACAAGGAGAAGGTGATCAGCTATTCTGATTGTATACATGCTCTGAAAAAGCAACAGCTGGCTGCACGTTACTTACTGGTTTATCCTTGATGGTGGGGCTTGACACACACAGGTACAGTTTCCCATCTTCCTCTAGGCAGGCGTCTATCAAAGCTTGTACCGAGCTCTCCTCCTGGAACAGCAGAAAGGCATAGCCTTGGGGGGGACAAAAACAAAGGGGTGGGGGGAGGAATCAGTAAATTAAACTCAAAGTACCAATTAAAAACTCATTTATTGTTTCACTTTGGTAAGTTCTTATTAAAATCTAAGAACCTGAAGTGGGACATAGGGAAGAAATAGTCACTGAGACCCTCATGTGCCAGGCACTCTATTCAGTTCAGTTCAGTTGCTCAGTCGTGTCTGACTCTTTGCCACCTCACGAATCGCAGCATGCCAGGCCTCCCTGTCCATCACCAACTCCCGGAGTTTACTCAAACTCATGTCCATCGAGTCGGAGATGCCATCCAGCCATCTCATCCTCTGTCGTCCCCTTCTCCTCCTGCCCCCAATCCCTCCCAGCATCAGGGTCTTTTCCAATGAGTCAACTCTTCGCACTCTCTCTATTAGATACTCATAAATTTTACCTTAATTTCTAAAATGACTCAGGGAAGCAAGTTCAGGTCACATCTATGGAATTTTCATTATATAGGCTTGGTCAACTTTCATGAGGGTTGGACACAACTTAGTGACTGAGCAACAACAACAAGAGGTTCACCAGTGGCCTGAGCCACAACTGCTCTTGAAACAAGCATCACCTGGCCTCCAATTTCCATAAAGCTCTAGGCTTGACACATGCTTCAACCTGGATGAATGCTGAAGACACTATGCTAACTGAAAGGAGCCAAGCACAAAATACTATACATTTTATGGAATGCCCAGTATAGGCAAATCTATAGAGACAGAAATAGATTAGTGGTCTACTGTCCAGGGCTGGGGGAGTGGAGGGAATAGATACTGTGTTTCTTCTGGGAATGATGAAAATCTGCTAAAATTTATTGTGCTGGTGACTGCGTAACTCTGTTAACATACTGGAAACCGCTGAACCATACATTTTAAATGCGTGAACTGAGAATTATATCTCAATGAAAGTTGTCAAAAAAAAGAAGCTCAGCAATAGGCTAGTGTTGTCTTTATGTTATGTCTGATGGTGATGCTCTATTTCTTCAAAGATATTCTCCTGCCTCACAGCTGAGTACATGATCTGCAAACATGGACATGAGCTGCAGGATGTCCATGGACATGTTGAGCTTTGTCCCATTCAGTAAGATTTACTGAGCAACTGTTACAGACGACACACAATCTGTGGATTATGAGGAATAGTGAGAGGAACTAGACTTAAGTTCCAGCTGTCCGGAGACATACATGGTAAAAGAAACAGACTTTAAAACAATTAACTACTTGCTACAAAGCTGAGGGAGATAAATGGAAATATAAAGTACTGTGGGAGCCCAGACAAGCAAGGAAGCTGACTTGAGAGAATCAGCAAAGACGTCAGAGAGGACAATAGGTGTTGAAGGGGCCAGCTCTGGCACAAGCTGCCACATTGGCAGCTAAGCAAAGGTCCGTCATGAGTTAGTCTAAACTTGAGTTCAACTGTCTGACCTCTCCACAATCCCTTTAGCTTTGCTAAATCTCTCAGCTGTCACCTCTACTCCCAGTCCTGCTAGTGACCTCAAAGGAAATCATCAGCACTAAGGCCCTCCTCTGGCACTCTGAGGGCCAGAAAGATCTAAGTGGTGAAGGAGGATAAGAACCACCACATTCAGAAGCTTTGCACACATCAAAGAAGCTAATCGACTGGCCTAGAAGCGAAGCTCTCTGGAGTCCTGAGCAGCATGTAATGACAGTGGCAGTGGACAATGACTAATGGGTACTCTTTATCTTCTCCTCCAACTCCTCATCTACTATACAGAGCATCCAAGCAAACACAACAGGAGAAAGATCAACCATGACGCAGCACACCAGGAGTGGCCAACGCAACAGGCAGACGACAGGACCCAAGGAAAAGCACCCGGCTCACAGGAATGGGTATGGAGCCACGAGAAGGAGACTGCCTACGTGGCGGGACCCAGAGTTGTTTCCTGGGCTTCGCTTCCAGGCTGGATGGGCTAAAGGATTCAGCAGGTGGCCAGGCAAGAACAATCAAACTTAACTGAAAAACCAGAAAGGATAATACGTCATTTCTTCACACCCTCTCTCTTTTGGAAATAATATCAAATGATTACGAAGCCCCAGGGAATCTATTCAAAGTTCAGTGTTTTCATTTAATTTGAGAACATTAATTAAACTTGCCAAGGAGAGTATTAGAGGTCAGTGGGTTTAAAAAAATGCAAAGATCACAAAGAGGAGGTCTCAGCACATCTTCTCAAACCTCCTGCCTCACCAAGTTAAATCTTGGTGCAAATCTTCCATAAAGGTCCTGAGAGGCATACTGAACATCCTGTTTTTGGAGAGGACCCCGTCTGTGTACAGTAAGTGCAGCAGGCACATCAAAAAGGCCTGGGGATGGGACAGCTCAGTGCACAAGCTCAGCTAGCTCCTTGCCTCTGCAGGGCCATGGAGCTGGCTGCACCTTTCTTGTACATTGCTGCCTGCCTCCTACAATCTTCTGCATCACATCCCACACTGGGTTCAACTTGGGCATCAGAGGAAAGGGAGGGTATCGCCCCATAGCAGCTGAGTAGCTACCACAAAAGTACACAGATTTTTCACTTAGGCCTATTTCACAGCCATAAATGTCAACACTGGTGGTAGACAGAGTAAAAACAACTGAGAATCACAAGTAAAACCCTGTTAACAAATGTTATTACCAGGAAAAAGATCTACAACTTCTTTTCCTTTCCCAGAGAATATGCCATAATACTTTACCAATTTCTTCAGAATGGCTCTTTTACAACAAATGATCTCTACTCCCTGAAGCTGCTACTCTCAGTAATGCTACTCTCAGACTTTCTCTTAGCACCACAGAGAAGGGGTGTAACTCAAGTGCAGCCAACCCTGCCTCCTACCCCAGGCCTTTCAACCAAAGTAAAATTCAGAAACACCCCAACAAACCCATGAAAACAACTTCATGAGACGTTTACCTACTAAAACACCTTCTGATACCTCAAGGTCAACCAAACCCAGACGACAAAAGAAGTCAGAGGATTAAAAAAGAATCAGGAAGGAAGAAAACTTCAAACACATTCCCCTTTTGATCTTCAGAAATTTGAGGTCAAAGCAAACAAAGCAGAAAAGGATGCCTTCAAGAATAATAAGGTCAACATAAGATGGAAATTAAATCAATGATTTACTAAAAGGCAAATTCCACATGGCACTGGAGACAGAGCTCTGGATTAGGGAGTCAGCACGCCTGGATTGGGGTCCTAGTCCTCATACTTACTAGCTGTGTAGTAATAATAGTAGCTAACATTTATTGAGCATCTGCTATGCACCAGGTACTGTTTCTAAGTGCCTTATGTATATTAACTTGATTCAACTTCACAACACTCTGTGAGGCAAGCACGACTTTAAATTCTGTTTTACAGTTAAAGAAACTTGAAGAGGGACTTCTCTGGTGGTTCAGTGGATAAGAATCTGCCTGCCAACGCAGAGGACACAGGTTTGATCATTGGTCTGGGACGATTCCACATGCTGCTGAGCAGCTAAGCCCCTGTGCTACAACGAATAAACCCGTGCTCTAGAGCCCTCAAAAGATAACTATTGAAGCCTGAGTGCCACTATACACTGTGCTCCGCAACAAGAGAGGCCATCGCAATGAGTAGCCTCTGCACCCTAATGAAGAGTAGCCCCCACACAACAACGAAGACCCAGAGCAGCCAGAAAGAAAGAAAGAAAAAAAAGAAACCTGAAGAGTGATTAAGTGACTTGTTTGATGGTGACTGTTCCAATACCCACTTAAGTGGTGAAATCATGAACTAGAACTAGACAAGGAATCTTGTCTCTTTTACCTGTAAAATGAAGAAACTAGTTATTTGTCCTGATTATCTTACAGAGATGAAGGTTGTGAGATGACATATGTAAGGTGCTTTGAAAACTAGAATATTGTGCAAGTGTCAATTTTTCTTTTATTGCATTTTCAGTTATTTTTGTGTTATGTAAAATGTTTTAAATATTTATTTATTTTGGCCGTTCCAGGTCTTAGCTGTGGCCTGTGGGATCTAGTTCCCTGATCAGGGATCGAACGTGGTTCCCCTACATTGGGAGTAGGAAGCCCTAGCCACTGGACCACCAAGGAAGTCCCTGTGATATGTAAAATTAAACTGAGTTCTACATATGGTCTCATTATAAAAATCAGAGTTCAAATGAATGAGATACACTCTCTTCTTTGCATTTGTAAGCATTTGGTGAATAAAGGCAAGTAATCTAGATACTAAAGGAAAACCTTAAAGGTTTTTGAATGACAGCTTGAAAAATTACTGTAAACAAACAATAAGGTAACTGAATATTTGCTTTCATATATCATTAGCTAGTTTTGTCAGGAGACAGAATGATCCAATGTGGTACTATTTGTTGATTTTAATACAGTCTTTAAATAAAAGCCTATTATACCTAAAAATCAAACTCAAACTGTCACGATGATGGCAGGTTCTTCTATTAGTTTGGTTTGAAAGGTGTAAGAAAAAAAACCTTGGCCTCAAAATTACAATTCCCTCCATCATCCCGTGCCATGTGAGCCAGCCAAGAGATTATAGGGTTATAAAAATCAAGTTTCCGAAATGGTGACCTTCTTACCCAGGTACCTACGAAGTGTGATGAGCTATCGGAGGCCCTCAACTCAGAGCCAGTCTGAGGGTGGAAATCTGGGCTCTGAGGAAGCAGTAGGAACTCCTGGCATGGTCACCATCCCCACCCTGGGTTAGGGGCAGAGTGGGCGGCAGGAAACTGCTTGCTTTCCCACTAGTGCCAAAGAGGCTGGAGAGGAAGAGGAGGGCTGTGACGGACTTGGGGACAAGCCTGAACTGACCAATGCGCTTCTCTGGGGAAACAGGTATAGCATGAGGGCAGGGACTTACGGGGATAATTCCATTTTATTTGGCCAAGTTTTTGAAGGATACATTTAAAAAATTTTCCCCCTTAACACCTGAAAATGCATTACCACAACCTCCAAAATGTTCTTGGCTACCTTTCAAAAACAAAGCTTCCTAAGTTCCTGAATACATAATTTTTCATGTTACATTTTTTTATATTTGATCTCTAGCACAAATAACAGTCACCACCAACTTTACCACCACAAACACCAGCTATTAAGTGCTTAAAATACAGGATTCTCTTTGCTAAAAATAAACACTTTACCTCATAGTAATTCTGAGGTAAATACAGTTGCTGTTATTACCATTTTACAGAGGAGGAAAACTGAAGCTCTGAGAAGTTATGGGATACCTCAAATTAAAACCTAGGATTAAATTTGGGATTGGAACTTAGGTCAGCTTCCGGTGGTCTCATTCTTTATTCATTAAGTTGTACTGTCTCACATAAAAATGATGACATAAAAATTTTAATACCACTAGCAAA
This sequence comes from Muntiacus reevesi, assembly GCF_963930625.1. Classification (NCBI taxonomy): domain Eukaryota; kingdom Metazoa; phylum Chordata; class Mammalia; order Artiodactyla; family Cervidae; genus Muntiacus; species Muntiacus reevesi. Next base: position 136,290,536 of record NC_089250.1, read on the forward strand.
CAAGTACTCGCCTATTTATTATTTGTCACTTTTGTGACAGGGATCATTTGACAGTGGTTTAGTGGCAGGAAGTGGTCACCTGTGCTTTAGTCCTACAATTTAAGGTCAATGCAGATACATCCACCCTAGAGCCCACAGAAACTATATTATGAGCTTATAAAACCAAACAATCTCAGCTTAAAGAAAACTCTATTAAGAAAAGTTAAAATGATGAATTTCAAAATAATCAGAACTTTAGTTTTAATTTTATTTAGGTCAATCAAATTTTCATATTTAGTAAAGACATCGGTTTTCAACGTATTTTTAGGTAACGTATTTAGAAAGAAGGCTCTTGAGGGAGTTAAACAGCAGATCTCACTAAATTAGATTTTAATAAAACGAACATCATCCTCATAGTAATCATCAACTTACGCAAGATTCTTCAGTGGATGCTAAAACCATTGTGTAAATTTGGGAAGAGATACAAGTTACTCATGCAATCTTAAGGTATCACTTCAAAGATTAATTAGTATTTGCAAAGAGACAGAAAGGTTCTTTCACAAAGGAAGAACCTGGCCAAGAACACCATAACCAAATGATCACACTGAGCGTCACCAACAACAGGGCCAACTGACCTTAATGTGCCTCTCGTATTATGTCCTTGGTGCAGCATGTCACCTGCTAACAGTGTTTCCCCTGCATCTCATTATAAGGAAATAAACCGATCATTCAAATTAAGTGATAGTCCATAGAGCATCCAACATGAACCCATCAAAAGACACAAAAGACAAAAGGCCTAGGAAACTATCTAAATTAAAGTAGACTAAAAGAAATATAACAACTAAATGTATGGCTACACTTTGACCAGATCTTGGATTTTTTTTTTTAAAAGAAAAAACTCTAAAAGACATGACTAGAACAATCTGGATACCTCCTGTTCTCAGAAGATACAGTGAAGTATTTCGAGGTGACAGTCTTACTGTCTACAGCTTACTCTCAAACGATTCATAAAAAAACACAAGGGCTTCCCTGGTGGCTCAGTGGTAAAGAATCTGCTGGCCAGTGCAGGAGACACGGATTTGAGCCCTGATCCAGAAAGATCCCACATGTTGTGGAACAACTAAGCCCATGAGCCACAACTATTGAGCCTGTGCTCTAGAGCTCAGAAGTCACAACTACTGAAGCCTGCGCACCCTAAAGCCCGTGCTCCGCAAAAAGCCACTGCAATGAGAAGCCCACACATGGCACCTGGAGAGCAGCCTCAGATCTCCGCAACTAGAGAAAGCCCACACAGCAAGGAAGACCCAGAGAAGCCAAAAACAAATAAATATAGGTGGATATACATACACAGGCTTCCCTGGTGGCTCAGCCAGTAAAGAATCTGCCTGCAATGCAGGAGACCCAGGTTTGATCCCTGGGTCAGGAAGATCCCCTGGAAAAGGGAACGGCAACCCACTCTAGTATTCTTGCCTGGAGAATTCTATGGTCAGAGGAGCCTGGCGGGCTATAGCCCATGGGGTTGCAAACAGTTGGACAAAACTGAGCAACTAACACTTTCACATACATATACACATACTGACATGAAAAAAGAAAAAGCAAATGAAGCAAAATGCTAACTTGCGAATCTAGAGGAAGGCTATCCAGGCATTCACTGTACTCATACTTTTTGTAGGCTTTGAAATTTTTCAAAATAAAAATTTGTGGAAAAAAATTAGAACCACGAGGTCTTTCTGGCAAAGAGGGTAATATGCTCTCTCAATCTCTAAAGAAGTGTGTGATCTTTTGAAAGACCTAATATTTCTTAAAATCAACTAACGCTCTTAATGATTTATATGTTTAAGTTATCAACTAAAATGGTTTGAAAACAATTCCAACTTGTACAGCTGTGCCCTGAGCTGCAGCTGCATTCACAAAATGGTGACTGACCAGGGAGGGCCAGTTTCTGGTGACAGGAAATCAGCACCAGAAGGAAGGATCCAAGGTCTGGACAGAGACAGATCTCATTCCCTGCACAGAACCCAGGCTCCCTGATTTCCTGTGACCTTCCTAGACAGACCTGAAGGACACCTCTCCAGCCACAGCTGTGTGGGTTCAGACGTTTTCTGGCACAGGGAGTCTGCTCCAAACATTCTCCCTGACCTTGGCTTTGAGGTCAGAGGACTTACTTGGTTTGCCTCAGGAGTCTTTGCCTTTGGATTCAATTCAACAGAATCAAAAATATTTAGGAGTTTCAAGGTAGGACACTAGGCACTGAAGCTATGAAGATAAATAAGCCAAGAAAGAAATCCTGCCCTGGAAAAACTCAACCTGTAAATAAGTGACTAAGGAACAAGAAAAGTGTCAGATTGGGGTTATATCGTATAAAACACTGAGGAGAAACAAATGTAGCAGAGAGGCCCAAACATCAGGAAAGCCATATCGTAAAGGGTGTATCTGGATTGGAGGATAATTGCTTTTCTAGGAAGGAATGGCAGTCCAAGTTCAGGAGACAGCATAGGCCAAGACTTGGAAGGGTCAAAGGATTGGCTTCTTTGGAAACCAGGGAGTAGAGTTTATTAGTTAAGAGTATATGATTGGGGGTGGCAGGTGAAAAAGGATGAAGCAGCTCATCACCCCTTGCCTGCTGCCTGGAGAACATGGCAGATCTCTTAAGTGGATTCCTTATTCAGCCCCATCTTGGATGAGAACATCTGACCTCCAAGATGTATTGAACACTTACTATACACCCTAGGCAATGCAGGGGAATTCTAGCATGAGCAAATCCTTGTACTCCAGAAATTTATAAACCAATACATGAAGATCATGAAGAATAAGTATCAAGAAAATGCTAACCTAGGAACAAAGCATTCAGGGCCCTTAGAAGTACTTTCTAAAATGTATTTTTAAAAGCTGGACTTCATAGAAGGAAGACAGATCTTTCAGTGAAGAAGACATGGATGAAGAAATCAGGGAAGACTTTCTGTCAGTGGTAGTATATAAGACAAGTCTTACATGAAAAACTGGAGGAGGACATTCCAAGGGAAGGATTTAGCCTAATTAAGATGCAGAGATGGCTCAGCAGGTACTGCCCATGGATTCCTAAACACTTCCCTGAGATTTAGAACCAAACATATTTCTTTGGCTATCTTTGCTACATAGAGCTGAGGGGAAAACATTTTCGTTCAAGACTGTTTTGTGTTTTCTATTACACTAGTAACTGTTGCTTGGTGGGCTTGCTGCTTGGCAGGAGGTGTGGAGGAAGGAGAGAGTGGACAAGAAAAGTCTGATGGGTAGTGAACCACCTCAGAACTGAAAACTGGCAGTCTGCTTCCTGTGTTCTTAGTAAAGTCCTGCAGTCCAGGGCAGTGACCTGGGGCATTTGGGCTTCAAGTCTGCTGCGTTTACATAACCACACATTCCCTATATAAAGAGGTCCTTGTGAAGTCTGCCAGATCTGTCAGTTCCAGTCACCGTCAGTTCCAACAAGCACCTGACCAAGAAAACTGAGATCAGACTGGGGGTGTGGGAAGGAACTGGTCAAACTAGTTGGGCAGTTTTGTTTTTACTGAGCAACATATTTTCAACTGGGGGAAGGACACTAATATTATTTAACCTCTATGAAACTGATGCGTATGTACACTGTCTCATATAATCCTTTTAATGACAATAAATAGTACTAATTCAGATGAGTAAACTGAGGTTCAGGGATTAAATAACTTGCTCAAGATCATCTAGCTGGTAACTGCTGGTGCTCACGACTGAGTCCACAAATATCTAGTTCCTGTCCCACTGCTTGTTCTGTCTCATTAGAAAACTGGCAAATTCTCCATTTTAACCCAGGAGACACTTCCCTGCAGATGAAGCTTTAGTCCGACCCTGCTTGTACACTGCCTGAACTTTGACAATCTAAATTCTCTGTGCACTTTAACACTCCTCTGATGAGCTCTTAATGCTGCTGCCAAGAGGTTTTCTTGGTGTCACGGCTTCCCTTTCTCAAGATGAAGTCTATCCGTTCTATTTTGGAAGACAACCCAAGTCTGTGCTCTCAGCTTTCAAGATGTTTCCCCAGATCCTCTCAGTCGGCTTCCCATTCTGAACTCTTTCAAATGACACATCCTCTCTTGGGCTTGCTGGTTCATGGTCTTAGCCCTATCCCAACTCTTGTCAGCAAGTCCTGCCCCAAGCCACACCCTCTTCTAAAACATTCTCTCTGCCTCAGCCTACCAAATTCACACCTGGCATTTTGGTTCCTACATTTCATTGTCTCCAAAACAAAGTTCTCATTGGACATGATTATGGCTTCTCCAAATTTAATAAACATTGCCCCTTCCCAACACCTCTGCCTGGGGATAGCACAACAGATCCTGCCAAGACAGAGGGCACGGTGTCTGTGTTATTCAAGTGGCTACTTGGCTTTGTTCCGTGGTCCGTACATTCCTACTCTCTGTTTCTATACAGTCTCTCAGATTATTAATGTTTTAAAATCAAACACTAACTCTTACATCTGTAATATAACGCAAAAGAAAGAGGTATTTAATAGAACAGTTTAAACTGAGGGTGTGCTAGGCTGTTAAAAGCAACAATATAACTGCTCCATCTGTCAAAACAGGACAAAACAGAACAAAAAGCCCACTCCTGCTGCTCTGCAATGCAATTTCCATATTTTTTAATAAGGAAATTCATCCTGGGAATGAAAATTCTATCAATTAAATATTAAAAAAGGGTTCATAACTCATCAGAGACTATGAGTTTTATAAGCCAGGAACTATGCTTAAAAAAAAAAAAGGCCAAGTATTACTCAAAAGCTTACAAACTGCAAAAGGTTAAGTACAGGCTAAAACTCCATTAGGTTCCCAACTTGATCAGTTTATGTAACTCAGAAGGTGGAAAAACTTGGAATCTGGGCCTAAAACAACACTGAATTATTTCCATCCAAGTTACGCTACAAGGAAAAAAAATGTGAAGTTTGAAAACTTTCCTTTCAAAAGCCAGATTTAGACAAACTGAAGGAAAAAGGAATGAGATGCTGTGAGTCCAGCCCACTGCAGCTTCACAATGACCTATTTTGCCCTTTTCAAGGAGAACTCTCTTTCCTATTCCTTAAACAGCATCTGCTTAGCTAGTCAGTTCAAAGTCAGTGTGAATTCTACGTGGCAGGGTTTATGCCAGGTTCACAAACTATGTTGGTATTGTGTAAACTTCCACGACTGCATGACCTTGGTCACAAGGACTAGCAGTTAAGTCGGCCTGACCAGTGTGGAGAAAATACATGATCAGCAGAAATGGCCACTTAGAAGTACATACTTTACTCAAGGTGGGCGAGAGTCAGAGAGCAAGGCCCACGGGTCACTCTTGCACAAATATGCATGACCGTCCCTATTCCGTCTACCTGGCTGTGCACCTGAACTGCTGGGGCCGATGTGGGCTTTCGTGTGGTTGAGGATGCCAGAACCACCAACGTTTCCACACAGCTTCAGAGCCATGTGGTCAACTGCCTGTCCAACATCTGCAGCTGGCTTCTGGCCTTGCCTTTGCCCCAGAGGTCTCTGCCAGCAGGGGTAGTGCAGCTGCGCTCACTGCCCAGGAGATGCCAGCTCCTCTCCCTGGCCTCAGCCCCACCACAGGAGGTGAGACTGTTGGCAGACGGGGAGCAGCTGCTTGGTAAGGAACCACGGGTAGAGGGTGAGGGTAGGCAGACTTTTTTTGTCGCTCCAGTAATAGCAACTTTGGACGTGGGCTATTCTCCCAGGAGGTGATGAGGGAAGTTATGAGAAACACATCTACTGTCACAAAAGTTTGCCATGCCCAACCTAATCTTCCCACATGCACAGCACCACGCTCAAGGAAGCAGAACTATGCCATTTGCTTTATTTTTTATTAAGCACTCGAGGATTATACGGAGAAGGCAATGGCAACCCACTCCAGTGTTCTTGCCTGGAGAATCCCAGGGATGGGGGAGCCTGGTGGGCTGCTGTCTATGGGGTCGCACAGAGTTGGACACAACTGAAGTGACTTAGCAGCAGCAGCAGCAAGGATTCTAAGGTCACTACCATTAGGATGGCCTATGTTACAGCAAGGAGTTAAAAGACGAACTGAACTGATCAGATTCCCTCTCTCTGGATTCCAACTAGAAATATGAAATCAATTTGCCTGCTGGAAGCACAGAAAGGAGCATATATGCAGAGGAGAGCTGACTCATGATAATGTGGAACACTACAAGGAAGAATTAATAGTGCCTACTGTTCAAATCCCTGCAGCCTGCCACCCTCGAGCACAGTCTCCATGACACCTGGTTGTATCATGGCTCCTATTTTGGGGCTTTCCTTGTTCCTCATAACCATAACCCTAATTTGAAGCAGCACAAGAGAACTCTCTGATCCTTGCAGTCAAAGACCTTGCCTACAGAGCAATGCACTCATGTCCAGAAACAGGGTGGCATCACCCAAAAGGCAGAATCCTCTGGTTAAGCTACAGCTAAAGGGCAGCTCAGACCTACAGCCTCCACCTAAACCAGCTCTTTGGAAATAGCCCCAGCTAGTTAAGTGTGACCAACAGAAGAGAAGAACTCAGGAAAAAACCAAGGATCACTTTCAGTTTTAATAGCTATAAAAGTGTTACCATGGATCATATAGCTTAAGTTGCTAATTTTATATAAAATCCAGCCTTGCAAATAATAGCATAAGTTATCAGACTATATAGTTTAAATCTATTTACCTTTCCCACAAATTACACACCCTAGCAAAACAAAGATTACTTTTTTGATAATTCACCAGGTGAAATAGTATATACTACTGGTCAGCCAGGTTCAAGTCTGTCTAATAAGAGCTGTGTGCTCTTAGCAAAAGACACATCAGCTCTTTGAGTCCCGGTTTAAAATAAAGGTTGGTTAAGAATGAGATGATCTTTAGGGCAGCTCTAACATTTGAAGGACTCTACTTCTCTCTGCACAAGTAATGAACTCATCATTTGCAAAGATAAAATCCACTCATTTAGCAAATATCTGAGGCCTAGCCACTGATGCTGGTGTGTGAGGTACTGAGTATAAAGCAGAGAACAAAAACCCTGGTCTTATAAAATTTACATTCCAAGCTGGAAAACAAAAAACACATATAATTTTTTTTCAGGTTGTGATAAGTATGCCTTATCATAAGGAAAAATAAATAATGAGGGTGGAAAATAAAAATAAAATGAGGGTGAAGACTAGAGAGCAAAGGAACAGAGGGGCTGCTATTTGAGATACGGAAGTTAGGAAAGATCTCTCTGTGAAGGTGACATTTCAGCAGAGTCTGTCTATGGGAAGAGAGGAGCGATCCATTTAGAAATCTGGGTGAAGATGGTTTCAGGCAAAAGACTAAGACCCTGAGAAGACTTTGTGTACCTCAAGGAACAGCAAAGGAGCCAGTTGGCCAGAGAAGGTAAGGCAGAAAATGACCAGAGATGATGTCAAAACATAGCCAAGATTCAACAGACGAAGAAGACCCAAGAAGAAAAGGTTTAAATTTCAAGTACAAGAGTCGGATCAATGTGATTTCTGGCTTCTGTAGGGGTCCATTACATTCCAAACTCATAGGCAAAAAGGTAAGTCCACAACTGCAATGTACCATTCATCTGACTTAGAACTAAGCAAAAAAATGTGCTGCAGATGTCCAAATTAGCATAAACTTCATAAAGAAAATTGCTTTTGGAAGCCATGTGATATCAAATCCGGAGTCATTAGGACTTTCATTTCTTTCAACTCTGGTTAAGCTTCTGCTGCAAATTTATCCTAAAGAAGAACCATATGAAAGGATATATTAACAGAAGCATTATTTATAATAGCCTACATGACCAACAAGCAACTAAATTATGGTGTAATAATAGGTGAGGCAGCCACTTAAAAAATATGAAAATTAAGCAGAAACATGGGAGGAAGGAGAATAAAAAACTTTATCTCTGCTATTATTATACTCCCACAAAAAAGATATATATGAATAAAGACTGGACAGAAACAAAAACGATGACAGTTGCTCTGCTAGGGAGGCAGAATTATTCTTTTTCCTTATAAAATAACGCTTGTTCACTGCAAAACAGATTGCTTTCTACTTCATTACAATACTAAGGCCTAGAATTAGGATAACAACAGAAATTACTATGATCCTGTACTTGACAAGAGGGCCACACGCATCTCTACTCCATGAAGGACTTCTCAGTAACCCTGAAGTATCTGTCGGTGCTGACTGTTCTTGCTTGAAGCATCTTTCCTTTAGCTGCCACAGTCACAGACACAACGCCAGTCTTTCACTCCCCTTCATCTCTACTGCCGTGCCCTCTTCTTCTTTCTGGTTCCTAACAGAACTTACTAACAGCTTTTCATTTTCTTCTTCCTCCTCTCTATAAAGTTGACTCTCAAGAGATGTGTACCTCCAGCTTCAGACTCTTTTCCCAAACTCCCTAGCCACAATGTCAAGTATCCATGAGGAATTTCCTCTCAGATAAGATGTGAGGACATACCAAACTCTATATGTTTTTAATCAGATCAACACTAGACCAAACTGGTTTTCTCTCTATTGACTGTCCTACATTCAACAGTGCCAACGATTCTCCCATTCAGTGGGCCTATCATTTAACACGTGATGGTGAACAAATTACACTCTTCTGATTTCTTACTCTTTAAAATGGGGCTAATAAGGGTGCCTATCTTGTGGAGTTTAAAATAAGATTAAGCACAGAAAATAGTAACCCACTGCCTAGCTGACAACAAGTCTTTAATAAACATTTGCCATCCTAATTATCCTTATTCTAGCCCCCAGAATAATTATCATTATTTTGCCTCTTTTATCCCTGTCTAGCTTTTAAGACTCAGGTCTCACACAATCCACAGTAATCTAACCTGTGCCCCTGCCATGGAAGTGTGAAGTCTTAACCACTGGACCACCAGGGAATTCCCCAGCCCATGATAATCTATTCCTCCTCTGGATGCCTAGAACTTTTTTTTACTCATTTGTCATTAACCATAAGTTGATCTGTATTTTCTTTAATAAAAATAACATCACTCATAAAACCTACTGTATGCCAGGACGATTTTAAGTACTACACATGGATTCATCCGTTTTAGTCCTCATCGCAACTTTATGAAGTAGGTACTCATATTACCTCTCTTTTACAGGTGATGCAACTAAGGAACAGAAAGGCTAAACAGCATGCTTAAGGTCATACAACTAAGAGGTGGGGTAGCCCAACAAGTCTAGTTCCAAAATTCATGGTCTTTACCATTACTTAATGTTTCACATCTGTGTTCTCATGTCTCCTCTGAAAAACTTCAGTCTTCTCAAAAAACAAGAATGGTTTCTTCTCTAGATGCCCTGCAAGGCCAGAGAGTATAGACTCTTCCACAGACAGATGGTCAACAAATATTCGATGGATTGATAACCTCAATGCTACCTGATCATTTGCACCAGGACACAGGCCCTCTATCGCACTTATTCTGTTCTCTCACCATCCACTTGTAGTAACTATCTTCGAATTACCTTAGCACCCAAGCTACTTACATAGTGATGCTGATTAGCATTTTGTATGAATGCAGGGATTGGTTCATGTGCTGACATTTGGGAGAACCTCTCTTTCCAGCACTCACAATTTCAACTGCTATTTCAGAACTAAAAAGCATGAGGATGCAATGTCAGGAAAATTCCTCAGTATTTTGGCTAGAGTTGAATTTCTTCTCATCATCGAGAACCAAATGCAGAAAACACAAAGCAAGACTTTGCTTTAGTTTTATCAATAACTATTTGGAAGTACGTTAAATTGATATTTCTATTTGACCCAACTCCATTCTGTCTTCACCCCAAACACCGCAGAAATATTTTATATCTCTCTGGGAGACTAGAGAAATTTAGGGAAGGGGAAAAAAATTGTATTTCTTTCCAAGGCTTTCTTTTGCATCATTTTCTCCTTCATCACAGCATTCCAACCACACTTCTTTCATTTCTTCAAAGGAAATAAAGCCCTTTTCTTACTACTTCCCACATGGTATTCCTCTGCTTGAAAATTGCTTCCCTACACTTTCTAGCTAACTCCTCAATAATCAGTCCTACCTAATCCCTGTTTTCTCAAAGAAACTCTCTATATCCTCAGTCTAAATTGAAGTCCCCTTTCTAAAAGTCACTGCATTCTCCATTTTTCCTTCAGAGAACTATTATAGTTTGTAACTGTGTTATTTTGTGATTTCCCCCAGAGGACTCTAAAGTTCAGAAAGTCTGAGAACACATCATTAAGACACTATATGATTTCCATGCTTTCTTCCTCCTTCCTTTCAGAGGTGTTCTGGAGAACACCATACAATGACCTGCTTGTGGCCCACAGAAAAACTGTTCCAGAGGGCTCTGCATATTCTCAAAGAGTTGATCAAATGCTTCAGTGGCTTTCTGCTGGCGAGAACCCCAGTCTCCATCCCCTCTCACTCTGCTGGCCCAACAACACTTAAGAGAACAGTTGACGTATGTGGTCACTGCTTCTTTACATAGATATTAAGCTCTCCATAGTTCAGTGAAATGGCCATGGTTTGACAAACCGTACTCCAAATCTGTACAGGCATACTTGCCAGATACACGAACGATTCTGTTTATTTCATTAGGCACACATGTTCTGAGAAAAAGACAGAAGGACTTCATAGTGTATGGTTCTTATTTTCCTCTTATCTACACGTAAGCCTAAAGCATAAAGCCAAAGAAACTGTGCTTAATGCCCAAGCTGCGGGGACCTAAGAAAAGTATAACTGACAAGAGGAGTATTACCAAAAAAGCAGTGACCTGAATTAAAACCTGAGGAATTCAAAGAAAAGCAGAAACAGCACGAGGGGGCATTATTAACAAGGCACAAAACAGTTTGGAATAAACTACTTAGGTGTCCCCAGTGTTCAAAGCAATGGACATGGACTCTCAAAGTTAGTTCAACCTTGGACTAACACCAAATTTCTTTAGGTCCTTCCAAAATAGGTCAACCTTCAGACTTTGGCTGAGAGCAAAACACAACAGGAGCCAAAAGTTTAATAATTATTTCTCCTCCTTGACCCCAAAATCGCCAGAGAGGCAAGCTGCTCTCTGAGGATGCAAGCCTGAGGACCAGAATCAGGGGATGCAGATTCTCTGCTTGGTCTAGCTCTCACTAGTCCATCTCAACACTTAACCTCAGTCGTAAAGTAAGAGCAACTTCTCTAATGTCCGACAATTCTATGTTATTGTGCTGTTAAATAGGAAGGGCACCCAAACCATGGAGAGTTCATAGAGCTGCTAAGCTCTATACTGCTCATACCACCCCAAATGTTTTCTCTTGAACTCTCAGAGACAAATTTAAGTAGGATGTTGCAGAGATTGCACACATATGAGAATATTGTACAAGGCACACAAGAATAATGGTGGTCCATTACACATAAAATATGAGTAGAGATGTGAAAATATTTAGCTTGGAAAAGAGAAGACTTGAAGGGGAACTGATAGTCCTTGATGTACCAAAAACAGATGTCACAACAATGACTTACTCTGTTTTACTTTATCGGACACAACTGACCAATAGGTACAGACTGTATGACCATATATATGCTTATTTTCACTGTTACTTTTACAGTGATCATCTCTAACAGAAGAACACAATTTAATAATTATTTATGTCTACAAATATAGACTTCCTCTGAAATAAATGCCTCCTTTGTCACTGGATGTCTCAGAAAGTAAACAATTCTCTGGGCTACAGAAGTCAATAAACTTTCTGCAAAGGGATTTGAGGGCCACATATAATCTCTATTACCTATTCTTCTCTGTGTATGTGTTTTTACAACACTTAAAAATATAAAAACCATCCTGAGCTCACAGGCTAAACAAAGAGTGTTTGTTGACTCGTGTTCTGCAGGTGTGCTGTCCAATAAATATGAGTCACATATGTAATTTAAAATTTTCCAATATCTACATTTAAAAAGCTAAAAATCAGAAACAAGTGAAGTTAATTTTAATATATTTTAATCCAGTATATCCAAAAAACTATCATTGTAACATGTAAACAAAATTACTAATGAAATCCTTTACCTTTTCAAAAAATAAGTCTGAAATTCAGTGTAGAGAAACAAGAGAGATGACCTTTCAACCAATACTGAATTCTAATGATTCAAATCAATGAGGAAAAAAGGAACTGTCAATAAATGACAGCTGGGACAGCTGGCACACTACCTGGAAAAACAAAGGTGGATCTTTTCTTGTGCCTTACTCCATTATTAACCCCAGACAGAAATGAAATATCGATGAAATAAAGTAAAATAATAAATTCAAATGGCTAAATAAGAGAAAAAATGCCAGAAAGGATGCTATTTCAACCATGAGATTAGCAAAGATTGAAAAAGAGCCATATCTCCAGACCGTCAACAGAACAAAGTTTCACAAATTGGGTACTACCAGTGGAATATATGATCTTTGTTAAGGGCAGCTTGGCAATATGTATAAACATGTACCTCACTTTTGGAAATTCACCCTAAGGTGTCATTAGAGAGAAGCAAAACAATGAAGGCACAAGGATATTCACTGAAGCAGCATCCATGAGAAAAACAAGTGAAAGCAACTTAAATGTCCTCAACAGGACTGAGCAAGGAAAACAAGGTCATAGGATCATGTAAGCTTCTTACAGAAAGATGCTGACACTGCTGGGGGGGAAATTCAGGTTATGAAATATTAGCATATATAGTGTGACCCCAATTAAAAATTTTAAATTTCATATAAATGTGTGTATTCATAAAGAAATATAAGAAAGATTTTTTTTATATAAGAAAGATATTTAATAAAATGTATACAGTGATCATCTCTGACAGAGGTATATTTGGGTTAATTTTCTTTGGGCATGATCATAGATGTGCTTATTTTCATTTTTATTTTTTATAATGATCATTCTGTACCTTTTATCCCAGAATCATTTTTATAACCTTCTCAGAATGATTTTTTTTCAACTAGCACTCTTAAAAATATCTTATACACATGCCTAAAGCACAATATTGTTGGTTGTTTATAAGATGTATTTGACATTTAATTTCAAGAATAAATACATACTCAGTCTCGGGGAGGCAGAGGGGAAGTGTCTTTTATACATGTCATTTTACAGAGTGTATTACAGGCACCACAGCATGGTGGATACATTCTTTCCCTGAAACGACGCTGCCTTCATTCACATGTGCAACTAGTACTCTCAGGAACATCTTTTTATACATGTGACTTTACAGAGTGGATTACATGCAGCACAGTGAGATGAACTCATTCACTGAAATGCCAAGATTCTGACTCAACGAACCATTAAGCATTGTTAAAAATATGTTTTAAATATTTCTTTAGTGTCATATATGCACCACAAAGTGAATACATTCCTTCACTGAAATAATCAGCTTGGTGATTTTTATCTTTTTAGACTAATATAAAATTTAATTTTAATTTAAAAAAATTATTGTAGAGGATTAACAGAAGAATGTTAAAAGCAAACAAATAACCTTATATTCCGTGAATAAATTATTTTCATAGGCAATAGGGTGGGGAGAAGTACAGGTGACAAATCTAATAAACCAGACATAAAAGGAAGCCCCCTGCCGTTCCTAGGCTAAGCTATAATTTGATTCCTGTACAAGGCACAGGAAGGACAGGTATTTGGACTCCATCTTCTTGTGGTGAATATTGTTACACAATAACACCCATCAAAGCCCAGTTCCTCAGAGATGAAGGACATCCTTGAAACATACAAACCATAACACAAGAAGAAAACTTTCTCTGTAACTCAAAACACTCTTCAATATAAATGTAGGAACATACCCAGAATTAATACCATCAGAAAAGTTCCCTAGATTCCATAAAATGATAAACTATAAACAAAGTGATATATTTCCATGCCCTCATAAACTATCAAAAAGGCCTACCAAAAGTAAGGAAAGCAAGGTCATGGAAGAGGAAGCAAGGTCATGCTACTTCGCCCTCTACCCGTCACCAGGCTAAATCACATAAGATACAGGCATGGATAAAAGTAATTTCATATAATGTCATTCTCCTGTCACTAGCTTTTCCAAGTTTGGGGTTTTATAAGATCCATAAAACTACAGGGCTACGGGCTACAAATAAAATTTTATTCAAAATAATCTTCTCCAATGTTGACAATTCTCAAAACCCTAGATCTTTTCCTTCAATTAATGAAAAGTTAGCCAAGGCTCCTTCACAGCAGACTCACAGGATCTCATTGTCAATAAAAGTAGATGCCATGAAACAATCAGTACGCTCCTGGGGGAACAGTCTCCAAGACAATCAACATTAAAATGATTTCTTAATGGCGGGGGGAAGTCAAAAGCTATTTCCAGAGTTAAAATGATGCATTTTATTGAACTATCATGCTAGCTCTCCAACCAGTGAACAGTGCAGACATTTTAAGCGCATTACCTTTAGGAGGAAAATACGACTTGCTTTCAGCTTTGTGAGGCCAGTCTACGACAAGAGGTCCAAACCTGCGAAAGCTGGCAGTGATCTCATCTACAAAACAAAGAAGGAATGTTAGCAGAAGAGAAAAAAATACTGCAAACAGAACAGCATCAAACATATCCTTTTATTTTAAAATGTTTTTTGAGAGCTGTTTTCTACAGCATTCTTTACAGAAGTCAAACTTATTAAGTGAAATATCATTGTTGGGGTACATTTGGTTATCTACTGTCAACCATGCAGAATGTGTTTCAAACTATAATTCACTTCCCTTCACTTTCAATAAGCCTGATATAAAGAATCTGGAAGAAAAAAAATCTGACATTAGCAAAGGTGACCGCTCTGTCAAGGAAAAAGGAGACTCTAAAAATAGGAATGTTCTCTGTTTTTTGGGGAAAAAAGGCAAAATACACAAAATATTTAAAACACATTGCTACTTATGTGAAGTAATCTCTGAGATTATTAATCTCAGATTATTATTATTAATATAAGATTCTTTTAGAAATAGACACTATTTTTTTGGTGAGGAGCAGGGACAATAAGTGACTTAAGGATATGAAAAAACTAAAAGCCAATGGTCTCTTTCTCTTACACATATCTACCACACATCCTATAAAGAAAATGTTTCAAAAGTTATAGTTGAACAGATTTATCTTTTCCTTCTGACTTTTGATTCAAAGCAGAAGGTTATAACTGAGCTCCTAATCAGGTTTAAGTTGCCACTCTCTCAGGACAGGGAAGCCTGGTGTGCTGTAGTTCAAGGGGTCGCAGAGTCAGACATGACTGAGTGACTGAACAACAGCCATGATCAACAACTTTGTCTTAAAGAAAAATCCAAGAGGTTTTTCATTAATAGGTATCTCTAGATGAGATTAACACTAGTAAAAGAATAGTTTAGAGAAAAATGAGCCTTCAGCTGTATACAACTTCAAAGCAGTAAGCCTAAAGTAAAACCATTTCTCCCATTATGAGAAAAAGAAAATCATGATAAATTAAGAGAAATACTATAGCTTGAATAACACTGGCAAAACAATTTTATTTTAACAATGTTTTTATAGCAGATCCAAAGCCTACTAGAACTAGAGTTGTTTTCTTCCCTTGAGTGAACTCTGTCACAATTCTGTTTCATTCTTCTATTCAACAAATATTTACTGACAACCTACTATGTGTTGACCAGCTTTAGGGCACTAGTGAAACTCATTTTTGGATTGCTAGTATCTCAAACATATTATTAAGAAATATTCTAATTAGCCTCAATTCTTTCAAAGGCAAGAGGGGTTATTTCATTAACAGGTATCTACATTAAAATATGAAATGGTATGATGTGATGGATAGGAATAAAGTTCTGGAATCAGATGGATTTTGATTCCAACTGCACCACTAGTTACAGAACTGTTTCTCTCTGATCCTTAGTTTCCTCATCTACAAAATGGAGTTGGCAGGAGATGACTTAGAGGAGAGATGTGGAGTTTAGATGAGATAATATAAAGCATTTAGCACACAATGGGCTTATTGGAAGAGTTTCGTAAATATTAGCTCTCACTATCTTTTAAAAATGTGACCCAAAGTTAATAACAAGGAAATGAGAAGCTGTTTGGAGACTGCCATGTCTGAAGAGCAGACCAGAGGTGCACAATCTCTTTCTTTTCCATCTATTGGGCATCTTCATCTCCTGACACTAAGACATGCAAGTCCTAAAGCTGTCTTCGAGAGGAGAGGTAGGGTCAGATCACACAAGTAACAATCCTGGACTTTATTAAGCCATAGTGAGTGCATGGTACCTTCATCGATATCAGGAGGAAGGCCTCCAACAAACACCTTTCTAGAGTAGCGCTCTACTCGCTCCCCATTCTGACAGCGAGTGGGAGAACTTAAGCCAGATGACAAAGACTGATCGCCGTGACTGTCGTCCAGGAAGGCATCTTCAAAGGGAAAGAGAGAAGATCGACCTGAAACAAATGCGGGAGTTTCTATGGTTAATAGTAGTTTCCTGGACAACACATGTTTTATTAGGAGCCGAAGCACAGAGTGAAGCATTCCAAAAAATACATCCTAAACTGTGATTTTTTAAAAAGTATTTATTTGGCTGTGCTGGGCATGCAGGTTCTTTGATCTTTAGTTGTGGCATGTGGAATCTAGTTCCCTAACCAGGGATCGAACCCAGGCCCCCTGCATTGCCAGAGCAGAGTCTTAGCCACTGGACCACCAGGGCAGTCCCTTAAGCTGTGATTTTTTTTCAATAGAATAAGCAACTGCAGATTACCATCTCTAGACAAGTTTATAGCATCAATTTTTTTTTTAAAAAAGACTTTTTTATTTTGTATTGAGGTATGGTCGTTTAACAATGTAGTGATAGTTTCGGGTTAACAACAAAGGGATTCAGTCATATATACACGTGTATCCATTCTCGCCCACACCCCCCCTCCCATCTAGGCTGCTACATAACATTGACCAGAGTTCCATGTATAGCATCATTTTTTGTGTTAAGGTATGTACAGCACAGAAGTGACTAGATTGATACTAAACAAGAAGCATAAAAAATCGCAGCTGTTTTTTGCTGCTAAAAAATATTACTACATTTTACTCATACAGCCCCTATCTCTGCTACTAAGAGTATTCAGCAATTATTTTTCCTTTCCCCAGGCATTTCTTAAAAGGAAGAATAAAATAAATCTTTATTCAAAGATTTTGATGGCTCTTTATGGTAACCTCAGAGGTTCAGTTCTAAAGACTGGCCCTGATAGGTGGGGGAATATTAAACTGATGACAGAAGCTGAAAATTTCTCTGAGAACAGGACTAAAAATGATCAATTTGTCCCTGCCATTCCAAGCTACTCCCATTTGGAAATGAATGTCTACAATAATAAAAGGTGGGGCAAGTGAATGAAAACATATAAATTAAGATGTGGCTATATAGATGCAGATGTGGTTGTGACTAATCTAAGCTGTATTTTATATCACTCAAAAAAATGATTTCCATTGTTAACTCTATAGTCTGAGAAGCAAAGGCCCCTACCCTCTCCACATGACTATAAGGAAGATGCCAGAAGTTAAAGTTTGTTAATAAACACAATATAATAGTACCATGTGGCATTACAAAATAAAATTTAAGTTTAAAAAATATTTTTTTTTCCTGTTTGAGTCAGTGAGTTCCTGGTAAAACTTTCCAAAAATGAAATATTTTGAACTTTCTAACTTGAAAAAGAGAAAAACTTCCCTCTAAAATAAATTCATACACTATTCAAAAAAAGGACACTATCTTTCTCATTTAGTCTCTCCACTCTATATTTCCCTGAGACCTAGGTTCTGCGTCACTATAGCTAACAGAATATAAATAGCCTTAGAAAAATACTGAACATTTATTTCTTTTATAAAAAAAAAAAAGTTACTAATATAACTCTGTTTATTTTTATGAACACCCCAGGTGGTATAAGAAAGGCACTGTTTTGATGTTGAGAGTTAATAAATAAAAGGACCAAAGAATTTTTTGTTCCACTCTTCTCAGCTTAGCTACAAAGAAACAGAACAAAATTTGTCACTTCATGTCACCTAGCTTTTTTAGCCTGGCAGGGGCAAACAACAGACAGTAAATTCTCATCCCCTGATGTCTGTTTTGTTCAGTGGGAGTAAATGAACTAGATCTGCAACAACTATAGGCCAAACAAGCTTCCCAAAGACATCCAGTGATGTTCGCCCATGGCCGTCGGGTTTGCTTTTCATGTAGTCCACACTCAGTGAACTATGTCCCTATTGTGACAAGTGTACATCCAAACCAGCATTTCCCACCTTTGTTCCTATCACCAACTCCTACACTCAATAATCGTAACATGAGATGCTCAGAAAACAAAAGCTGGTGGGGGAGAGGTTGGGAGAACTAAATAATATTGGAAAATCCTACACATGTTATGCCCTTTCCAGAGATTCACAAGCCATATTAAAATACAAAGATTGGGGAAAGTTCTGTAGTAAAATAACTTAATCTAGTATTACCTGAATTTAAGATAAAGGAAACCTTAACATACTATGTAACTCAGTGGAAAACACTTGTAGAATTGTTTATCCACATTTGGAGAATACCAAACAAATAAGAGCTATTTGGTAGTCCCTGCCCGAGAAATCAAGTCTGGGGAGAGAGAAGGGCAAGCACATAAATTATCAAATACGTGCATGCATACGTGCTTAGTCGCATCCGATTCCTTGGGATCCCATGGACAAAGGAGTCTACCAGGCTCGCTGTCCATGGGATTTCTCAGGTAAAAATACTGGAGTGAGTTGCCATTTCCTACTCCAGGAGATCTTCCTGACCCAAGGATCAAACCCAAGTTTCCTGCACTGGCAGGGCGATTCTTTACCACTGAGCCACCTGGGAAGCCCAATTATCAAATAGAGATGGAAATACTAAGAAAAGACTTTACCAAATGACACAAGGGCACAATTTACTGCTCTATGGAAAACGGTAGGGGCAGGGGTTTCAGAGAGCTTCAAAATGATTTCACAGGAGGGCAATTTTAAGCAGAATCTTGTGGGAGTCATAGTTTCAAACACGAAGAATAAGAATCCATAGAGAAAGAACTTTCAAAATAGCTCTTATCCTTCCCGCCAACCCTGCTTCTCTACCATTCCCTACAATTTCAATGAAAATAACTATTATTTGCATTCAATTGAATCATGAAACCTAGGAGTCAATCCTGACATTACTTTCTTTCATATTCCACATCTAATCATCTCTCACTAAGTCCTACCAACTCATGCTACAAAACAATTCTTCATTCAGTTCTCTCTACCTTCAGTCCTAACACCCTGGTCCATACTACCATCATCTCTCCCCTGAACTAACAGCCTCAAGAGTCTATACAATAACTTGTTCAGGCTGCTAATTCCTACCTTATACTCCACAATGCTTTCTCTACAAAACAGCCAAAGTCACCATTTTCAAATATTAATCTGAACATGACCACACTCTTTGCCACATCCTTAAAACCCCTCACCCCTAATTTTGGGATAAAGTATAAAAATGTCTCTGTAAACTGTAAGGCCTCTGCGTAACCCTCCAACGTTAAGACTTGCTGCCTCTCCCTCTGGTTCACTAACCTCCAATGACACAGGCCTCCTCAGGTATTTCTGTTATTCCTCCCTGCCTCAGGCCTTAAGGAAAAGGTGCTCCCCCACCCAAAACAAACACCCTCCTCTCAACTCCCCAGTTTTCTAATTAAGTCCTATTGATTCTTCAGGTCTAGGCTAAAAAGTCAGTGAAACTCAATCGGAACTTTCCTGACCTTCTAGATTAGATTAGATGCCCGTTCCCATCCATTCACACTTTTTCCTAACATTTTTTCCCCTAGTTACCATTATGCTATCATATGGGTTTTTACCTGGTATCTCGTTCCCCAACCCCATGAAACTATAAGCTCTGTTAGGACAAAGGGCCAATTTAATCTTGCTGACCACCATATTTTCACATCCTAATAAGGGTACACAAACTAGGTATTCAGGAAGTGTGAACAGTGAGGCAGCAGACAAAAAAGGAAAATACCATGTGCAAATAAATAAACGTTGGAACACAATCAATAGGTTTGAGGACGGCAAGGATCCTTCTGGGATCCTGTTTCCAGAAGACTGAGACCTCTTCTCTTGCTTCTGATTGTTCAAGTATTATATATTACACTCTATACTGTAAAAGCAAATTTCCACATTTTCCAAATTTGCTATTTCATTCTAATACTAGCTTTTTTAAAAAAACAAAAAAACGTACTCACTCCCTAGAGATTGATACTCCCATCTAATCCATCTTCCATCCTGTCAAAACCTGACCATGTTCTTCCCTCTACCCCAAATCCAACAACAGCTACCATCAACCTCCATTAACAATGTGCACCCAGGGAGAGGACGGATGGGGTGCAGTTCTGAAGAAATCTGTGACTTATCCACCTGGGAGATGAGAAAGTCTTGAACCAGAGCAGCTAGGAGAAGCAGCAGATGGTCAAGATATTCTGGAACAAAGAGAAGTTTCTTTCTGTGTAGCCAACATAGCCATAGTTTCCCCAGGGTATTTTGGCAAAAATAAATAAATTTTAAAAAGCAAGAGCTAACTGCAAACGTTTGACCTGTTTTAAAAATTGGTTGTGGGTACTTAAGAAACTTTCCAAGGTTTTGAAGGTAAATTTCTGTCTTAGCATGTAGAGTATCATAGACTTCAGTAAAGAATTTACCCCTGGAAATGAAATTGCTAAGAATTCACACATATATGATGTTTCTCTTAACTATAACTAAGACCTAAGAATAAACTCAGTCCCCAGATCTACTTAATCTGAATCAAAGAGGTCAAACTTGAAAATCTGCACTTTAAACAAATTTCCCTAGTGACTCCTATGCTCCAATTTAAGAACCACTGAAAAGCAGATGATCTGTCTGTAGCAAACAGCCACGAAGAGAGACATTGTGTGAAGTGTATGGAGCCTTGGGAAACATGCAAATTCAATCAAGTTAAGAAAAGTATCTTCAGGAATGGAATATAAAATCTATAATCTAGTCCACCTTACTGTAACGTGACTGCCTCAAGTCCTGTCAGAACAAAAAGTCAGTCTGCAGGAAGCAGTTAAAAGACAGTAGATTAAGAATCCACTGCATTTCCCAGTGCAAACCAAAAGGAGAGAGAAGGATTTTATCATACTGCTGGGATGACTCTGTGGGACAGAATGGCTCATCTGATCTTTCCAGATCCCGAAAGCAATTTATTTCCCTGTGCTCCGATTATAAGCTCCTGAAGGACTGTTCTATTAATTAATTAATTATTATGAAAAGGTGACTTGAACTACTAGATAAATAACCAGCCACTGAAGTTTTATTTCTGACATCCATCTCCATGATAAGTTGAAACACTAGCATTCTAGTCTGTCCAGGCATTCATCTGGTTGGCATAAATCATTCCCCACGACAAACAGTCCCTGCGAAGACTGGTATAATTTTAGTTCCTGGACACGTGTTACTAGAAACAAACTTAAGAGGCTGTACCCAAATTGCGTCCCGTGAGAGGTCCCGCTTCACTAACACTAGTAGCTCTCTGACATGTTTCTTTTCTTTAATAAAAACATTTCCCAAGAGCAAAACGTTTTAAGTAAGTCACGTTACTTACTAAAACTTATAGTCTTACGTACCTAGCATATAAATCTGCTTTAGAATCTCATACTTTCACATAAAATATTCATATTCAGTAAGTCAGCAAAAGCAGGAGAAATACTTCTTAATTGTTACACTTTGGCCATTAGGCTCTCTCTTCCACCAATGGTCTGGTTTTCTGATACCTATTTTCAGTTAAGAAGCAGAATGGCAGCCCACTGGCCATGCTGTGCTGCCAAAACTGCTCAGACCTCCCCTCTGAACTCCCACATCTCTACTGTCAATCCAGCAGCTCCAGGGTACTCTTCACCCAATATTCCCACTCCAAACCTGATCCTTTTCCTCTTAGTTTTGGAAAGAACTCAGAAATGAATTACTCTGGGGATGTTTTAGTAAATGGCTCATGAGGCATGTCTCCCTTAGGCAGGGGGAAAAAAAAGCTGCCTATAAGTCAAGATAGTCAAGTTTCAGGCTAGGCTTTACTATGTGACCCTGGATAAAACATTTCACTTATCTGAGTTTTGTTTACTTAATGAGAGATTTGAACTAGATGTAAGGTTTTCACATCTCTGAGGGTAGCAGCATTCCTTCGATTACACAAAAATCTTTCATAAAACCCTAATACTAGAATATAAACAGATAAAAATACACCTTATTTGGTATTACTATGTGGTAATCTCTTAAGCATCACAACCGTAATGTATTTATAAATGAACTCAACCTCTACCTGAAGCCTATTCTTGCTCAGTCTTATTTCGATACGTGGCATCACACTTCACTCAAGTGGTCAAGCTAGAACCTGAACACCATTTTTGAGTCTTCCTTCTTATTTGCTCTCCACATTCAATTCCTCAGTCTAATGCCATTAGAGAGGGTTGAGTCTGTCCCCAGAACACACCTTCCAATTGTTCACTTCTTTCCAACTCCATTGACAATACCCTATCTTAAAACACCATCATCTCTGGCCTAGACTATTACCATCATTTTGAACTAGACAACCCACTTCTCCTCTCATTCCATGCCAAACAAAAGCCAGAGTGCTCTTTTAAAAATAAAAATCTGATCACTTGCCCCTGCTTTAAAACATTCATAGATTTCCTCCTGTATCTGGATCAAATTCAAAATCCTTACCAGGAGCTAAAGCCCACTGAGATCAGATTTCCTTTCTTCCCCCAACCTCATATTAATACACCCCCTTCTCTCCTACCACGTTCAGCCATTCTGGGCTCTATTTATTGATACTTCCTCAAAAACACAAAGTCCTTTCTTGCCTCAAGCTCCTTTCCCCTTCGCCACTACTCTTTTTTAATACTCTATTAAAAAAATAATTCACACACAAAAAAATTCACTTATTATACAATTCATCCTTTTAACCCATTAGCAGTCACTCCCCATTTTCCTGGAACCCTCTCAGCGCTAGGCAACCACTAGTCTATTTTCTGTCTCAACAGATTTGCTTATTCTGGACATTTCATAAAAGGGAACCATCCAATATTTGGTCTTTTGTAATTGCCTTCTTTCACTTAGTATAATGTTTTCAAGGTTTATCAATGCTGTAAACATTTATCAGTACTACACTTCAAGCCTCTTAAAACTGTTGTATTTTGATGTCTGGAATTTCCTTTAAAATATTCTAAAGGAAAAAAGGAAGGGGAATATAATAAACAAGATAGGCAAAAATGCTGATAAATCATTGAAGCTAAGTGATGAATGCATAGTTCATTAAACAATTCTATTTTTGTGTATGTGGAAATTTCCAAAATAAAACATTTATTTAAAGATAAATAAATCCTTCCAGACTTTCCATCTTGTCTTTCCATCCTTAGGGTTTCAGTTTAAACAAGATCTCTTCAGAGCAAACCATTCTCCCTTAAAGGATCCTCCCATTTTTCCTTCCTAGTACTTAACAAAACTTTTGAGTATAAAAATATTTGTTTGACTATAAAAATGTAGTATCTCTCTCTCCTCCACTAGAGTGAACACTCAGAAGAGAGATAGCTAGGGTCTAGCACACCATCTGACCCACAGTGGGCACACAAACATTTAATGAAATTAGGGTAGACAGCCCAGAACCCCTCCTTCATAATCAATGTAGGTTCCTTCCAGACCAACTTCTTTGCAAAAGTGAAAAAATAGTGATTTTATTCCACTCACCATCTCCTATGCTCATATTTCCCTATTACTATAAGCAGTAATACTTCAGATACCATAGCTATGAACAGTCATATATTTCTTCAGCTGCCCATGTTTCACTCTGAAACCATCCATTACTCTTTAGACAAAAAAGCTCGCAGAACCTGATTTGAATTAGCAGGATATCATGTTTGTACCATGGTCTCACTGATACAGCTGATCTCTCCTCCCTTGGGCAGGCTTTTGGCAGAAAGACAACACCAAATTCACACACGAGTTTGTTTTATTGGATTCTTAGAACCTTTGTTATTGACTAAATCATCCATTAATTTCAATAGATTTTTATAGATTAAGTATACACAGAACTACATTTTACAATAGTAACACCAATCCACAGTAAATCCAATAGTAAAGTAACTCAAATCATTCTTTCCATTTGCTCATTCACATTATTTAAAAAAATCTTTCATATTTTCCTTGTTGCTCTTTAACTAAGAAATTCTGTTAAACATCAAGAGCACTGGCATAGCCAACATCTCTGCATATGGACAAAAGTCTCCCAGAGACCATAAAAACTCATATGAGATGAAAACACAACATATATTTTAATCAAGTGTGCTGTAAAATGTGTAGGCAAATATCACATATAACACCAGCTATTAGGCTAGTTTCTAACAGGGGCTGCAGCTGTATGGGAAAACACATACAAAAGCTTGTGAAAGTCAGAACACTATAGAAGAAAAATGTTAAGATTCTTTACTGTCATTCTGATTCCCCAAGGGAAATCAACACTTGTCTATTGGAACACATCTCTAAAATAAAAGTGGGAATCAATGCGAAATACAATTGAATCTTTAAATTCTTTATAAACAACTGGGGCTTGCCTGATGGCTCAGACAGTAAAGAATCCACTTGCAATGCAGGAGACCTGGGTTAGATCCCTGGGTGGGGAAGATCACCAGGAGAAGGAAATGGATACCCACTCTGGTATTCTTGCCTAAAGCATTCCACGGACAGAGGATCCTGGCGGGTTATAGTCAATGGGGTACAATCAATATTCATTTTTAAATCCTATTCTTTCACACCTAATTGTTCTTTCCAACTGCTACTGCTTTAACTGTACTACTGGAGGCACTTGATTTGCCAAAGTCTACCCTCCAATACCTGATGCCCTATCCAAGCTGTCAACCAATGTCCAAATTCTCTCCTGTCTTCATTACTTGTATCATGAAACCCTGCTCCTAAAGCCTGACAGTATCTGTGTCAAAAACCATTCATCAGGGTAGCACAGAACATCTCACTGCCAAGTTCTCCTCTCCAGCTGGCCCCCACTGCATACTCTCAAAGACACATGCTCCAAGCATCTGGCCATGCCAGTCTCACCTCAGAGCTTTCTTTTAAGTTGAATCAGATACCTGGAGTGCTTCACTTCCTATTCCTCTTCCATCATCCAAAGAGTTCTTGAAATTCTACCTGTTCCAGGAAGCCTTTCCAGGTTTAATAAGAAAAGACGGAAGGTTTCACTGGCCTAAATCTTGCTGACAGATCTCGAAACTGTCACAGATAATTCCCTCTGCCCTCTGTTCCTAAAATGTTTACCAACATGTATGTAAAACATAGAATATAAGTTACAGCCAACACACAACAGCAAGTTCACTTTATGCTTTTAGGGGAAAGCCTAAATTTTGTTTACAGGAAAGAAATCAAGCACTAATACAATCCTTGATCATACAAATAAACAAGTGTGAGGAAATCGGCCAGATCATCAAATTTATACCATGTAATGCTGGTCCAGATGAGTGTATTTCAGAAAATGAGAGTAAATATGAGTATACCTGCCCCATCCTGTATGACTACGTTACCGCATTTTTAAAAGATGACGTTTCTTCTTTTTCAGTTTTGGGAACAGAAGACTAAATAAAAGCATGGAACAAAAAATCACTGGCTGTTCTTTTCTCATTACAGAAAGTCAACAGTCAAGTATTTCACTGTTCTCTCACGCTCTTTCTCTGTCACGCACGTGTGTGTGTGTGTGTATGCGCAGACACACACACACATTTCTGTCATTATCTTCTTCATCTACAACTATCAAACTGCAGACTTATACAGAGCAGTAACCAAGTCATTCTAGGCAGAGTTTAGCTTAGCACTTGATGGAAAGATATCATGGCTTCTGAAAACGATTAAGTCAAACCTTACAAATAAAAATGGGGAAGGTAACACGGAACTAGGAAGAGTAATTATTTTCTCAGGAGTTTAGAAACTATAGGTGATCTTATATTCTTGATGCCTAGCATATAATATACTATGATTTTTAAGTATATAATAATTAAAAAATACAAAGTCAAATTCTGGTCTGCATAAACATGGGGTCTGACTTCAAAACAATCCTCATCAATAAGCATTCAGTAAATGCTAACTATATGTAGGTCACAGTGTAAGGCACATAAGACAACTGTCCTCAAAGAACTTATCTCCCCTTGAAGAATGAGGGCACACAGAAAAGGCAGAAGGAAAGT
The DNA here is from genome assembly GCF_963930625.1 of Muntiacus reevesi. Lineage (NCBI taxonomy): Eukaryota > Metazoa > Chordata > Mammalia > Artiodactyla > Cervidae > Muntiacus > Muntiacus reevesi. Next base: position 136,316,724 of record NC_089250.1, read on the forward strand.
AAGGCAACAGAAGCAGAGGAAAACACGGCCTGTAAGGCCACCGGGCAAGGCTTCCTGTATGGGGTAAGGCTTGAGTCAGGCTTGAATGCATGAACTAAAGATAGGCTTTAGTTAAGTAAATGAGAGGAAGGGTGGACAGTACTTGGCAATGGCTAGACAGTGAGAAGGCAATGGTGCCCCACTCCAGTACTCTTGCCTGGAAAATCCCATGGACGGAGGAGCCTGGTAGGCTGCAGTCCATGTGGTCGCTAAGAGTCGGACACGACTGAGCGACTTCACTTTCACTTTTCACTTTCATGCGCTGGAGAAGGAAATGGCAACCCACCCCAGTGTTCTTGCCTGGAGAATCTCAGGGATGGGGGAGCCTGGTGGGCTGCCGTCTACGGGGTCGCACAGAGTCGGACAAGACTGAAGTGACTCAGCAGCAGCAGACAGTGGGAAAGCACAAGGGTTGGTCAAGGGGAAGGTGAGGTAGGAAAAATGCGAGATGATGAGGCCGGTGAAACAAGAAGTCAGGTGATAGAGCTCCTGAATGGAGAAAGAGGGTAAGAAGGACGAAATGGTGTTTCAGAAAGATGAAATGACACAATGAAAAGGGACAGGGAAGGCCTGAGAAATTAGAGGAAATATACTGACAAGATCTGGGGACTGATCAGTGCCTAAGATGAGAACAGTCCCTGTTATCTACCCCTGAGATGCTGTCCTTCTCTATTCCTTCCCTGAGAGCAATCAATTTCCTAGCATCAAGAAAAAAGATATGTTACATAATAATTATGGTAATATTATTTTCTACACTTGATATTTTAAAATTCCAAGAGGAAAAAATGTTAAATGACCTTGTCATAATTAAAAAATAGCCAATTATACAAATGTTTTTTTTCACCATCATATGAAAACAAAACTGACCATGTGATTCCACCATGACAGAATGTTTCAATGGTAACTCAAATACATATGAAGTCCTGCTGATATTCACCTATTCAACAAATATTTACTGTGGAATAAATATTACCAATTTAATATTATTATCTTCTCTTCAGGACTCATCTACAGAGTCAGAGACAGCTTGATGAATGATAAACATCACCCAACAAGCAGCCAAAAGACAAAGGTTCCAGTCTTGTCTCTGACTTTAACTTGAGATCACAAAGCAAATTACTTCATCTCTCCCAGTTTTTGCGAATGAGCACCAAAGCAACTGGTATTTGTGGAATGCTTTTAGTTTAGTTTATACGGATAAGTTTCCCTCTTCCATTTTTTATACTATAATTCACTAACTTAACATTCTTAAAAAAAAATTTTTTTTTTTTTTAGTTCCTGATCCGGGATTGAATCCAGGGCCCCAACAACAGAAGCCAGAGTCCTAACCACTAGACCACCAAGGATGCCTAACTAATTAACATTCTTGAAGTTGGACAGGGTTGATTTTATTACTTCATAACTTATAGATGAGGATACCAAATGTTAGTGATTCCAAACCTAAGTCTTTGACCCTGAATTTCATACCTTTCTACTATATCAGGCTTACCTTACCTACTTTGTAATATTATTTAACCAATTACAGATATGGAAATGCTTTAGAAAGATTACAGCAATACACAAATGAAAGCAATATTACTTTGCTTGGGTGTGGACAGGGGAGAATGCAAGTTTTATGGAGCTTAGAGCCTATATAAATAGAGGACCTCTCTTTAAGAAAAGAACATAAAGATAAGGCAGAAAACTTGGAGGGGATCCCATGAAAGTGAGGGTACCTGAAACTCAGGCTTCATTTAGCTTCAAGGTAAATCTGTTTCTGGATATAACACAGAAAAAAACTCACCAGTCAATCTACTAAGATCGAGAACTGCCCTCTAAAGCCTAACTTCTAAGTACTGTGAAAAGAACACAGTGAGGACAAAACAAGAACAAAATACATATGCTTGGCCTTTATTCCCTTAAGATCATTCACAATAAACCATATAACACAAACTTCCAGTTAGAAATAGTGTTTGCTATGTCTTTATCGGGATTAAAAGAACGAATTATCAACTAACACTGAAAAATAATTATAACAAAAGAGAATTATTTCACTAAAATAATTAAGCCAGAACATCATACCACACCATAATTATTGTTTTACACACATGAGTATAAACACACACACACTCATATTTACTCACAATTTGGCAAGCAAAAGATCTCATTAAAAAAATTTTACCTCGTCTTCGCCCATAGCTCCTGGCTGCATGTAAACACAGAAGAAAACCATGGGTATTTGTATCAAAATGCTGAATTTAGAAATAAAAAAATATTCACACAAACCTTTTCTAAGTATTCTCGGAATTAATCTGGAGATACTGTTCAACTTGACTACAGACATATTATATTAAAAAAAGAAAACCTTTATGAAGCACAAGTTAAATCACAATCTTAAAGAGAAATCCAACTGGATGTGGCAGCCACTGGAAAAGATACAATGGATGCTTAAGTCTAACACATCTTATAAGGATTTATATTGTGGCCCATTAGCTATATCAGATATAGATAAATAGAGTTCTGTGAAATTATTTTCTGACTTCTAAATCTTCATTCGTACTATGTACTACCACCAGACATCACTTTGAAGAAAAAAACATTCATCCTAAATAAGTAAAAACTGTGGTGTATGGTGGTCATTCTAAATTTCTTCACACACACATAGACACACACACACAAACACTTCACAGTTTGCCCTGAAAACTGCATAAAAATTTTACACAGTTAGCTGTTGCTTTACAGAATGTGTTACTGTAAGCTTTCTCTAAGCCTCCTCATTTACTTTCCATACAGTATTACAAGTTGAGGAAACAGTATTTTTTCATCTAGAAAATGAATGGGAAAAGCAGAAAGGAGACAATGGGTACATCCCATGCTGAAGAATAGAGCACTTTAAAGATGGTCTTCCCCTTCAAAACTCAAGGCCCACAAAGTACATTGTTACAATGTTTAATAGAGCTAAACTGTCATCATACATATACTACTAGGAGATCCTGTCATCTAAAATGACTTTCAAAGTGGAAAGTTTTTCAAATTTGAAATCCCTCATTCAGTAAAACTTAAATGAGAACTCTATTTAATCTATTTTTTAAAAGCATGAAACATTACCATATTAACTTTAAATCAAAAATAACCAAGGATAATTTGGTGCTACACTTGTAGCATAAGGTAGAACTAAAGAAAACTACTTCTCTCCTAAGAATTCAGACATTTCAGCTAGAAAGTTGAAATACTAGTTGCTAACCTCATCTTCTTCCAGTTCCCATTTTTCTTCAGACACCGTACTCACCCTCATCAACACACTTTTGGCCTCTTCACTTTCCCATGACACAAATATTAAAAAGGGTTAGCCAGATTAAAAGGATTATTCAAACTCTACATACTGCCTAACTCTGTCATCGCTTTAACTTTCAATGAAAAAATACCTCTTCTGAATTTACATAGAGTTTACTGTTTACATCACTTACAAACAGAATGCATTCTAATAAAGATTTTTAGGAACATTTATACTTTTCCTTATTTGGAACCTGGAATTCATCTTCCCACAGAATGTTCAGTAAATGGCAGTTTCCTAGCTTGGTTCTTCCCAAAGCCTACTTCACTTATAAAAAACAACATGAGTAAATTAACACTAATAGACAACACTTAAAAAAGAGAGAGGAAAATAAGTTTTGACATCCTACCACTTATTTCTTTGTCCTTTTTCCCATCCCCAGTGATGTCAGGCTGCCCAACACTCCTCACTATAAAACCTCTATTTAGAGAGGAAATAAAACATTTTGTATTTCAAAATTACTCATTTCTCTCCCAAACAATACATTCCCATTCTTTCATTCTATCTGATTTCTGGCCAGATACTCAACAAAAAAGAATTTGATTATGATACTAAGGTACAAATGACTCATCAGACTTTAACATCCCTGAAAGATAAACGAAAATGCTGTTCACTTAAGTCTTTAACTGTGAAACATTGAGGTACTAGAGAACACAAAGTGAATAAAACCAGACAGTCAAGGGGGAGGGGAAGAGCATCCTGAACTGGGAATGGGGAAGAGTTGCAAAAGACATACTTATGAGTTTTTTATTTTTGTTTTGCCTTGAAAGAGGTTTTATTTATCTCTCACATTGAAACTGCAAAATAGATTAGTATTTCACAAATACTTGGGAGTTTTAAACAAAGTTTCTTTAAACAGTTCATGATTTTTACAGGTTCTTCTCTTTTTCCATTTCTAATCAAAGACAGTAAATTAGTTTATATCAGTGTGGAGACTCTGATAATATGGAGGCAAAGATGGCACATGGAATCAGTTCAGTTCAGTTGCTCAGTTGTGTCTGACTCTTTGTGACCCCATGGACTGCAGCATGCCAGGCCTCCCTGTCCATCGCCAACTCCCAGAATTTACTCAAACTCATGTCCATTGAGATGGTGATGCCATCCAACCATCTCATCCTCTGTCGGCCCCTTCTCCTCCCACCTTCAACCTTTCCCAGCATCAGGGTCTTTGCAAATGAGTCAGTTCTTTGCATCAGATGGCCAAAGTATTGAAGTTTCAGCTTCAGCATCAGTCCTTCCAATGAATATTCAGGACTGATTTCCTTTAGGATGGACTGGTTGGATCAAGCAATTTAAAGCAGTGATCTGAGATGCTTCAATTTGCTTTAATCATGCACTGTGGAATAATTACTTGCTACCTTGGTCCCAATTTCAATAGTTTACCTATGATATCTGTGGTAATTTTTATTGTAACTGCTAAAACTTAATGTGTTTTTACTGTGTGTGTGAAATAATTCAAAATGCTTAACATATTTTAATATCATTTAATATAGTCCACAACTTTATGACTTAAATATTCTTTTGCTCTCTTCTTACTGATGAGGAAAATGGGACACAAAATTAAGTATCTTGCCTAAAATCACACAGCTAGGAAGTGGTGGACTTGGAATATGAATTAAGCACTCTGGCTCCAGAGTCCACACTTTCAACCACCTCACTATACTGTTAAATTCCTAGAGGAAGTTCGCTATCTTATGTTTCTTTTAATACTCTCTAATGCACCAGGCAGAATGCTCTGTATCAAGCTAGTATTCAGCAAATATGACTTGTTAGCTATATGTGCAATCAAAGGAGGGAGTAATGCACATCATGATGGCCTTCTGAATGTAGGCCACCTGTGTTGGTGATTAAAAATTTGCTCATAAGGGCTATGTGCAAATAGACTAATTAGAGTCAAACTCTTCCCTAAGGGAGAGATAATGAAAAGAACACCAAGGAGAGAAGTTTGGGAGCACCGCAGCAGTGTTTCCCCTGAGAACAAATATAGCTTTTAAACAAGAAAGAGTATTAAATACATAAACCAGCACAAAATACATGAGCCAGCACAAAATGATCCCACATAGAAATAAAGGAAGTAATGTGACTGTTCAGTATTCTATGTTAGTAATGTAGTGTATGAAAGTGTAAATTTATACCAGATATGACAAGATATGATACATTTTTGAAGTTCTATCTACTTCCTCCAGAAACTTTAATTCTTTATTAGCAATCATCACCATTATAGATAAAATTCTTCTACTGTTCATTATGTATTAAACAACTTTAGACCTCATTAAAAAAAAAGTTACATTCAGTTTCTAGAAGTCAAGGTAGTGGTTACCTTTGGCTAGGGGTATTAACTGGAAGGAAACCTGAGGTAGGGTTCTGAGGTATTGATCTAGGTATGGGTTAATTTGTGTTAAGTTTGTTGACAATACATCAGGCTACATATAAATTTATGGTCTGTGCATTGTTTGGTATATAATTACACTTCAATAAAAAAAAATAGTACAAACATTTTAGACCAATTCCCTGGGATAAAAGATTAATGTAGAAAGTCCAAAATGTTAAATTTTTGTAGTCTTCAAAGCATAAACCTGAATAATCCAAAACTGAAAAAAACATATTTTGCAATCCATCACAATAAATATAAAAGGGTGCATGTACTATGGGATATGGGATATGCCAGCTACTTTAAAAATAAGTTTACACGATCAATGACTAGTAGGTTGTGAATGGCACGCCCATGTCTAGCATGGTGCTCTGTGAGGCACAGGAGGCACTGCTATAAAATGGACCGTCAGTTAAGACTTGGGCCGCACTAGGTTTTATACGGCTGCCCTCACACACGTGATTCTCTAAGGACAACCTGTGATCTGATTTTAAAATTTAAACTAAATCTGCATCTCCATGGATTCATCCAAAGTTGCTGAAGTTTCTACAGCAAAGTAACATCATACACAGATTCAACTATAGAGGTTCAAAAACACTTGTGCATGCCATGGGGGGGGGGGTGGGTAGGAGAGAATTCTATCTTCTTTCTTTTGTGGATCAAAGTAGCACGCACCCATTTCAGGAAATTAAGTAGAGTCCCTGAGATGCTGTACTTAGGAAAACAAACAAGATACAAAGATCTTAACACAACATTTTACTGTCTTGGAAAGATCTGTCAAAACTGCTGACCACAGGGACAAGCTGTTAATTCCTTTACTTGCAATAAAATCAGTTTCTAAGAACACCTTGTAAACTTATCTTTTTAATATCATTTCAATATTCAAACTTAAATTCTATTAGAACATCTAACGGTCCCTCCCTTTCGGCTTCCATCTAAGTACTAGTCATGCAAAAAAAAATCTACCTAAGATGGATTAGGATCTTAAAGTTAGTATAAAAATATGCCCCTTTTCCTAGTTAAGACTGTAAATTCCCAAAGACCAGGAGTGATGGAGTTTGTCCCACGAATGCACTGCCTCTATCTTTGTCTTTATACTGGCAGGTGAGAGTTTTAGCTCAATAACTTTCAAATCTGGCAATTTATAACTGAAAAGATCAATTTATTCATAAACTTAGCAGCTAAAATGATGCCTGAAGGGATGGGATACATTTTCATCTGCTACATTCCCATAAAGTATTTGCATGTTTCAAAATCCCTTCTTCCTACCCTTTTCTCTTTAACTCCTACCCATTTTTCTCAGAAAAATCTTTTCAAAAAATAACACTAATAACTGGCAAGTATAATACTAGTGTTGCTTACATACTTCATAAAGGAAAAGAAATACCATTTAACAACCTAATAATTTACTGTGATCTAGGCACTATATGCTAAATGCTTATGTTCTAATTCCCAAAGCAACTACCATAATGTATATTTCCAGAGGGGCAAACTGAGGCCCAAAGAGAATGACTGATCCAAGTTATTCAGCTACATAAACACCAGGGCTGGGATGGAATTCAGGTTCACACTGGCTCTAAAGCATTTACTCTTTTTCTCTTTTAAGTTGAGGTATTATTTATATTCAGTAAAACTCCTCCACTGTAAGTTTACAGTTTGATCCATTTTGGTAATCATATACAGCCATGTAACTTGTACCATCATAATTAAGACACAGAACAATTTATCTCCCTAAAACATTTCCTGTGCCCTTTGGCTGTTATCTTATCCCCTGAACCATGGGCCTTGGCAACCATTAATCTACTTTCTTAGTTTTGTCTGCTCTTTATACAACTGCATATAAGTGGAAATCAATGTGTTTGACTTCTTTTACTTAGCATAATGTTTTTGAGATTCATATGTTATCACATGTGTTTTGTTTCTCTTTATTGCTGAGTAGTATTCCATAGTATGGAAATAGTACAACTGATTCATTTACAAGTTGTTAGGAACTGAAATCCATTCACCCTAAAATTCAAGGGTTGAAGCCCTAACCAGCAATGTGACTGTATTTGAAGACAGGGTCTTTAGAGAGAGAATTAAAGTTGAATAAGGTCATAAAGGTAAGGTCCTAATCCACAAACACTGCTGTCCTTTCAAGAAGAGGAGATACTAGGGGCACCGATGCACAGAGTTAAGGCCATGTGAGGTCACAGCAAGAAGGCAGCCATCTGCTAGCCAAGGAGAAAGGCCTCAGGAAAAACCACCCTGCCAACACCTTGATTTTGGACCTGCAGTCTCCAGAACTGCAAGATAACAAATTTCTTTTATTTAAGCCACCCAGTCTATGATATTTGTTATAGGATCCCTAGTAAAGTAATACATCAGTCAGTGGACACTTGCAAAGCTTTTATTCCTAACCACCAAGATCAAACAGCCAGTATTTCAAACCTGTACAGGCCTTGAAAACACACAAAAATTCCCTTTAGGATTTCCACAAATTTCTCATCCTCCAAGAGTCTGTTCTTGGTATTACGTTGTTGTTTAGTCGCTAGGTCTTGTCCAACTCTTTTGCGACTCCATGGATTGTAGCCCTCCAGCTCCTCTCATAATCCAAGGTGAATAAAAAGAGACATCTCACTCAAGTTTTCACTAACATGGTAGTGCTATTACTACCATAATATTCTGTCTCATTGCTTACAAAATGTTATAGGAAACTTAAAGATACTTAATCAACCTTCCAAACAAAAGAGGAATTACTTCTATAACCAACACAAAGATATTCTCCCTGGTTCTGCTAGAATAACTTCATCAAGGTATTCTTGATGGGCTTCCCTACTGGCTCAGTGGTAAAGAATCCATCTGCCAATGCAGCAGACACAGGTTCGATCCCTGATCCAGGAAGATCCCACATGCCCAGCAGCAGCTAAGCCCATGTGCCACAACTACCAAGCCTGTGTTCTGGAGGCTGTGCTCCGCAACAAGAGAATTCACCCCAATGAGAAGCCCCACACCACGGCTGGATAGTAGCCCCCACTCAGCCACAACAAGAGAAAGCCTGAGCAGCAACGAAGACTCAACACAGCCAAAAATAAAATTAACGTGAAAGAAAAAGAGCTAAGGTTAAAAAAAAAAAAAAAAAAGAGGCTCACTTCAGTCTCTTGAGTCATTTCCCCCCCAAGCTTTTATTCTAAGTATTAGCAGAATCCTCTCTCCTCCAACAAACGTATCCTAACAAATACATCTGTTCCCTGAACGTAGTTGTTCAGGGTGAAGCATCATGGAGATTCAGAGCCCCACCTCTTAGATATTCCTCTCCATAGTGGTCCTTAAAGTATCTCCTCAGGTGCAGGGATTCCAGAGAACATAACTGAAAACTGGAGACTTATGCTCCATGGTAGGACAATTCTTTATGGTTAGAAAGTTCTTTCTTATACTTGCCTCACTACTATTCTTAACCATAGACACCAGCCCCTTATTTGAGGATCATTAGTTCATCTCCTTTTAGTTTTCTTTTCTACAATGAAGTTATAGTTAGCTATTCCTCATAAGAAACAGTTTTCCATACCCCACATCACCCTTAACATCCTCCTTCAGATAAACCGAATTTTCCAGTAAGACAATACTTGTCTGTCCAGGCTTCTAAGGAGAACAAACACCAAAGCCCTTCACCATCTGATCTCTGACCACCTTGCAGATCCTCATTCCACTATTTCACACATCAGACTCATATATTCCAGTCACACCAATTCAACTATTTTTCTGATAGTATCATTATAATATAATCACTTATCCAGTTAACATAAGGATCTAGATACCCACATCTTAACATCTGTTCTTTTCTACTTCCTAGGGAACTCCTAACTCCCCTTTCTATTTCTATCCACTATTATTTTTCCTATCTTGTCCAAAATGGTAAATTCAAGGCTGCATCCTGCAGTGTCCATGCACACCTCGTATTAAATTCTAAACTACATTTACCATATAAGTTACTAATTAAACCTCTCAATAAGCGACATGCTATCAAAGTAATCACGTCAGAACTTCCAGGTCCATGTCTTAAACTTCTTACTGAAACAGAGAAGGATCATTTAAAATTTGATCATCTGACAAGATTTCTGTGGAAACAAATCTAGGTAAAGAATCTCTGCATGTCACTGCTGTCACTGGTTAAGAGAGCGTGGACATGCACATGAGCTGGCATCAGCTGACACCCCTGCACCCTCACACCTGTGGCCTAAGAGTTTTCCATGGGAGTAACTATTACCAACTTCCTTTTAATTTCAGTAGCACATTGCTAAATGGCACACCAACTGCCCTCCCCCAAAGCTGGAAAATCAAGCAAAGTTCTGAGGATCCTAATCACATACCAAAGTATTTTATATTTTACATAGACCAGTCTGTCAAAGTCAGGCCTGAAAATGCCTACGGCATGCACCCAAATATCTGGCATATGTTGCCAATAAAGCATCTTCACTATGCCAAAATCTCATGAGGCCCCTTTTACTCACTCAACTTTTAGATTGTTCAGGTAGCCAACACTTGCCAACTCTACACGTCTGAATCCCCAGAATAACGTAGGAAATTTATACAGAGGAAGGAGAGGGTGGACGAAAACAGCTGCTGCTGTGCCCAGGCCCCTTACTTGGCCTCTTTGGCTCTTCCCTACCAACAAGGCTCCTCTCAAGTGGGCAGGAGAGTTCCTTCATGGAAGAAAGTTATGGAAAAGAACAGACCTGAGAACGTGGGAAGAACTCTGGCACCACAGAGAAAAGCTCATTCCCCTCCCTGGTGCCACCTTTGGTTCCATTTTGATTATAGAGCCAAGATTAAGAATTACTGCCAACCCAAAAGGAAAAAAGGGGGGTAAATGGGTAGAAGAGGGAAGATAAGAGACTAACATCTGTTAGGTGTGTATTTCTTTCCAGGTTTGGTAATCGAGCATTGCATACTTAACCTTATTGTTAGTAAAGCAGGGATTAATGTGTCCATTTAAAATAAAAAAACACAGGCAACTTTCCCAAGGAAACAAGTAAGTGATGGGTCCAGAATTTAAGCCCAGATCTGCCTGGTCCTTCCAAACTGCATTACTTCCACTGCATTTGTCTGGAAAAACAAGACAACAGTAACAACAACTTCAGTCATATAACAACAGTATGTGCATGCATGGAGACTAACAAAAAAAGAGAAGGCAAAGTTTCGGGTAATAAATTTTCCCTCCAGATCATCTGCATACTAAGTCTTCATTCAAGTTTCAGACTCGCAGTCTACCTATACCAGAGGCTTAAGTGACAATGTGTTAAAATTCCTGCCACTAACAAGAGAGGCTATGTTCTGAAAGTAAAAGTGATCATTTTCAGAAATGCACTAATTCTCTACCATCAATAAAGCATTATTTAGTTCATTGCTACTAAAGGAAACCTGAGTGATCTTTCTGGAAAAACCCAAAAGGACAGAAATCATTGCTCTTTTTGGATTAAAGGACTGGTTGGCAGAACAATCTGTGTGTCTAAGCCATCGATGGCTATTTGCTGGCTGCATGACATCAGCAAATTCCAGAAAATGAAGACACTGCTATGTTTAAAACAAGGATGCAATAGAGAGATGAATGACCACAATTCTCTGTTTTCTATCAATGGGCCCCAACAGCAGAAGGAAACACATCAGAGGATATTCCTAAAACGTGCTGAAATCTAGAAAATCCTTTGAAGTCTCCAGTTTTATCTTAAAACCTGCAGTCAGCTGCACAGATTGCTCAATCACAGAACCATATTTTGCTTGGATAGGAGAATAATTCTGGAGTGAAACATGAAATTTTGACCATGTCTTGCAAACCATTTAAAGCATTTCAAACGTGGAGAGAGGTCTGTGAAAGCACTCTATGAACTGTTAATTACTAGATCCATACATGACAGTACCATCTTCCAAAAGGAACAGTCAAAACAAATCTTTTTAAAAAATATTTGCTTTTTTTAAGCAACGTTTTTATTTATTTATTCTTGGCTGTGTGGGGTCTTCATTGTGCATGCTTTCTCTAGCTGTGGTGTGCAAGCTTCTCACTGCAGTGGTTTCGCCTGTGGCAGCGCACGTGGGCTTCAGCAGCTGCGGCGCACAGGCTTAGCTGCCCTGCGGTATGTGGAATCTTCCTGGACCAGAGATTGAACCCCTGTTCCCTGCATTGGCAGGCAATTCTTAACCACTGAACCACCAGGCAAGTCTATGTTAAAACAAATCTTTAGGAAGAAATTAAGGTGGACTAGATATTTTCTAAGGCTGTCATACTGTGTTTTTCACAGTCTGCGATATCATGACTGCAGCTATGAAATTAAAAGGTGCTTGCTCCTTGGAAAAAAAGCTATGACAAACTTAGATAGCATATTGAGAAGCAGAGATATTACTTTACCTGCAAAGGTCCGTCTAGTTATGGTTTTTCCAGTAGTCATGTATGGATGTGAGAGTTGGGACACAAAGAAAGCTGAGCACCGAATAATTGATGCCTTTCAATTGTGCTGTTAGAGAAGACTTGTGAGAGTCCCGTGGACTGCAAGGAGATCAAATCAGTCAATCAGAAAGGAAATCAATCCTGAATATTCATTGGGAAGACTGATGCTGCCTGATGCAAAGAGCTGACTCATTAGAAAAGACCCTGATGCTGGGAAAGACTGAAGGCAGGAGAAGGGGATGACAGAGGACAAGATGGTTGGACGGCATCACCAACTCAATGGACATGAGTTTGAGCAAGCTCTGGGAGATGGTGAAGGACAAGAAAGCCTGGCATGCTGCAGTTCATGGGGCCACAAAGAATCAGACACAACTGAGCGACTGAACAACTGATATATCATTTCCCCTTTTCCAGTCTCCCAGACTGAGTACCAACTCCACGGACTGGGCACTGCGCTGGAAGCCAACAAACAGCTATGAACAGAAGCCAGTCTCTGCCCTCTTGAAAGAATACATATTAAAGGGAAACACCAACATTAAATAGTTCACTGTAAGGGTGACAAGTGTTATAAATGAGAAGTCCAGGTTCTATTGCTGACACAAGTGCAGGAAGCAGACAGGGAAATCCACAGTGGAAAGCAGGTAAATTTTCAGTTTCCTGAATCTTTATTTTTCATTTAGAGCACCCAAATCCTGATACTTGAGACATATTTACACATTGGAAGAGAAATTCTTCCAAAACCCAGCAAAGTAAGTCAAGAATATTTTAGACTTCACTTCTTTACAATATTTAGTGCCAGGCCATGTAGACCAGGTATATCACTCTGTTTGGGGAAAAGAGGACTTATTGAGCATTCAGGGCATAAATGAGGTAACAAGTAATATTTTTCCAGAGACACTGAATTTGTGTTTGTGTTAAACTAGTATGAAAATAATACAACCACTTTTAACAACGAATTATTTAAAGCAAAGTTTATCATCTTCAACCTGAAGGCAGAAGGTTCTGGCTCCATCATGTCACCCTAGCCAATTCAAAGTCTTTTTTTTTAAATGGGGAGGATAATTGCTTTACAATATCACATTGGCTTCTACCATACAACAACATGAATCAGCCATAAGTGTACATAAGTGTACATATCCCTTATGCCTCATAAATAAATGTATGCTCAATAAATCCTCTCTTGAACCTCTCCCCCACCCTCCACCCATCCCACCCCTTGAGCAACCAGGTGAGCCCCTTGTGCCTAAACAGTAGCTTCCTACAAGGAGAGGATGGGACAAACTGAGAAAGCAGTAGCATTAACATACAACCACACAGTCTCAAAGTCAGCTTCCCCATTTGTTAAATGAGAAGGTCAAAATAAAACAACAATGTCCTTAGATCCCTACCATGTTCATGTGCAGCATCTATGCAAAACAGTTTGAATTTTGAATGCTTAAAAGATACAGATCATTACATGTCCTTTGATTACTATTCTGCTTTTTAAATTAGTCATCATTTATAATATATTCATTCCACAATTATATACTAATTTTACTTCTAAATCTGTTCAGATAGAAACAGGGGTCTGATCTTTTAAAAGTTCAAAATACTCAAAGACAATATCTTTAAATCTGAGAATCTCAAAATAATTCCTTCACTATCTTATTACTCTGCTTAAAAAAAAGAAAAAAAAAAAAAAAAAAAACCCACTACTTAGATCCACTCATGGTGAGCAGAAATACAATGTACTCTTCAAATTTTGGAAAATTCCATCTGAAATTCTAGCAAACCTGGCTTTATTCCCACTTTAGCATCAAAGCATCACATGTTCCGCTCCCTCTCTGCCACTTCCTCTCAGCTGAGCTGCTCCCCAAGGAGATCACTCCCAACAGAGAACAAAAGGGAGGGGGAAAAGGAGTCTGCCCAGCAAAAAGTTCATACCAAAACCCTTTTACATTGCCCCTTTTGATTCAACAAATGCACTGGCAACCCTCAGTTCAAGTAGAAATAGAGGCAGAGTCTTCAAAAATATTTTCAAGGCATGAATAACAGGACAAAGTGGAAGGCAACATAATCTTAACCTCCAGGTTTCTTGGTGCGTCAGCTGTATCATAACATGTTAGCTATAAACAACCTCAGAGTTTCTCAAGCAGATCAATGTTTTTTTTTTTTAATATATTAATTTAGGTCTTCAAACATCCAAAGTTTTATTATGGGACGCCTCAATTTATCAGTGTTTTCAAAAGTTTGATAAGGAAGAGTGATGGCAAACAATGATTTCTCCCTGTCAGAAGGAAAGTGACACTTCAAATTTCTTATTCACCTCTTAAAACCTGGAACAGACTCTAGTCACGAGGTGAGAAATATCAAACAATGAATGGCATGAAAATTTTTAATTTAGATAAAACTGAACCTATGTTACATTACAGAGCTATTGTCTTAAAAAAAAAAAAAGCCCTCTATTCTAAATAAGACTATGCTCTCTACTTTTCAAACACAGCAATATTAATACCTTATTTGTACATGTGCCCAACGTCATTTAAATCTCACAAAAACAATGAGGTATTCAGAGTATCATAACTGTCTTCTTGTTGGATTAACTAAAGAGATACTTAGGAGATTCACAGACTTGCCAACCAGAAGCCATCCCTATCATACGACTCCTCTGAGATCTAAGCCCTCAGTTTTGTTCTCTGAAAAAAGGGGGATGATATTACTTCAAAATATTCTTAAAGCTGCTGTGTTTTCTCTCACCATAGATTAATGTTCACTTTCTAGAATGCTATATTATTCTAGTTTTTAAAATTCAGCCTATTTTGAGTCATTCATATTGCTGAATGAATCAATAATTTGTTCCTCTTTATTGCTAAATAAAACTCTACTGTGTGAATATACCACAATTTGTTTATCCATTCTCCAGTTGAGGGACACATGCATTATTTTAATTTTGGCTATTAAGAACAATCCTGCTTTAAACGTTCACATACACGTCCTTGTGTGGACACCAGTCAATACTAAGACAGAACTGCTGCATCCTATGGTAGGTGTGTTATGTTTAACTTTTTAAGAAACTGCCAAACTGCTGTCTAAAATAGCTCTCCCATTTTACATTGCCAATATCACTGTACAGCACCTTTGAAAGTGCCAAACATCATGAAAGATATAGCAACTCTAAGCCCCAAGGAAGGTGCTTGTTTCGCTCAGGGGACAGAGGCAGGTAGCATTTCACGTAGAAAAAAACTTCACACAAAAAGAGATGTAGTACACCCAAGGACAGACACTCCAGCCTGTGAGTGACTTGTAGGCATGCTGCCTTAAATTCCATTAGGAAAACATCTATCTAAGTACAGCCAATGTGTTTTGGAAGTCTAACATGCAAAGAAAAGAAAATCCTAAAAGGCAGCCATAAAGCTGATGCAAGCAATCACAACAGCAGTTCACCAGAGCATTATCTACAAGGCGGCTACACTAAACTTTAAAAGATTTATATACAGCCACTCTAGTGATCACTATCTCCATTTTACAGGTGAAGAAACCAGAGGCAGAGAAGGTAAGAATGTGGCCCCAAAGTCACATAGCTTATAGAAGGTGGGACCAGATGTGATTCTAGACAATCCTTTTCTTGACTATGCTAATTTATTGCTCCATCTCCATGTTTCACAAGCCTCCTAGCCTGCTTGGAAGGTATCTCCCTGAAGCTGAGTGACACTGTCCCTTAAGCCATACTATGGAGAAGGAAGGGGCAACTCATTCCAGTATTCTTGCCTGGAGAATCCCATGGACAGGGGAGCCTGGCAGGCTACAGTCCATGGGGTCTCAAGAGTCAGACATGACTGACTGACTAAACCACCACCAAGCCATACTATTTCCCATTTCTAATGTACTCATCTGGCATCTTCTGGTATTTCACTGTTTTTCCAAGCTGGTTTTCTACCTGAAAGAAAAGCAGCTGACCAGTCAAAAGGAACAAAGTGGATATACTTGGCAGTGATCTGCAGTGACTTTCCTAGAGTAAATCACAGCACCAGGCATTCTGGTTTTGAACATTAATTTGACCATAACTTTGGTTCATTTGACTGATAATGAAGGTACCAATATCCTTTACTGAGGATCATCGTAACAGGAAAAAGCACCAAGGCAGGTATCAATCCCCTATAAATCCACAACTGCTAAACTCAACTCTATACCTAGAGTGTAATCACACACACACACACACACACACACACACACCAAAGAAAACACACAAGCTTAGGTTAAGTGTTAGAAAAAAATATGGCTGATAAAACTACAACATATATAGCTGGAAGCACTCTCAGTAGTCTCCTTCCTTCTAAAGAAGGAAAAATAAAACTACATTATGCAAACTTACAGTGTTTTTGGTGTAAGGGTAAAGAGGATGAAAAGAGAGAATTATTAAAAAACTAAGAAAAAAAATACACGAACAGCTTAAAAGGCAGGGGCACACTGTTTCAAAACAAACTACATCTTGGAAATACCAGACAAGTGGCAGAACTTACCAAGGGATCAGAATCTTCCCATCTCTGCTTCTGTAGTTCTCTGATTTTGAGGACTATCATTTTGGGGACCAGCTAAAATGTAGATGTGTCTCTTAAGTTTCCTCCCAGTGGTTGGTCGGCTAATTCTTACTAGATTCATTGTCTGTTTATTTGTTTTAACATTTGTTTACTTATTTTCTTGGCTGCACTGGGTCTTGGTTGTGACACACAGGCTCTCTAGTTGTGTCACATGGGCATGGACTCAGTTACCCTGCATCACGTGGGATCTTGGTTCCCTGACCAGGGTTCGAACCTGCATCCCCTGCATTATGAGGTGGATTCTTAACCACCAGACCACCAGGGAAGTCCCGATTCATAGCCTTGAATAGGAAAAATCAGGAGACTCTCTGGCATTCCACAAATACTGCCAGTCTTTCCACACTCTAAATGTCTACTGGTTTACTGTTTTCTATAGCTACCCTCTTCTCCCAAGCTCCATTTTCTGGCTTCTAGACGACATTGGCAGTGGTGATTCTGAGAGGAAGGTACAGCTGGAAGACATGCACTAGGAATACCCCAAAATGGGAACCTGGCCTAGTCAAAGCTGGGGAGTGGAAATGAGATATGAAAATGCTCACCAGGACGCCTCTCTCTGTTGCCTCAAGTCAGGAAACATGACAACATGGTGCCTTCAGGAGAGTGTTGGGTTTGAGCAAGATCAAGAAAGTAAAAGAATGGGAGATTTTCTGAAGATATAGCACACGGCAGTGTTACGAACAGAGCTGGGAAGCATCAATTTTGCATAGCAAAAAGGGGTAATAAAAAAAACTACAACCGACTCACATTTCCTTTTTTAAAAAATTTAACCATTGACTAAACTCTCTTTAATTTTCTCAGCCAGTCCCTTCTGGCCTGAAAATAAAGTTCAACTTCAACCCAGCCTCTTTGAATAAACACAAATTCTGAATTAATAAAGATTTACTGATCTGTGACCTCGTCTCAATGTGATTTGTGACCTCATCTACATGAAGGTTGAGGGACAATAAGTACAGATCAGTCACAGGACAGTAACTGCCAGGCTGACAAATTTTAGGCATAAAAGGGAAGACAAAAAGACAAAAAATACACACGTGTGTTTGTGCATGTTATATACAAGTTACCAGGTGGGCTGGGTCCAACTATACAAGGGGAAAAAAAGGTTTGTCAATATCAATATGCCAAAACCTGTAGACCTCATAAGTATCTACCAAGGAGAATATTTTGTTTATTCTTATCATTTCAAATTGAAGTCAACTTTGAAAGCAAACTGACAGTAAGTAAAGAAATGTCAAACCCAGGTTGTTTTTATGGTTTACTCTCAGGAGCCTACAGGGCAGTACTCACAGTCATTTGAAGATGGATGTGCCCTGGTATCTGCCATAATGTTGTAAATATGCATAATTCATCAACATTTGATACAGATATTGACAAAATGACCCTTTTGGTACTTTAAAAAATATTACAGCATCACAGAATCTTCATTCTGAAAGCAATCATTAAGATGACCTAATTCAGTCTCTTTCTCTTAGAGACGAGGAAATTTCAAGGCTAAATGGGGGATTTAAACAACATTTACAAAGTGGAAAGAACAGAAATGAAATCTCTTGTTTAAAAGCAGAGATTAAAGAGAATCAAATCAAAGAGAATCAAAACCTTTTAAAAAGAAAAGTGTCTTTTAGCTTCATTTTTTACACAGAAAATCATAAATTACAGCCTCTCCCTCTTGCAGAAGAAGACTTATACCATGGCAAATTAGGTCTTTTCTAAAATACACACGTATTCCTTCAAGCAGATACACTATCATGTTGTTCTTTCCCTTTACATTCAATTCTAAATCCCATCGTCTAACTGAAGTGTTCTCACAAAGGTTCACAAAATTTCTGTAGCTCGGCAAGCTAGGCATGTTTATTAATCCTCACCCTAAAATACCTACTTCTAGGAAGAAAGTTAGAGGTAGCAGAATCTAACTATAAAGTGACCTTTCTTCTAGAAATTAAAAAATAAAGGTGGATAGTCTGGAATTTTCATTGTTTTCAAGATCCCCAAAAAGAGGAGGTAGTAGCATTTAGAACAAACACATGAACCGAATTAGGACCCGCCTTATCAAATAATGCCAGTGGTTCTCAGCAGAACTCCTTGGAAGGCAGGCTACATGTCAGAACCAAGAGAAATATGAAATATATATTTTAGAGATAACCTAAATATGCTATAGGGAACACCAATGGCATTTCACCATCCTTACTCAAGCAAGAAGAAAAGAGGTAATGTTGCAGACAACAGTAGATTGACCCAGTATGTCTTCCATGTGTACTGAGAGTCAGCTTGTATGTCAGGGAGGAAGAGAAGGGACAACCTGATATCACTCATTTGATGGAAAAGAAAACTTATATCCTGAGGGATTCAATGGCTTGTATTGTCCTTTAGACAAGGGACAGTTTCCATTTAGGAACTGTTCTTCTGAAAAGCTATTAGGTCCATAGACACTAGGAAGGAGAGTTGATGCCACCCAAGCATTTCTTGCAGTTTTAATACGACTTTCTGGCTAATGAGGCTCTGATGTTCCAGAGCTCAATCCAACAACTATACTGACAAATCTATCACTAAGCAGCAAAGCTAGTGACACATTCCTACGCAAATTCCACTAACAGGGGACTCCTGATGTCCAGTTTGAATTCAGCACCTGTTGGCTATCTACCACAATGAGAAGATTCTGAGTTACAACAAGTTGATCTCTGTATTCATACTCTCTAGCCCAGTCCCTCTCTCCTTTCATCTCCCGCCTTCATCCTGCCCTCCTTCCTTCCCCCAGTGCAACAGTATGCAGCGAGGTCAGCAAAGTTCTCTGTAACGGGCCAGACAATAAACAGTTTAGGGTTTTTTTGGTTCTGCCATTGTAGAACAATAGTCAGTGAAGGTCACTCAGTCATGTCTGACTCTTTGCGACCCCATGGACTGTAGTCCGCCAGGCTCCTTTGTCCATGGGGATTCTCTAGGCAAGGATACTGGAGTGGGTTGCCATGCCCTTCTCCAGGGGATCTTCCCAACCCAGGGATCGAACCCAGGTCTCCTGTGTTGCAGGCGGATTCTTTACCATCTGAGCCACCAACGAAGCCCTGAACAATAGTAGCCATAGACAATCCATAAATGAATGGGTGTGGCTGTTTCAACAAAACCATTTACAAAAACAGGCAGGGGGCCAGATATGGCTCCCAGGATGGTAATTTTTCAGTCCCTTGTATACAGTAGCACTTCTCAAACTTTAGCCTGCATCAGAACCACCTACAAAACTTAGTAATACAAAGATTTCTGGGCCTCATCCTTAAAGTTTCTGATTTTGAAGATCTGTAGTGGGGACTGAGATTTAGCATATTTACTAAGTTGCCAAATGATGCTGATGCTGATGGTCCACGGATCACACTTTGAGAACACACTCTGAAAGCCACTGATATAAAATAATGGTCTTCACTGCAGTCAGTGGCAGGCTGAAATGTAATGAACAACTGAGAAAGTGGAAATTACATGCTGTCGATTGCTAATTTTACAGAATATTTCATATGGAGACTTACTGTTAAGTGCCATAATATTATCTGTTCCCGGATGATGGAAATTTATTCCCATGCGTCCTAAAACATAAAACAATTCTGTTTTAAGCACAAAGAAAAGAATGCTTAAATATAATCACAAATATATTGCACAATATGAACATTACAAAAACTAAAACAGATTAAGCTAAAAACAATGCTATCAAAGCCCACAGCAGTTACAACAGTTTTAAATCAAGTCATAAAACACACACATGAAAAATCTTAAAACAAAGCCAAACTCTCAATAACAACAAATAAAATAAACCAAAACAAAAAAGAAGCTTCCATTGTAATAGGAAATTTTAATGCATCTCCCGCATTCCAATTTAAACATGCCAACTCCCTGGATTACACATTTTATTTAAACAATTTATACTGCCCTTCAAATTCAAGCAGCAAAATAATGAATTCAAAGTAGGATATAAACTTGAAGCTTAGAGAGAATCCAAAGACAAACATTTCAAAGCGGCTCAAAATGCAACATAATGATCAGAATGGCGAGCAGAAGAAAGATGTAAATTTACATAACAGATATAGTGGGGAACAATTACTGGCCAAAAATTTAGGGTTCCTGTGCTGCCCCTATCACTAACTAGTTAGATGACCTTTGACATAATACTTATGTCCAGACCTTTGTTCTTACAGTAACAGGGGGCTAGATGCTTGTTTTTGTATGCTGTATGCCGTCAAGCAAAGAATCATTTATATATTTTTAAAGAGTTGTAAAAACAAACACAAAAGTTAAAAAACAAAGAATAATGTGCAACAGAAACCATATGGCCCACAGGCCTAAAATATTTACTCTCTGGCCTATAAGATGTCAAGTCTGAATCAAATGTTTCAACTAATAGCCTGAGGGGTTTAAGAGTGGAAGATGTATTAATTATTTGGGGAAAAGGAGGTGGATACGATTTACTTATCATATTCTGAGGTATTCAAACTTAACAAACAACCAGTCACTGAAAAATCTGCTCTAAAAAATATAATCACTGCCAATCAGAATTTAAGAAAAGGGCGCATTGAGAGGGTCTCTCAATCTCTGACCTAGGAATATTCAGATATTGGTGTTGTTCCCATAAAGCAAGGATGTTCTCTAAATGTTTTCATAACTATAAAGGGCTATCAAGAAAACCAAGCAAGCCCAGATTTAGCTCATTCAACTTCTATTTCCTGTGCTACAATCATTTATGGTAAAGAATTGTGTAGTTTATTACTACTACATCAGATAATAGTTTTTATGTTTCTGGGACTCTTTATGTTCCCTAACATTAAGGAACACCCCTCTCTGTAGTCCTCCAGAAGTTGGATCCTTTTTATACTCTTTCCATCAGGTCTTTAAACTTTTCAGCCTGGAAAGATGAAGCTGAAAGGAAAATCTGTAGTTCGATTCTAATTATCATCCTCTACACTGATTACTTCCAATTCAGTCTTTCTAAAGACGCAGCAAAACAAGAGCCTTAGGCAATGTTTTGTAAATGAAAGCATCACTACTTGCTGAAAAGAAGAAAATTTTTGCCCTTTCTGGTATCCTTCCTACTACTGTTGGCCAATTCGAGGTCACTTTAATGATCTCTAGATCAAGATCATCCACTAGAGATTTTATGAGAAACTCGAGTTCAGTGTCAAATCCATCATGATCAATTACTTAAATGTAATCTAGTTTTTCCCAACAATATGCAAATCCTTTTTAGTAAACCGCTTATGGCTTCTTTAAGCTACTTTCTCTACTCTTCAAAAATTAATGTCTACATTATAAAATACAATACATTTTCACTGGAGAAAATGAGACAATACAGAAAAGTGAAAAAAACATCATCAACTAAAGACGAGCTCTGTTAGCATTTTGATTTATAGTCTGCCAGTTTAGGAGTATATATGTGTAAAGGTTTATTATCTAAAATGAGGTTTATTTTATAATATTTTTTAAATTTAATATATTGCATGCCTTAAGCTTTATGGTTATTTTGGATTTTGAAGGAGAGAGAAAATATCAAAAGCAAAAGAAAAACTGACTCCAAACTCAGATGAGGCCATTTCTTTTTTCTTCCTTTTGTCCAACAAATACTGCTGTTTAATCAGCTGTGAAAATAGAATCAAGTGTGTGACATCTGGTGATTTTTGTTAATGCAGTCTGGTGCTGCCAGCGTGACATTTTGTCACCTGTCCATGGTCTGCTATTTTTAAATTGTTCTTGTCAGCTAGCTATCTTTTAAGTATAGTGTAAAATATAAGGTTTCGAAAACTGGAAGGCATACTTGGTTTTACTGAGTTAAATGATGCTGTGGAAATCTGAGACTGTGTCCCACTTTCCCCACTGCATAAGGCCTGATAAATGGGGGTGGGAGAGGAAGGGGGCAAGGTTGGAGAATAGGGTTACATACAGTTATTCAGACTGTAAAAATCACAGTCTCATAAGCTCAATTCACATTCATGTTTAAGACACTAGTTATAAAAAACTGTCTCTACTGTTATTTAAAGTTTCAGAGTCAAACTAAACCTATACTTATATAAGTCCAAAGTAAAAACTGGAATTTTTGTTAATTAATAATTGATTATGAAAGTCACCTCTTCACTTCTGCAATACCATTAGGAGATAGGGAACAACTGCTGTATCTTTCTCTAATCATTCCCATATGTTCTAAAAAGTCAAGTCCTTTCGAGACCTTTATATAATAGAATGTGAGTGCTGTGTTCTAGAAAACATAAGACAATGCACATTCTACTGGATTCTATTTCCTACCAATTTTCCCAATAAAGTTTTAGAGACAATGTCTCAAAAAAAACTATCTATAAGATAAAATAATACATTAGGTAAGAATACAATAAAATGGTGCTTCAAATCCCTTTTAAGGGAAAATTATAAAAGTATGGTACTATACCATTTAAAATATGTTTCAAAGAACCACAAAGCAAAAGAAATGAGGTTCAACCTGAGGTCAAATCCTAGTTTCTTTGCATACCAGCAGTGAATAATTTTTGGTATGTTATCAATTTCTTTGTGCCTACATTTCCTCATTTAAGGCTGTACTCTAGCACAATTAAAGCCAGAAATTTCCAGAGGTATATCCAGGATTAAGTACCCTTAATCTTTTTCTTACTCTCAGGTGATTATAGTGATATACTAAAAGGGTCACTGGACAAATTAATGGGAGTTACCTACTTAAAAAAAAAAAATCACTCAACTTCTATGTATTGTCTTCCCTTTTGTGTAGAACAAAAACAATCACTTCTTGCTAACACAGAACCTGTGCCCTAACAGTTTCTGCGATCAGCTAACTTTTATACAAGACGGACTGATATGGGCCAAAGGGAGGTAGTACAAAAACAGAACTGGAGCAGTAATTCAAGTAAATAAAGAGACCGTATACTTTTCTGAATCAACTAAACATAATGAAGGAGCACTTTTTCTAAAACAAGGTGACCTCAACATTTCAGAAATGGAGCCAATTTTCTGTAAGGCTGTGTAATGCTAAATGTTTCATCAGGCACTACCCCCAAATAGCCAGCCAAGCTTACTCCTCTGTCATAACATGCAGGCTAAATGGGATGCGAGGTAAAGCTTCATCATTGGTAGCAACTCAGGAGGGTACAGGGATGAACCATTCCCTTACCTCTAATCCTAACTCTCTTGATGCCAGAAATCCCCCTAATTCTCATAGTCAGGAGAAGAGTTAGCATTCCCTATGTCCACTAGAAAAGAGGACAGAGGACAACTCTTCCTACTAAGGCCTCACTCATCCTTCCCCCCCCACCCCGATTCAAGAGAAAAGTTGAATAAAAGGATTTCTTACTGAAAACATTCATACAATGAAATATCACTGTGAACTTATTTTCCTCATGTTCACTTTATGTACATCATGAAGTACCTTCATTTTGCAGGAATGTAATATCGTATCTAATTATTTTTTTTGCACTATTCAGATAAAAAATTTTGGAAAGCCAATAAAACTTAGGAGGATTGTTTTTCTTTCTCCCTTAGGTAGTTTTTTATAATGACAGAATGCTTATCCTTCAGTAATCACTACTTGTATCTATGGCAAAGTCACAATTTTGACAGCTTGCATTTAAAAGCCTTCAATATTTAGCTGCAGCCTAGCTGGAAGGAGTAAATACTGTGGGGACAAAAAGATTTACTTTATTACCTAAGTCAGGCAGAGGCACACCACTACCACTGCTGCGGTCTTTATCTCACCTTCACTTTATGAACTAGGTGCTTTATTTTAATGATGAAAACACTAAGGCTTTGAAGAGGCTAACTAATCTATGTAGATCAATAGCCAACGAAAGGCAAAACCAGAATTCAAACCCAGGTTTGAATGACTGCAAAGTCAGAAAGGCTGAGTTGAAATTTCATACCCTATAGAGAGAATATAAAATATCTGGAAAAATGTTAATAAAAATAATAATCTTTGTTATCTCTAGGTAGTAAGTTTCAGGTATTTTTTTCACTTTTCTTTTGTCTTTTTACATACCATTTGAATTTCTTACAATGAGAATGTATTTTTTCCTAAAGAAAACCGAGATCCAGAGCAAAATACCAAAACAAATAAGCACACAAAAAAACCAACTGACTCTCTAACTTGAATTTAGAGAGCCTCAAAATAGTCTTCAAGTAAAAGAGGATATTAACGGCAGGAGGAAGAAAAGGATAGATAAGGAGCAGTGTTTTTGGACAGACTCATACAGAAGCCACATGATAGGTACCCTAGCCTATCACCTTTCTCTTAAAGCTTGATTCACATAGATATTTCCATCTTTTGACCCAGAGATCCTCTCTATGAATTTACCTTTAAAAAACGCTACGTGTAAGAACTCATTCATGGCAGCATTACCTATAATGGAGAAAAAGCTAGAAGCAACCTAACAGTCCAAAGTTAAGGTCTATCAATAAATTATAAAGGCCAGATAAAAATAGTGTTTATTATGCAGGGGGAAAAAAGATACACCATCACAATGTTTCTTTTATTTTTTAAATTATCTTTTCGTTATTATAATGTGCTCCATTTTTAAAGTAAAAAATTACTGAAAATCTTTCCCTTAAAATGCTGGCATCATGATTATGTTTTTAAAAGTAATAAGGATCAAACACATGGTGCTATAACCATATGTAAAAGTCTCCCAGTTGGAAAACAGAAGCAGGAAGTTCAAACACCCTAACTAGGGGACAATAACATGGTGATGTAACGGACCATGCGAAGTAGTTCATTCATAGGAAATCACTGTGAGTGGTATGAATTGTGAAGTTGTAACCATATTGAGACTGTAAAAATGCACATATTAAATGCCTTCCAGCTTCTCAGGTCACACTATATCTTAAAGTACAATTCAAAAGCCTTTTACAGATGAAACCTCATATTTGCAAGTGTACTGGAGAAATTTATGCAGAGGTACCTGGACAGATAAGAAAAAAGGGCCCCACGGTTTGGGCCGGGGGGAGGGAGGTTTAAGAGAGAGGGGATATATATATATATATATAGTTATGACTGATTCACAATGATGTATGGCAGAAACCAACACAACATTGTAAAGCAATTACTCTCCAACTAAAAATTAAAAAAGGGGGGGGGGCACCAAAAGTGGAATAAGGTATTTACCCTGTTCCACAGTACGGTACCCTCCACGCACTTTAGCAGTGCTACTCTCAACAGAGCATGACAGCTCCTGCTTAATCAATATTCACAAAAACTCTAGAAAATTATTTTATAGACCATAATCTAACATCTTTTCATAAACTTTTACTGCTAGAAGAATACAGACCAAGATAAGACAGACATGCATAAAGAACAAGGGCTGACTTCTTTAGAATAATAGGATGGGCTTACAGCTGTTCCTGGTATAGAAGGACGACAAATGTAGCCTTAGAAGATACTAAAAACACAAAACAGTCTGTGAATATTATGTGGTTGTTTTTTTTTTTTTTAACACCATTCTCACTTCTAAGTGAAATTACCATGTACCTAATCTTTACTGAAGAAAGATGTGGTAACAGTGACTAAATATAACAATGACAAAAAGAGAGGCAGTTTTTTTTCCTACTTCTGAAGGCCTTAAAATATAGCTTTTCTCAAAATCTTTTATTTTCTTCACAGCCTGTTAACTACTTTCTTTTCACTAGAAATTGAGGAAAGCAGCAGAAAATCATGAGTGTGACAAGAAAATGATGAAATAGATATTTGGTGTGGCGTGAGGAAATGACTGTCACGTTCCCAGCCAGTCATATCCTATATAAGAGCCTGCAGAGAACTAGAGGGGATCACATTCCTCACAACTCTAGAGGACATAAGGGTTCACGTAAGATGAGTGTCCCTGTGGCTAACTCTTCCAGTTTTCAGATAGTTAGGCTCTTAACCCAAGTACAATGGCTATTTCCACAGAAAAATTTCATTTTAGTATTTTAAAATATCATAATGCCCCCAAGAACTCCTATAATCCATAACAAGAACTATCTGTAATCAAGAATGTAATATCACCCCCTCTCCTGAATTAACATGGGCTCTAAAAATAGGAAATCCTAATATTGCTGACCTTGGAACTTTATGCCTTATATTTTACCCAAAACATTTTCCCTGTGTTCAACCTTAAAGAATGCAAAGTGTCACTACCTGCTCTTAAAGACTGTGTAGTGATACTTCCTGCCCTAGGAAAGTGATTGTATTTTAATAAAACCCTTTTCTACAAAGTTTTCTGACTTAGCTTTTGGAGATTAAATCTCTTACTTCCTTGCAGTAGACTTGGATTTAAATGAATTAATCCAGGTTCGGTCAAGGATTTCAAATACACAAAGCCCAGAAAACTTGGCTTCTGGTCTCATGCTATAAACCACGACCTCAGCTACCCAACACATGCTTCTGCCAGACATTATGATTAAAGCAGTCAACCGTGATTATGGTAGGTAGCTGAACCCAGGTTTAAAAAAAATCAACTTTAAATACATTCCACAATGCTTTATAGAAGCAAACAAAAAGAAACAAACAACAACAAAAAAAAAAACACAATTAATAAAAAGCTGATTTTTGTTTAAAACACCAAGCAAGGAATGGACATATGAATATTCCTAACCTGCAAAATGATTCCTCCACATTATATCAGCGAAACTCATTGGTGGGCCACTGGGAGGGTAGTGTTTACCTTTCAGAGGTTCATGATCAGTCCTTATCATATCCATTAAGGAGTTCTCCAACGAGTGCAAGTTAAAAGTGTCATAGGGCCGACTCCGGTCCTAAAAATAAAAACAAAATAATACATAAAATTACTTCATAAAATTAATAACCATATCATTTGCTTCTTGCCATGGATTAATGACATGAATCAAAACTCCAGGTAGTTTTAATAATACACAGTCATTCTTTTCATTAAGAATAATGACTTGACAACATGAAGTTTAATATGTTTTCATAATTAATTAAATTGTACCCTTTTCCCTAATAATTCTTTAATGTATATGCCCCACTACTTCAGACCAATTTTCTCTCAAATGAACTGAAAAAGTAAATTCAAGGAAGAGTCAAGTGAATTGACTTTGCCTTCTACCCTTCACACTTGGCCTCTACTATCAAATGAATATTCTATTCAAATAAATAGAAATTTTTTTCCCTAGAGAAAGACACTAAGAGCTCAGTCTACAAACAGAAACATTTCCCTGAAAAATCAAAAGGAGGCTATAGTTTCAGTGTAATTAATTGAATTGGGCATCTTTAATAATTATTACTAAGTTCCATACATTGGGGCTTCCCTGGTGGCTCAGAGGTTAAAGCGTCTGCGGGAGACCCGGGTTCAACCCCTGAGTTGGGAATATCACCTGGAAAAGGAAATGGCAACCCACTTCAGTACTCTTGCCTGGAGAATCCCATGGAGGGAGGAGCCTGGTAGGCTACAGTCCATGGGGTCGCAAAGAGTCGAACACAACTGAGTGACTTCACTTTCTTTCCATACATTAGATATACTTTATAAAAATTAAAATGTGTCCAAAGTACTAAAACTACCTTTTGAAAAACAATGCATGAAAAAACCTTTAACCCAAGGTTGTGTGTTTTCATGATGTTAGATTCAACAACATTTTGAAAACAGAGAGCTAACACAAACTAAGTGAAGAAAAAAACTGTTCTATTGTGTTTTATTTAAGCCCATGGGAGACCATCACCTACAAATTATTTTTAGTAGTATGAGCCTAAAAGGAAGTGTGGTTCATGGCCTAACTTAATACTATAGAACAGATTTAGTTTGCTTTTGTTAAAGAAAAGCAATACAGTCATAAACCTCAACAACCACACCAAATCAAACTACAGCAATGAGAGATTATTTTCAGGGTCCTGAAGAGTTTATCCAGCTTTGCAAATGATCACTTATCCTCCCCTTTGAGCAACAGAATAACAAAATGACTGCCTAGATGAGCAAAAAGGGATACACTAGGTAAAAACCTCAGCTACAGTCATCATTTTCCAGCTTAAGTCTTAAAATCTTGGGGAGCTGTTTCCTTCTGGTTTCTAGAAAGTGTGGCCATATACCTACCCATGGAGGTGGAAAGGAAGGTGGCATTTCCTCAGCACTGAGCATAAAGTGGGAACTCAGAGGGTAACTGAATGAATGAATGCAATAAATTTGGCTGAAGGACCCAAGAAGAGCCCTAAACTGAGAACCAGAAGCAAAAGTGCTTCAACAACTACAATCAACGAAGGGCTTCTGGACATCATTATCTAACCTCTCCAGTCTGTGTCTGAAATTTCTTCCTTTATACAAATGAGGGGATTGAACTAGATTATTTATAATATCCCTTCCAATCCAATACTTGTTTTTAACTCACACATGAAGAAGGGTACAGATGTCTTTAAATTCACACATGAGGTACAGGGAACAGATATTTTCAGATGCTACAAAGAGAAATTTCTTTCTCACAAACCTTTAATGACAAGCTGAGGGCCAGACCCTGGTGATTCAGAGATGAATGTTATAACCTAGTCCCTGTTTGCAAGTAACTAGTAGAGGGAGACATAACCAGTTAAAATAAGAGTATGGCAGGTGTTTTAACAAAGGAATGTAAACAGTACAATGAAAACTAAGTCACATCTATGTCTTAAAGAACATACAGGGGCTTCCCTAGCAGTCCAGTGGTTAAGACTCTGTGCTTACAATGCAGGAGGGATGGGTTCAATCCCTGGCCGGGAAACTAAGATCCCCCATGCCATGCAGTGCAGTCAAGAAAAAAAAAAAAAAAAGACATATATTTGTGTGTGTATAATTCTTTTTCAAATCACATTCTATAAAATCATGTCTTAAATCTGGACCTGTTGTTTAACCAGCAATTAGGCTTGTCTTCATTTATTCTTGAAGTCTTCAGTATTCTCATTGGCAAAATGGGATCTTATCTGGGAAGAATAGGGTGAAAGAAGTTAAGTATTCATTTTACTCACATTGTATCTGTCAAAGAGCTAGCACTCATCATTTCTTTGCTTTTTAATAATCTTATTTACTTATTCACTTTTGGCTGTGCTAGGTCTTTGCTGCTGCATGGGCTCTTCTCTAGCTGCACAGTTGCAGAGAGTGGGGGCTACTTTCTAGTTGTGGTGCATGGGCTTATTGTAGTGACTTCTCTTGAGAAGGACAGACTCTAGGGCACTCGGGCTTCAATAGCTGTGGCATGTGAGCTCAGTAGTTGCAGCTCCCAGGCTCCAGAGTACAGGCTCAACAGTTGCGGTGTATGGGCTTGGTTTCTCCACTAAGAGGTAGATCTTAGTGGAGATCTTCCCAAATCAGGGATCAAACCACTGTCTTCTGCATTGACAAGCTGATTCTTTACCACTGAGCCACCAACATTTCTTTCTTTACTGTTGCCCTCCCACCCTTCTCTGCCTACACTCCATTTTTTTTCCTTTTTAACACTCAGCAGTTACTTGTGCACTAATGGATAAGAAAGAGGCATGAAATACTTTCTTTGGTTCTCCACTTTGGTCCCTATATAATTTAAGAAGGTCCCTTCTTTTGCCTTTAGAATCTTGCTGCTGATTACTTGTTTTGCTTTGGGTTCAAGTTATCAGTGGAAACTCCAATTATTTATAGAATAAAGCTTAATTTTCAGAAATGCAAGCTTATCTGTACCCAAAATAAAAAGTATCATATTCTTTGCTCAAAGCAAGAAGTAAAAAAGTATGCTGAGGAGTAGTCAAAAGGACAGACTATTTCTGGCACTGACAATCCCAGATTGTGTCTAAGAGCCTTCTATCATATGTATCCACATTTCTAACTAGAACCCTGCAGATGTGGGACTACTTCCAAAAAGGCTGATGAGGTGAAGGAACTATTTTTAAAAAATGGCTGTTTGAAGGCATTTTAGAATCTTTCCAGTCAGGACAGTGTATTTTTTCTTTTTTCCATTTAATTCTTCATATGATCCTTCAAGGTAGATAACATACTCATTTTACACAAGGAAGCAAGGTTCAGAGAAGATTCAAACCTGGATCTGACCTCCAAACCAATACTTAAGAAGTATAAAAACAGGTCCAAAGAAGTTGATCTAAGCTATATGGGATGGTAAACGAAAGTTCTACGGAAGCATAGCATTGCATTCAATTACCAATGAAATGACCTTCCTGGCAAGGCGGCAGTGAGTTTCTGTCAGAGGACTATCAGATATTAGATGACTGCCTGTCAGGAAAACTGCAGCAGACATTTGGAGAAGGATTCACGTATCTAAAATTGTTCCCAACCTGTCATATGGTTAAAATCACATGTAGAATGGTTAAAATGCAGGTTCCTGGGCTCTGGCTAAAAGCATCTTAATTATAATTTAAAAAGAAATGAATAGGACTTTGCTGGTGGGTACAGTGGATAAGAATCTGCCTGCCAATGCAGGGGACATGGGCTTGATCCCTGGTCCGGGAATATTTCACATGCCACGGAGCAACTAAGCCCAAGCGCCACAACTACTGACCTTGCGCTCCAGAGACTGTGAGCCGTAACTACTGAGTTCAGTGTACAACTACTGAAGCCTGTGTGCCTAGAACCTGAGCCCCACAACAAGAGAAGCCATTGCAATGAGAAGCCCAGGCACCACAACAAAGAACGGCCCCTGCTCGCCACAACCAGAGAAAGCCCATGCACAGCAACAAAGACACAGAGCAATCAAAAATAAACATTTTTTTAAAAAAAAAGAAATTAATGTCCTGGTGATTCTTATGACTGGCTAGATTTGAGAGCCACCAGACTGGATGACTCTTCAAGTTAAGCCTTTATACCCGTGAATCTGATCACTAAAATGGGACAGTAAAGTGAGGGGAGAGACCAGACAGCAGCAAGAAATAAACCAGCTGGGTCACTTTGACAAGGGTCAGCTTTGTAGTCTCCTAATTGATTGTGGGTGAGAGAAGCAGTTGGTGGCCTAGTTTTTAAAAGAACAGACTTTGAAATCAGACATCTGATTTTCAAATTCTGGCTCTGCCACTTGCTGGCATGTCATTCTGAACAAGTCTAAGCCTTGATCATCTACATTTACAAAATGGCAGTGAAAAGAAATCTCTTTTCATGGCTGTTTTCAGTACTAGATGGCAAAGTACAACGAGGTATCTGTACCCTGTTGTACTAATACTGAAATCTGTACTAATATTGGAATAGACAGGTGTTATCAGATGTACACAGAGGCAGCCCACCCTCACTATACAGTTCATGAGGCCTGCTTTCCCTCTCCCCCTAGCTTGACTTAATGTTAACACACTTACCAAGTACTTAATATGTGCCTGACACTGTTCTAAAAATGCTAAATGTCTTCCCTCACAACTCTGTGAGGTAGGTAGCTTTTACCCCATTTTATAAATTAAGCAATTAAATCTTGGAGACAGAAGTAGCTGGCTCAAGGTAACAAGGCAGAACCAGGACTCCCTGTACTGCTTCCCTGACTTCCTCCTACTCCTTCCACCTTAAATCTTCTCCACAAACACCCACCTCAACCTAATCCTGACACAATCACAGAGAGGACTCTTTGATCCCACTCTCCCACACAGGCAACCTAACCCTCACTTGCCCTTGGTCAATGACCCTGGTTCTACTGACAACTAGTTAAATTCAAGAGGAAGTTTGATCTACCCTCCAGGACAGCCTCAGGTAAGCCTCTACCAGCCCTATTTCATTTACTTGCATTTTTCTTGGGAGAGAAATCCAGGACCCTTTCCAAACCTTTCTGGCTTATCCCCAGACATTTCCTCTCCTAGAGATACAAAGTCAAAGTTGCAAGGAGCCAAGAGAGCATTTAGAAAAAAAAAAAAAAGCAGCTCTGGAACCACATGATAAAATTAATCATGGTTATATAACTATTCAAAGTCACAAAGCTGGTCAGAAATCAGGATGTGAACCCAGATATGTGACTTTCAAGTTCACACCAGTAATGCTCCAACGCTCTATACTGATCAGTTGCCATGAGTCCCGTGAACAACGGGAGCTTGGCTGGGAGCAATGGGGCAGAGACGAGATCAAAAATCAAAAGGAGGACAGGTGTTTGAAAGGGCTAGCAAAGGATAAATGGGGTTGTGAAATGATATCAAAGAAAGAGGAAGAATTTCTGAAGGAGGTGTTTCTATTTATCATAGGGCTCCAACATACGTAGGATAAAATATTTCAAGGTTAAGGGCATTCAACCCATGAGCAAGAACCCACAAAACTAGCCATTTCTGAATTTCCGCCATACTGCTTTTATTATCTAATCAGTTTACATTATTTGAAACTATCTCAATTCCCTGTCCTATACTATAAACATTGTTTAAGGGAAATGAATACACTTTACCTATTTTTAAATGGATACTTAATTACATAATTAAAAATATGAATATATTCTTCTCAAACACACACACACAATATATTACAGAAAAAGCAAAAACTGCCAATCCTCCTGCCTTTTTTGCACTCTCGAAGACCACTACATACTTCTGGCAAATATTCTTTCAGATTTTTAAAAATATACACACATACATACATAGAAAACATATATTATTTTGCTATTTTTTGCTAAATGTGAAAATACGCATGCTGTCTTGCTATTTGCTTTCTTTGATCAATATTGTGCTTCTGAGATGTTGTTTAGTTGCTCAGTCATATCGGACTCTTTTGTGACTCATGTGACTGCAACATGCCAGGCTTCCTTGTGCATCACCAACTCCCAGAGCTTGCTCAAACTCATGTCCATTGAGTCGGTGATGCCATCCAAAAATCTCATCCTCTGTCATCCCCTTCTCCTCCTGCCTTCAATCTTTCCCAGCATCAGGGTCTTTTCCAAGGAGTCAGTTCTTCATATCAGGTGGCCAAAGTATTGGAGCTTCAGCATCAGTCCTTCCAATGAATATTCAGGACTGATTTCCTTTAGGATTGACTGGTTTGATCTTCCTGCAGTTCAACAGACTTTCAAGAGTCTTCTCTAGCACCACAGTTCGAAAGCATCAATTCTTTTGCTCTCAATCTTCTTTATGGTCCAACTCTTGCATCCATACATGACTACTGGAAAAACCACAGCCTTGACTAGATGGATCTCGGCTACTTTGGCACAATGGTTTCCTGACCCCTGGTTTCTATGAAGGATACCACTACTAATGAAACATAAGGATCTATGGAATCTGACAGCCCTGAGTAAAAATTCAAGAGGCAATATATGCTAAAGATCAGCATGTAGTAATCTCAAGCATAGAATATGCTTAAGAGTACCAGAAAGAACAAACAGAACATTTCATAACAAATATTAGGTGGGATAGGAAACAATTAGATGAGTAGTAATATAAAATTTCTATTTATCACAAAGTAGAAGTCTAGGAATTTATAGTTCTAAACCAATACTGCTGTTATTTGCCAGAACATATCAAAAGCAGGAGGTCCCTATATCAAACTGAACTTTACTATAGTACCAAGTTGCTCGATAAACATTTGCCCAAAGATTACAACCTTTCTCACATAAAGGAAAATCATTGTCACTAAGCTATGGGGAAGAGGAAAAAAAAATAACTTTTCAAATGTAGATTTTCATCTCATCTTCAGTAGGTATCAAGTCCTTCAGTCAATTTTAACCATCCCAAATGAGATTACCATATTTGTAGCCCTCTGGAAAATGTGATTGTAGACTCTCCCCTAGTCACTCAATAGCAAGCAGATGCACCTTTTATCCAACCCGAAGTCCTTACAAAGTTGAGGTCTCTCTCACTTTCTTATCTTCAGAAAAAAACAATTGACCCCAGCACCTGCTATGAATTTTAAAATTCTTTAACATTGTTGTCAAATCAATTCTCCATGCAAGAAATTCTCAAGAACCTGCAACACAGCCGTACATAAAGAAATCAAAGTTTTCTCATCCTTTTCTTCGTAAGGATGACTAACTCCAACCACTCAAACTTTTCATCAGATCATATTTTTTCCTTGCTGTACAACAGCAAAAGGATAGTTTGACCTGCTCTGAGAGATGCTCATAAACGAGATGAGTGTGACAACTTGCAGGACAACCCAGGAGTTTGACCTCATCTCATCCTGTTCCCTGCCACCCCAATCTTCCTGCACAGCTCTCCTCACTGGTTTGCCACAAGATGCAGTAAGAGGCCCAGTTTATCAGACACAGGGAAACATGGCTCTTAGAATGTTATTCACCATAAATGACATTCACTTTGAGGCCAGATCTAGCTGGGTAAATACTGACGGGGTCAACTGGACAAAAAGTACAAATGCTTGTTGCTACCACTTCTGACTGTGGTAAACAGCTCAGAGCTAAGTACATAAGCACTTTTAAAAAGAGTGATTATACAGTTTAGCAGTATGCTAGGTAAAAGGCAGAAAGTCAGACCTAGGAAGGACACAGAAAGGGAAAGCGGTAACTAGAGAGGTCAGAAGAGCAGGGTCCAAGGAACTCTGAAAATTAAAGTTCCCCTTTTCCTAGTTATTGTGAATATGTGTTGTCCCAAATGTTAGGCGGTGTCCCATATGTGCTGGTGTTGTCCCAAAACTGTTAGGAGGCAGAATATCATCCCAAGTAGCAGATTATTAGACATGACAACGTAAGGGAAGCTTGACCTTCACAACCAAAACCTATCTTAGAATATTATGCAAAGGTACATATATTCTCTATATTGTTTTCTTGTTACTGACCATAAATGTCAGAATCCATCCACAAAACTGACCATTTCCAGGTCTTGTTGGATTCTACTGGTGTTCCCGACCCCAACATCCTAAAACTCCAGATAATCAACACTAATGCCTGTTATCTTCAATAAACTATAACTTCCATGGGAGCAGAGATATACCTTATTTCTCCATATTTTCACCACCCACTAGAGGCCCTGGCATATAACAGGCATTCACTAAATGACTGCTTTACATTTAAATCATCCTCCCAATGGCTTCATACTGTAAGATTTTCATTTAAAACAAAGAACCACATACCTATTAGAGAGGCTAAAACCCAAACAAATAAACAAAACATCCTGACAACTGCAAATGCTGACTAGGACATGGAACAACTCTCATAAATTGCTGGTGGGAATGCAAAATGGCACTGCCACTTCGGAAAGACAATTTGGAAACAAAAACACATGTCCATACAAAAATCTGTACATAAATGCTCACAAAACTTTATAAAACAACTTAACTTACAATTTCCAAAAACTGGAAACTATGCAAATACCCACCAAGTGGAATATTATTCAGCAACAAAAAAATGAAATACTGATGTTCTCTAACATGGGCAAACCTTAAAAATACTATGATGAGTGAAAGAAGCCAGTCACTAAGAATCACGTATAATTCCAATTATCGAAGATGTCCAAAACAGGCAAATTATCCAGAGACAGAAAAGTAGACTGGTTATAGCCTAGGGCTAGGAGAGTCAGGAGGGAAATGGGGAGTGACTGCTCTTGGGTACAGGTTTCTTTTGGCCATGACGAAAATGTTCTAAAACTAGATAGTAATGACTGACACACAATTTAGTAAACATACTCAAAGGATGAATGAATTTCTTGGTTTATGAATTATATCTCAATAAAACTATTATTTAAAAAAGAAAAAAGCTTTCCTAAGATTTGAATAGGAATTATGATACTGCCTGAAAATCATCTAGTTTAGTCACAGCACATAAGTCCTAACAACTTCTTGAGCTATGACTGAAGAAGGCAAAGTATGTTCCACTCAGGAGCCACTGAAGGATCCAGGTAATGAAATCTAAATCACACTGTAGTGAAATTCAAAAGGCAACGCTGCTGCTGCTGCTGAGTCGCTTCAGTCGTATCCGACTCTGTGTGACGCCATAGGCAGCAGTCCACCAGGCTCCCCCATCCCTGGGATTCTCCAGGCAAGAACACTGGAGTGGGTTGCCATTTCCTTCTCCAATGCATGAAAGAGAAAAGTGAAAGTGAAGTCGCTCAGTCGTGTCCGACTCTTAGTGACCCCATGGACTGCAGCCTACCAGGCTCCTCTGTCCATGGGATTTTCCAGGCAGTACTGGAGTGGAAAAGTACTGGAGTGGGTTGCCATTGCTTTCTCCGAAAGGCAACCCTCCTACCAGTCATATAACTAATGCCATCCGTTGTCACAGTATGTATCATTTCTATTTCATTTTTTGGCTGTACTTCGTGGCATGTGGGATCTTAGTTCCCCGATGAGGGATCAAATCAAACCCATGCCCACTGCAGTGGAAGCGTGGAGTTTTAACCACTGGACTGCCAGGTAAGTCCCTTCATTTCTGTTTATAAAGATCTCTTTAATGTTCCTCTGGAAACCCTCAAGCAGTTGCTAACCATATTACCCACAAACAGCACCTTTTCATGTCTCCTATTGTTTCTGACCAGTTTTTTTCTTTTTTAATCCCAGAGATTTCAGTCTTATACTGATATTACCGTGACTTTCAGAGACCCAGCTTATCCCATTTACAACCTTTTAAGAATGATGTGCTCCAGTAGCTACTTAAAAGCACTACTAAGCCATAAAATATATCTAAATTCATAAACACCAAAACGTGCTCTGCTGCTGTTCAACTGTTTGGCTCCAACAGTTAGGTGAGGTGACAGCAGAATTTGCAGATTCACCAGAATCTGACAGGGGCCGCGACGCGAATGCTTCTGCTCTGGCCCCTTGTTATCCTTTGATCCCTGTATTTAAAAACCGGTCAGCAAAATATAGCTGCTTTAATGCAAATAGTCTTATGGCAAAGAAAACAATAAAGCAACGACTCTGCCAGTTTGGGCTAGCACCTGTTTAGGGTTCTTCTCCCCTTCAGAAACCAACAGATGATGCCGTGCCCAGCGTCCACGTAGATTAAGAGCTATGGACTCTAGCTTTTTGCTGTCACTCACCGGTCACCACTGGAGATGTCACCAATGTACTGTCTGTTTACTTTTAAGCGGGAAACCTAGTGAGTACCAAGAAAATTCACCCCATGTTGATGGACTGGAACCAAAGGAAGAGAAGCGCATTATGTTTTCTGTTTCCAAATCCCTCTCTTTTAATGGAAGGAGGGAAAAACAACCCCCACCAAACCCTGCTTCTCCAGTTTACTGTACAATCTCATCCAAGTCCAGATGAGACCAATAGTAAAAACAGACTAAGTAACAACAAATACAATAGGATAAGTATAGTTAAAAGCTCTGTCTTAACCATTCTTAAAGCTGTATTCTTTTTTAATTTGAACAGGCTTGCTGCTGCTGCTGCTAAGTCGCTTCAGTCGTGTCCGACTCTGTGCGACCCCATCGACGGCAGCCCACCAGGCTCCCCCGTCCCTGGGATTCTCCAGGCAAGAACACTGCAGTGGGTTGCCATTTCCTTCTCCAATTGAACAGGCTTACTCCCCCTTTATGACCACTGGCTCTGACATAAAACAATGCTGATTTACAAAAATAGCTTCCAATTTATCTCTAGAGAGAGGGAAATGGATGGGTATACTGGTTTTCATTACAAGTCTTGTAGAATTTATTAGGTCACAGCTACCATATAATGGATAATTAATATGTGCCAGACCCTGTACTCAGTACTTTACTTGGGTTATTTTATTTAATCTTTACAATTTTCCTATGAGGTAGATATTATAATCTCTATTTTACAGACGAGGAAACTAAATCTTAAATTCAGTTCTCAATACAAATCAGGTGTCCGTGGAGAAGGCGTACCACACACAAAAAATTATTTGTTATGTAAGAATTCCAGGAAGAAAAGAACATCTATAAATCCTCAGCCTAATCTTCCATTTAAATGTTATCACATTTAACATGAACTGGTTAAAGTATCTAAAATGCAAAGCATCTACATTTATTAAAATATTTGGTATCTGGAAGGTTAAAAAAAAATTTAGTTCAAAATGAAACCCGTAAAACAAAACAAAACAAAACAAAATGAAACCCGTATCATTCTTGTAATGCTACTCTAAGATACTTTAGAGATTACACAGTAAAATGCAATAATTTAGATTAAAGGAAGTTCAGCCAGAATTTCCAAAATATCTACATCACAGAATATTTTTTAGAAGAACAGCTTTATCACTTTCAAATGTTAGTGCTAACAAGATTTTGCCAAGTGTGCTGAGGGCTGTTTTTCTACATTTATTCCACATACATTTATTAAAAACTTTAATATGTCAAGCATTAAAGATTAAGAAGTTAAGTGAGGCACAGCCTGTCCACAAGAAGCCAGCTGTCTCGCTTACAGGTAATTACTCTATAATGAGGTAAGCACAATGACAGAGTGCTGTGCTTGGAATTATGGGAGCACAAACGACAGAGACATCAAAAATGTTTCCAGACGAAGAAGGCCAGAGGCACAGAGGCTTGCACAGACACCTGGGTCCAACTCCCTCAAGAAATCTGGAAGGACCCAAAGAGATTCCTCAAAGGAAATATATGGTATAGGCTATAAACAGATAAGACTCATTTGTAAATACTATTAACAATAAGGATATAGCTTAGGAAACCATTTCTCCAGGACAGTATCAGGTTAATTTGTATGTGAATGTGCCCAACTTCAGAATAATATTCTACCACAAAAGAGTCCAAGTTTATTTTAAAGACTATGTTTTTGTGGCCTTAAATCTTTTCCCTGGTATTCAACTTTGGGGATCTGGAAGAAAGTATTACCTTTATCTGTTAAGTCAGATATGCAAATATTTATTCACAAGCATCCTAAAGCAACAAGTTATCTGATTTCCTCCTGTTACCTTTTATTTACAGAGTACTTTACATCTCTGAAAGCATTTTCCCACACCTCAGCTCATCTGAACCTCATTAGAGTGTTCTTTTGAGACTTACTTAGCATGCCCAATTCCATTTCAACATATCCCAGAACGTTGTTGTCTTATTAAACCAGCAACAGGGCTAACAAAAACTCCTGGAATTAAATACTAGCAGAACAGATCAACACTGGCTATGTGCCCAGTACTGTTTTAAGCACTTTACATGTTTCCTCTCATTTTTTTCTCATAAGAGAAAGAGTCTATGGAGATAAATACTATTATCTTGTTTTACTAGAAACTGAGGCAAAAAGACATCAAACAGAAAGTGTCCTAGATAGGAGTCAAACCCAGGCAATTCTAAGCTTTAAAACCATGTGCCCTTCTGTGTCTAAGTGGGTAATCACTCCTAGTTAATATTTTTCATTTCTGTTATTATCTAGCCCTTATTTTTCTATCATTCCTGGTGTGGAGGGGTATATGTATGAAAAAGAGCTGTACCTTTCTATATTATTGTTTCTTATTCATTAAGCTGAATCCTACAGGAACAAGAGAAAGCAAAAATATGAATAATTCTAAAGTGGTTTTTTTTCTGCCTATAATTTTAAATCTTTCCCACATCTATTAGATGACTGAAAAAACCCTAATGTTTTACTTCAACTTGAGTTTCAAACACTACTTTGAGGGAAGTGTTTACTTTTAAGTGAAACTGTTTCACTTAACTTGCTTTTTAAATGTAATTAAAGTAGGACCTTGTTTTAAGGTGAAGACATTTGGAGAGTCTTAAATTGACTCAATTCACGAAAATTAATTTTATTTCCAAAATCTTGTGGGAATTTGACAGGCTAACAACTGAGATACCAAAGTAAAAAAATTTACATGTAGACATAAATAAATATACAACCACAAATACATGTTTGTGTATATATACATAGATATTCTTTCCATGAACTCTACTGTCATTAGAATATAATATAGCTTCTGGAGACAAGAAAGAACAAGCAAATGGACTGGCTGTTCTGATTATCCTCATTCAACGAGACTATGAGGTGTGTATAGTATTCCAAAAGGAAAGACTCAAAAGACAGATTTCAAGGCACAAGTTGAGAAAGGAAAAAAGAAAGAAAAGCCAAGAAGAACTAAAAAGGAAAAAGCAGAAAGAACTCACTATTTGTACAACCATATACAAAAGATAATCAGTCTTGGGAATTCCCTGGGGGTTCAGTGGTTAGGACTCAGCACTTTCACTACCATGGCCTAGGTTCAATCCTTGGTCAAGACACTAAGATCTCACAAGTCTGAGGCAGGGCCAAAAAGAAAGAAAATCAGTCTTTTCATTGGGATGACCAATGGCAGCCAGAATGATAACACTCTGCAGCTCTGTAGATAGCCAAAAGTAAAAATTTGTAAATCACAGCACATTGAAAAGCACTCACATTTCAATAGAAATGGCAAGCTACTTAACCTCCCTGTGAATCACTTTCCTCATATGAAAAATGAGGATAACAATAACACCTACCTTACATGGATGCTATGAAGATATCCGCAAAGCACTTAGTAGACTACGCAACTGAATGT
Organism: Muntiacus reevesi; assembly: GCF_963930625.1. Taxonomy (NCBI): domain Eukaryota; kingdom Metazoa; phylum Chordata; class Mammalia; order Artiodactyla; family Cervidae; genus Muntiacus; species Muntiacus reevesi. The sequence goes on from NC_089250.1 coordinate 136,357,706, forward strand.
AGCACCAGGCAAATGTGAAATAAACAAATGAACACTATTTGTCTCTATCATCACCTAGGGAAGAGAAGGTGTCATATAGCATGGTATGGCATTTCAGAATGAACCTTAATTCCTTTTTCATGAAGTAATGATGAACTCAGGTAAAAGTAAGGCATGATTTACAGGCTGCAAACTATGGAACTGTGAAAGAGGCAAGTGGCAAATAAATTGCATTCAAGTGGAACTGAATACATATACATACATCTCTCTCTACATGCATGCGCGTGTGCTGTCACTTTAGCAGTGTCCGACTCTTTGCGACCCTACGGACTTTAGACCCCCAGGCTCCTCTGTCCTTGGGATCCTCCAGGTAAGAATACTGGAGTGAGTTGCTCTGTCCTCTTCCAGGGAATCTTCCCTGACCCAGGGATTGAATCCGAGTCTCTCATGTCTCCTGCATTAGTAGGCGGGTTCTTTACCGCTAATGTCATCTGGGAAGCCCCCTCTCTATATATATGGCACATGAAAAACCTACAGTAATTATTTTGAAATAATAGAAGACAGGGAAACTGTTTGAGATCAAAAGAAAGGAGGGAAAATATTATGTATACACATACCCACATACAGTCCTCCCCTCACACACACACCCTCTTTGACTAATACCTAAGCTACTGAACAATCTGTAGTCACTTGGAAAAATCATAGATATGAATAAAACCTCAAGATATACAGTGCTTCAAAACTACTTTTCATTTGAATAATTTTATAATTTTGTTGACAAATCATCTATCGTATATTAAAACTATTTCATTCAAAATGTAAACATAAAAAAAATGTAAACATAAAAGCTCAAAGATAATATCTACAAATATTTTTAGTGATAACAAGAATGCATGTAAAATGTTTTTGTCAACTGTAAAGAAAGCACCACATAAAATTAATAGAAACAGTGTCAGTACAATATACGCATTTAGTAATTTCTGGGAAATATTTGTTGTTCAAAATACTCACTAGCTTTAGAAAATCTGATGAAACATTCTACCTGATGGAAACAGAGACTTAGCCTAGTAAACAGTCTGTCAAGCATATTAAAAACCTCTGATATTTTCTTTGTAGAATATACATTGTATCTCTCTATATGTTGTTTTAATGATGGCATGCTAATGGAAACCATAGATTTATACATCAAAGTAAGAAATAAAATAGAACTCGCAAGTTATAGAACTATATAAAATTTTTACTTTACCTACTTAAAAAAATTCTAATATGCAGTGGAACTAAATGCAATTTTGTTCTGTATTTTCCAAGTTTCCTATAAATGTGTTATCATATTTTCATAATTTAAAAAAAAGAGAGAGAGAGAGAAAGAAAATAAAAACAATCAGGTGCCCTGGGGTGGGGAGGGGGGAACTATACTATGATTTGTAGTACAGACATACTGTGCCAAATCATGACATAAAGCACAAACTAAGACAAAATTGCTTTAAACATCCCTTCACTCAGACCCATTTGTTCTAAGACTATATATTTACAATATCCAATATGGTAGCCTCAACCCACATGAGTCTATAGAGGGACTGAAATGTTGCTAGAACAAATTGAGATGTGTTGTAGGTGTAAAAGCACATCTTATACTTTGTAACATAGTATGAAAAGAACAATGTAAAATACATTGTTAATAATTCTTACACTGGTTACATGTTGAAATGATATTTTGGATATAGCAGGTTAAAAACAATATATTACTAAAATTAATGTCACTTGTTTCTTTTTACTTTTTAAATATGCCACTAGAAAACTGAAAATTATTCTATGTGCCTTGCAGTCCATTTCTTTGGGCAGTGCAGCTATAGACAGATTTAATGACAACTCAGCTTGAATGCCTATATTCCAAAGTTAAAATCACTGACTATTCCAGAAAGTAGACTAGTTTACAAATTTAACCAATCCCTGCCCAATCTATGCTAATTTCTGACCTAAAACCACCCTATGACTAACCTCAGTCAGTCAGTTCAGTCGCTCAGTCATGTCCAACTCTTTGCGACCCCATGGACTACAGCACACCAGGCTTCCCTTCCATCACCAACTCCTGAAGCATACTCAAACTCGTGTCCATAGAGTCCATGGTGCCACCCAACTATCTCATCCTCTGTCATCCCCTTCTCCTCTCACCTTCAATCTTTCCAGGGTCTTTTCCAATGAGTCATTTCCTCGCATCAGGTGGCCAAAGTATTGAAGTTTCAGCTTCAGCATCAGTCCTTCCACTGATTTCCTTTAGGATGGACTGGTTGGATCTCACTGCAGTCCAAGGGACTCTCAAGAGTCTTCTCCAACACCACAGTCCAAAAGCATCAATTCTTCGGCACTCAGTTTTCTTTACAGTCCAACTTTCATATCCATACATGACTACTGGAAAAACCATAGCTTTGACTAGACGGACCTTTGTTGGCAAAGTAATGTCTCTGTTTTTTAATATGCTGTCTAGGTTGGTTATAGCTTTTCTTCCAAGGAGCAAGTGACTGCATTGCTGCAGTCACCACCTGTGGTGATTTTGGAGCCCGCAAAAATAAAGCCTCTCACCATTTCCATTGTTTCCCCATCTATTTGCCATGAAGTGATGGGACCGGATGCCATGATCTTAAGTTTTCTGAATGCTGAGTTTTAATAAAGGCAACTTTTTCACTCTTCTCTTCCACTTTCATCAAGAGGCTCTCTAGTTCTTCTTCGCTTTCTGCCATAAGGGTGGTGTCATCCGCATAACTGAGGTTATTGAACTAACCTCAGTCTCCAAAATTTACTTATGTACACTAACTCCCCCACTTTTAAAACACTCATGAGACTGTCAAGATGGTGCTGGCTCAGCAAGTTTAGAAAATCTGGCTTTGTATGATCAGGTGGTTTCCCTGGTGGTCTCTGTACGTGGTGTTAAGTCAATGAATTAAGAGTTGTAAAATGCAATAAGTCATACTGAGGAGGTGTAACAGGAACAGTCAGAAAAAAGTACTCATATATAGGTTGTTCTGTCTAGTGATTTAAATTATCTAAATTAAAAGCCACACTTGTAGCAATCTACCTTCTTCTGGAAAAGTGAAAGAGCAGATCACATGGGCACTAAAGTTACTGCTACAAAGTAGGAGTATGTAACATTAAGTTAGACAACAGGTATACTGTATCAGTTTCACTGAGGTTTCTGAGTTTTATAAAAAGGCTGGAAACATCATCTAAATTTTCAGACTGTAGAATCCTTATTATTTTCTTGTTTTGCACCCAACTCCTGACAATTTAGAGTAGAAATGAGTGGAATTTTAAGGAAGAAACAAACGTGGCCATCTCTACTACTTTTCTTTCAGTCTTGGTAGTTTAGTCACTACGTCATGTCTGACTGTTTTGCAACCCCACTGGACTGTCACCTGCCAGGCCCTTCTGGCCATGCGATTTCCCATGGAAGAGTACTGGAGTGGACTGCCATTTCCTTCTAGAGAGGATCTTCCTGACCCAAGGATCTCCTGCACTGCAGGTGGATACTTCATCAACTGAACCACCAGGAAAGCCCTCTCAGTCTTAGAATTCAGTAAAACACCAATTTAAAGTCCAAAGGCCAGGGTAAACCCCCTAGTCTAGAGCTGACTATAAGGTGGCAAGTTAGTTGACATCCACCAAGTTTGCCCAGTACAGAGTGAGTTACGTAGTGAATTACATTGTGCCATTTTGATTCCTTTCAATGGCGACATTTAAACTCCAGAATTATGGACACTTAAATAAGCCGTATTTATGAAAAGCTAAATACACCCTCAAATCACTAAACAGAAAACCATACATAAGACTCAATTTCCAACTTTTCACCATTGCACACATACTAATCTCAAGTAACACATTCCTACTTACTGCAAAATAATCATCCATTCCACCCAAGTTTAACTATTTTCTTGTGAGGAAACTTCCTCAGAGTTCTCCACATCAGCAAATTAGAAGACTTTCTTAATAAATATAGACATCAGATACCCTCCAAATCCTATGACAACCTAACTACAGAAAATCAGAATAAAAATCTTAACTTGGGAACTATGCATTTATGACAAAAATACATTTACTTGATTTATCAATACGATGAACAACAATCTTGCAACTTTGGCAGTTTTACTTTCACTTTCAACAAGTTTCTTACTTCCCCACTCTCAATGAATACTCAAATCAAATCCATATTAACAAATGAAGAATGATTAAGAATGACCACTGAGAAAACAGTACTCCAAAACTAAAGAGAAAATTTTACCTTTATTTCAGATCACTAATACCACTTCATAATTAAATGGTCTATTCAAAATGTCTCCACAGACTGTGTGTCTATATGTGTACACACACATGTAAAAGGGAGAGATGTGTTCAAAAAACTCAAAAAATGATAAGCAGAGACTCTATTTTCCACCCTGCCTTCAAGTCTACAATCCACAGTGAGCCAACATAAATTGCTGAACATCTAAGACAACCCTTTTGTGAATTCCGTGAAGGAAGAGCAACAGAAGGTGTTACAGGGAACACTACAGCATGAAGAGACACCCTCATTCACTGCCAGGACCTGACCTTACATCAGTTCTGCATCTGGACTTTTAATTCCATGCCTGCTGCTCATCTTCACTTGAACAGCCCTTCAGTAACATAACACTCACCCTATTTGGGGACAGGAATTCAAGAAGTGAAAATATCCCTGTTGGGAGCGTAAGAAGAAAACAGGCAAACAGCAATTTTGATTTCTTAAGCTTCAAATGATAAAATTCAGACAGAATGTGGCAAAATTCTGCAAGTGCCAAAGAGAAGGGGGGAAGGCCATGCTCTTCCTCAGTCCTTTAATGGATAGGGACCTCTGTAGAGAAGGCTGTAGAAAATATACTGTCACCACATTTTAGCTGGGGTAAAGCCATGAAGGGAAAGAGAAAGATGAGGAGAGAAAAGCCTAAAGTAGATACTGTTTCAAGCATAACAGCTCAGAAGAATCTTGTACTCCAATTCCTCAACCCCATCCATCAGCACTCCTGACATACCTCCCTTTGTAAGGTTTCTCAGTTATACCTCCCTTATTGAACTGGTTTTCACCTGATTCTTGGCCTGGGTAGTAGTCATAATAGAGCTCACCTTGGATTATTTGTGAAACGATTCATTATTGTTATTTGAATTTTTTTATAGATTGATATTTCAGAATAAACAGTGGGGAAAAATTAAGTTCAGTTCAGTCGCTCAGTCATGTCCAACTCTTTGCAACCCCATGGACTGCAGCACGCCAGGCTTCCCTGTCCTTCACCATCTCCCAGAGCTTGCTCAAACTCATGTCCATTAAGTCAGTGATACCATCCAACCATCTTGTTCTCTGTCATTCCCTTCTCCTGCCTTCAATCTTTCCCATCATCAGGGTCTTTTTCAATGAGTCGGATCTTCATATCAGGTGGCCAAACTATTGGAGCTTCAGCATCAGTCCTTCCAATGAATATTCAGGACCGATTTCCTTTAGGACTGACTGGTTTGATCTCATTGCAGTCCAAAGGACTCTCAAGTCTTCTCCAACACCACAGTTTGAAAGCATCAATTCTTTTGTGCTCAACCTTCTTTACGGTCCAACTCTCACATCCATACATGACTACTGGAAAAACCATAGCTTTTTTGGTTGGCAATGTCTCTGCTTTTTACTGTCTAGGTTTGTCATAGTTTTTCTTCCAAGGAGCAAGTGTCTTTTAATCTCAAGGTTGCAGTCACCATCTGCAGTGATTCTGGAGCCCAAGAAATAAAGCCTTTCACTGTTTCCATTGTTTCCCCTTCTATTTGCCATAAAGTGATGTGACCAGATATATCTCCAGATATATCACCAGATTTGGTGATAGGATATGCCTCCCTAGATCTATGCTAAACCCAAGATTATCATGCCTTCTCACCAGCCTCCCTGCCCCCAGGTTGCACTGTGGCAGGCACACACATTTCTTCAAACCATCTACCTTATCATTCTAAAAACATATTTTTATTGTGCTACTGCTCTCATATTTGTCCTTCAGGGCTCCCCAGCGTCTGCAGGACAACCCTGCTTTCTATAGCCAGACATTCAAAACTGTCACCATCATGATAAGCATCTTCAGTAATAGTCTAATTCTCTGCTCCACTTTCCCAAAGAAAGGCATCCTTTATCTCTTCCACTTCTAATCTAAATTCTCTTAATGCTTTTTAAAACCAAGTGGAATTTAGTAAATAAAATATTTATTTATGTATAATCCTAAGGAACAACCAATCCATCCTTATCTCTCAGTAGATCTAAAAGTTCCCAGCTCTCATCAGAAAAGTCTTTTCAATAAGCCCGCTGATAGCTCATTTTTCTTTTCTTAGTTTGGATTTCCATGCTATTGAGTCAAATTCTATTTATCCTTTAAAATGGAGCTACAGGGACACTAACATAATCACCTTTTAAATTTAAAAAAAAAAAATTTTTTTTTCTTTTTTGCCCACGCAACTTGGGAGATATTAGTTCTCTCTGATCAGGGGTTAAACTTGAGTCCTCAGCAGTGAAAGTACAAGAGTCTCAGCCACTGGACCACCAAGGAATTCCCTATCACTTAAAAAAGAAAAATTCTAGGTCAAATTATTCTTGCCCCTACTTGGCCATTCATGGCAACTAGCACATCACACAATCTTTGCTTTTTATGTTAAACTCCATTGCATGTATGTTAGTTCCCAGAGATAGGATTCAGATAATTCGAGTCATCCATAAGACCTAACACCAGTCCAAGAACACAGTATCTACTTTGTAAATACTGAATTCAAACTCCAATTAACAGCATTGCCACATATATGTGAATTTCTATAGATTTATAATAAAGAGAAAATATATAAAAGAGTATATAGGAATTTTACACAGCATAGATAGTTTCTACAGCTTTTTCTACAGAATACAGATCTACAGAACATATCTTTTCTACACAGGCCATCTTTTCACAATTCTGACTATTGCGTGAAGTCATTAGACTAGATCATTAATAATATACACAATGCAAATTATGCTGAACACACGGTCTATCTTTCTTTGATGGTTTAGAACAAACGAACTGTCTTAGAGGCATCATGAATATTATGATCACGCCACAGGAGATTAAAAGACTGGGTTTTGAACTTGCTGCTGACATTCCCTAGAAGAAATTTTTTTTAATATAAATCCCTGATGTCAGCTTACTTGCCTATGGCTTACTTGCGTAAAACTGGAATATAAAATGGGCAATTGCTTAACTTCCTGGATAGGATAAAGTGGCTGCCTTTTTGAATATTTAATTATTGTAACAAAAGCTGAAGCATCCTTTTACCTTGCTTTGTCCTCTTCGTTGAAATCTTCTTCAATGTCTTTCAATGTCCTTGGACGTCTCAGTATTCAATACATTCTCTATTATTCATATCCCGCTAAGAGAATGTGTCACTACAACTCCCTTGTCTGCTTCCGTACTCCATTATAACCCTCAGTGTGACAGAATACCATCACCACCAAGAGATGCTTCTTCCTTTCCTCCTCACTCCAGGCCTTACCATTTTTGAAATGAAACTATATTATCCTTTAAATCCCCTTCTGTATTTCACATTTAACAGAATCTAGGCCTGAATTAGAATATGAAATATCCCACTGTATTTTTAAATGAAAATCTTGTGTTATACCTGGATGATTCATCAACTTTAAAATAGCTGCACTGGAATAACATTTTACATGCTAGATCACAGCAAAGTTGACAGGTCAAATGGAATCACCTACTCTGGCAAATAAGTAGGAAGTAGGCAGTAAACTTTAAAACTGTTAACTAAATAATTCTGCTACCTTCAGATGAGCTCATGTCTTTGGAATGTTGAGGAATTCAAGGTCAAAATGATAAAATCAATCTCCCCACCCAGTCCCAAATCCTCTAAAATGCTAAATTTATAAAGCCTTTGAAAGTAGGGTTTAAAATTTTCCATTCAGCAAGTTTTACACTTTGCAGCGGCCTGAAACATTAGCACATTAGTCTGTCTTTATTCTGCTTAAAATCAACACAAAATTTAATTTGACAAACACTGCAAAATAATGTTTCATCAGCATGGTAAAATGATTCAAAGTATTCAGACTGTTTTTGCAGCTTAAGAGACAACTATTTTTAAGCTTTTCTCCCCCCTCAGATACTTTTTGAACTCTGAGTGAACATGATGGCAATGAGGTGCCTGGTAAAGCTTCAATTTAAACTGTCCCATTAAAAACAAACAACAACAAGAAAAGCCAGCAACTCCCTACCCAAACAAGCAAACTAACAAAACAGTCTTTCTAGTTTAAGTATGTGCAGAATATGATGCTGTGAAAAAATTCAGAACTGGTAAAAGTTTTGTCACTTTTTCTTACCAGGCCTTCATGTTATACATCTTAAAGACACTGTATTCCAACATGCTCTACTGTTAAAACTGCGCTTTAGGAATAGAAACTAAGCAATAGGTGATAATTAGGTGTCCACACTAGCCTATAAGTAGCTAATTGGTTACAAAGCTAAACAACAACAAAACATCTGTATTACGCAGGCAACATTGTTTCTACATGAAAAACTTAAGAGTCTTGGTATCTTGCAGGTCTATCATTGAGATTTAGGACAACTGCTCCTCTACCCATCTAAACTTCCAATTTCTACCCTCTCCTCTAGCTCAGTTGGTAAAGAATCTGCCTGCAGTGCAGGAGAGACCAGGGTTCAATTCCTGGGTTGGGAAGATCCCCTGGAGAAGGAAATGGCAACCCACTTTAGTATTCTTGCCTGGAGAATCCCAAGGACAGAGAAACCTGAAGGGCTATAGTCTATGGGGTTGCAAGAGTTGGACATGACTTAGCAACTAAACCACAACCACCACCACCACCACTAGTCTACTCTCAATCCTCTTCAGTAGGTTATAACAGTAGGAAAAGCAACAACAAAGACACGAATGGGAGAGGGGAAATATTTTTCTGAGGAAAGGAGGTCACATATATTTGCAATTTCTGCATGCAGTATTTCTAACTGAACTAGAAATATATCAATAGCCCTCTTTTGAATCAAAAATTTCTAGTCCAAAGAAAAAAAAAAGGAAAAAATAGAAAACAAAAACAGATGAAAAGATTTCTAGTCCATTTATTTATTCAATACATGAGCATCTACTATAGTTGAAGCTGTTATTAATTTACTTTCCAGATTTACCCACAAGTTCCACTTTTCCAATTAAAAAAAAAAAAAAGAGCCCATAGTATATTCAACATCAGTGATCAATAAGCCCATAAACTTCTGTCCTACCAGGTTACTTACAAGTCTACCTAGAAATGATGAGTTTGTCCCCTAATCTTTTTAATTTTAGTGTTATTCTAAGTATGTGATTTAATATATATAAACCAATTAAATAAATGCCAAAAAATTATGATGAAAAGTTAATTTTAGTGTTCCAGAAAAAGCTAGATAAAAGAGGAGTTAGATCGCTTCTATTTAGAAAGTTCTCAAATTATAGTTAGGGAAAATTCCTTTGAGCTATTGATGAAGGAGAAAGATAAAGTTTATGAGATGCCTAAGTTTTCATCTTTTAAAGGTGTATTGGATGCCTTGACAGCACTTTTATTCTACATCTGTGATTCTTAATCATTTTCAGGTTATGCATTCCTTTGAAAATTTAATGGATGTTAAAGCCCACTTCTCTCCCTAGAAATACAAATGAATAAACACAAAATTCTGGTGGATCTTATACCCTGTCCCCATCTCTCCTTCAGCCTCTCAGAGAGCTCATCTCCCTGTGGTTCCAGGGATCTTAAGCTTCAAAACATTTCATCATGTTTACACCCATTTAAAAAACTAAGCATTTTATTAGTACAGAAGAGGTAAATTCCATAAGATCTAATCTCAACTTTGCTAAGACCTTATCAGTGATATTTCAGTCTGGCTAATAACATATACTGGCCTCTCAAGTGAGTTTATTCAACTTAAGTAATAAAGGATGCCAGGTCCCGTTTCTCTTAATTCTTGTTACTCTCCCATAAGATCGATTGGTTAGCAATTCCTTACAACTTTTGCGATGCCTAGCTGTAACCCATAAACAAGATGACTACTCTGCTAACACATATTCCAATTCTCAGAGTACCATAAAAAAAAAAAATCAAGACTAGAATCAGAAAAAGCTCTTGACTTAGAACGGTGGTTATTTCTTCCCTCGGATTTCATGTTCTAATTAGTCCACAAAGTAATCTATCTTAGTAAGGTCTTCCTTCCCATGCATTAAGAGACACACAAAAGCATGGGTGGATAAGAAATATCATATCACTTGCTCAAACATTCCCAACACATAGCTTTTCCTCCTGAAGTTCCTTCACTCTAAACCCACCTGGGTTTATGAGTCATGAAAATTCTAATCTGCCACTATTAAGCCTTTTCACCTCTAAATCATCCTTCCTAGCGGCCTAACCAAGACTTGAACAGTCATTCTAAGTTCCTCCTTCTCCTTTACTACCCATATCCAAGCAATCACCACTCCTCCAGTTGGTCTCCTAACTCACTTCTCAAGCCTGTGGCTTCCTCTCAATCACTTTAGGTCCTTACATGTTAACTGGTTTCCCTGCTTAAGTACAGTTCCTGACCATCCATATCCCAGAATAATCTTTCTGAAACAAAGATTGATCACTTCACCGGCCAGACTGAAGCCTTGCAATGGCTTTCTCAGCTTAAAAATCCTTCAGTGTTCCTAAAGATGAAGGCGCAGAAATGCTGGAGTGTCTTTTGTGATCTGACCCCATCTACATCTCCAGCCTCATCTCCCACCAGTCTCACCGCTATGCTGTCTTCTGCTTCCTCAATACACCATGTTGTGTGTGTGTGTTTTTTCCTGTGACTCTGTTTTTCCCTCTGCTTAAAATAAATCTTTGCTGCAATGCCAAACATGATGTCCTGGTCTGTCTATGGAATCTTATCCATTCACCTCTACATAAAAATTTTAAATGCCCAAAGATGTTCATGACACCATTATGTTTAACAGTTAAAAACTGAAAAGTGAAATCCTCCAAATACAAAAATAATTTGTTAAACTGCAATGAATTCCTGTGATGGACTATTATGCAATAATAAAAAAATGTTTATAAATTTAATAGTATGAAAAGCTAAAAAATATGGAAATAAAATCATTTACAACAAAGTCATCTCAACCATATAAAATATACTATACATATAATACATTAAAGACAGAATTATCAGAAAATGCACCAACACTTTAAGAATAATTGTTTCTGGGTGAAAGAATTATGGCCAATCTTTTTCCCTCAAGTTTATAACGAACATGTATTACTCTCAAAATCAGAAAACATTTGAAAATATTTTTAACTACAAAAGACTTTCCTAGAGCCTTTCCAGCCTACCCCTTGTCCCCCTCTCCACAATTTAGTGTGTCCTTCCTCTGATTCAACCACACATTCTCTTTACCGTGTGATATCACCCCATTGTAAAACTTACCATCCTATATTTTAGCTCACATTTGTCAGGGAGCTGGGTGAGGACAGGATACAGCTCAGCTTTAATCCGCAGTGCCTGACCTCGGGTAGCAGCCAGTTAAATGTTTATAAGATGAAATTGCTCTTACAGTGCTAACTACATGCAAATGACCAGTAATACCTTATCAATCATTTGAAAATGTGAATCATTCAACAAATATTTACCATGTGCCTAAAATATCCCAGGTACCGTTACAACCCCAAAAACACAATAGTGAAAAAGGTCCTTGTCTTTGTGGAACCTACATTCTAGTGTGGGGAAACAAACAAAAACCTCACTTCATTTCAGTGAGTAAGGAGAGCTTACAGGAAATGAGGGATGAGGGGAATCAGGGAATTTCTGGGGAAAGAGTGAAACAGCACACTGAAAGAGTGTGAAGTGGTAACAGAGAAGCAGGTGTAGTAAAATAAGAGAAGTGGACGTAGGGTCAGAAGACCTCCTCTGTCACCTTACTAGGCTGGTGATGGTCTGCGTCTCAGGAGGAGGATGATCCCTAATTCACTAGAATGTGTAAGGATTAAATAAAACAGTTTATGTGAAAAGGGTGAGGCCCGTGCTTGACATGCAGGGTCCCCTGTATTTGTTAGCTGAATCTGTTTGGAGACAACATCAAAAATAATACAACACCCACAAGCTGGAGTACATGGATTATGACTGTTAACAAAGATGCCAAACAAAACTTAATACAAATCCCATCCCTTTGATCGGGGAATTCTGTAATAGATATGTGATTAACAAAAATCCCGCATAGGCTGTTTATCTGAACACAGGATTCTACCATTGATTACAATCACTTTAAATAACAATGTGGCAAAGAGTTGAATAGTTTACCCATAAAATCAAATGCAAACACATAAATAATGGATTCATGATAAAAAATTGTCTCTCGGCCTTTCCCCACAATCTTTATTCATAAACCTCACTGGTCTTCACTATTTTTAATCCCCTGCATATCTAGTTTATATGTCTCTAGTTCAAAAGAGGAAAGGAAAATTTCCACAACAGATTGCAAAAGAGAGGTGCTTCTGAGCACATTCACTTCTTGTCCTTTTTAACTGCTGGCTATCTGAAACCTAAGAACTAGGTCTCCTGGACTTTGAGTAGGGGGCTAGAATGTCAGATCACTAAAATGCTTCCTCTAAATTATTTAAATCCTTTAGTCCCCAAACTCTACCATATACCTAAGAGAGAATGTCTTTTGCCTCTTACATCTCTGCTTTCCAATCTCACAATCTTCAAATGAATGACAAGATGAACGGGCCAACTATAATCTACTTCTCTGTCAACCTCTTAGACCAAAGAATTGTCACCTTAATATTTCTAAGTGTTATTGTCAGAAGTATTCTGACTCTCAGTATTTATAACTTGATTTGGGAAGACAGGAATAAAACCGATCACCATGACAGGGTCAGTTAACTCCAAAAGGATGAGTTGATTAATAGTGAAGAAGTAAAGAAAAATTTAGCTCATAGGATACAAGTTAATGTTACCCTCTATTGGTTGCCAAAAATTTCTTACGTCAAAGCAAGACCCTTGCTTACTTCTTAGCATACCAAACTTACAAACAGAGTCACAGCCTAGAAACTATGTGAAGATATCCTTTATGACATTCTGTACATTTGTCTATGTTTTCATATTCTATGAACACCTTGTAGAGAAATGCTATAGTGGAGAAGTTGTCTTGAAAATGTTAAACATGCAGTATTGCAGAAAGGACAAAACGGTAGCAACTTGTATTTAAATGTTTATTCATTCATTTAGTGAGCACCTACTGTCAGGTGCATGTGAACTTCTAGATGCTGGTTCAGTTGGTCACACTGGCCATTTAATTCACTGCACTGAATTCCTAAAGATAGGGAGTTAAGTTTTTTTCTCCTGTACTTGACCTTGCCTTTGAAATAAGTTTGAACACTTGAGGAATGAAGATATTTGGCTGTACAAGTCTTATCAAAACAATATCAGTACACAACATTTCTATCCTTCTGTGTACATTTATTTTATGATCACTCCAAACGATATAAAGGCTCTTTGGTGCCCATTTCTGTTTCTCTAACTCTGAAGACTGCTAATAACGTTTCATGTCATATAGTCATTATTTCTGAGGATTATGTAATAGTGCTTCTGGGGAAAGAAAAGTGGTCTTGATTCTAATATGCTAGTTTATTGTATTATTTTAATTCACTACTACTTCCCTATATCAAATTAGGTCAAAACATTACAATGGTTTCACATTAAGAAGTTTACATGCCTAACACTTGTAATGAACACCGAAGGATATGAAAGCTAAATGTAACAGAACTAAAGCATAACAGATGCCCACAGAACAAGCCACCCACAAGGTATAAGAACCAATTGCAGAAAATTCCCTATGAAGCCGGCTTCTACTGCAAGCACAGTGATCTCTCCGGGAAAGCACCTTTGAAGCTGTAGCTAGAATATAATCCTCAACTCTCAAGATCCAAACTTGGGCCTCTATACTGAATTCTCTTTCTCATAACTATCCTGCTCCCTACAGAGTCTAGTGTGGTTTTCGGGGTACTGGTGGTAAGGAGCTTCAGATCAGAGCCTTTGGGACTCCAGAACAACCAAAATCTCACATTTGCATTGGTGGCTTAGTCACAGAAGCAGCAGGTAGTTAGAAACACACACCATCCTTGTGACATAAGTCTATACCTTCAGAGCACCATGACTGGCTTCTAGGACAGGTAGTCAGCATAACACACACACAGCCTTTCGTTGCTCTTCTGTCGCTGCTGGACACATCTTTCTAGGCCCTTTCCACTTCCAGATGCCCACTAGCATTTAACCCTGGACTACTGGCTATTAACAAGCATGTCCTCTATTAAACTCGAACTGTCTCTAGTTACCAGTGGTTAGGCAGACATTTAAGAGCCATACCAGTATCTAATTTTCTGGACACCTGTATACATTCTCTCATAAAACAAACCCAGAAGACAGGCTCTCTTTCCATTTTTGCAGACTTTTGGAAAAAGAAATCATTGGATAAATGACTTGATTCTAATCACCAGTGACAGAGCTGAGGCTTCAACCAGCGTCTTCCTCAATCCAAACTTCAAAGGCTGTCCACTACTCTATATTCCCCTCCATTCCCTTCCTCAGTAAAATCCACAAGGTTTCATCAAATTTTTCATATTGTATGAAAATTTAATTTTTCATATTGTATGAAAATTTAATTTTTCATATTCAGCACACTCTTCTGACACTTGCAGATCAAAACACTACAAAAACTATCTGAGCAATGGCATCCTCCAAGTGGATAAGCATTACCCCTTATGCAACCTTTGGAAGACAGCAAAATAGGCCAACCAATGGAGAAAGCTATTTAAGTAAAAAATTATGTCTTAGAGGATATCTAAACTCATCACAATTCTGAGAGCATATTTTTATATCAACTAGCTACAAGGTCATGAAAAGTTTAAAGCTAAGTCCTTTTCTACATGCAATTTTAAAGTATACAGTTTATATATTAATGTTTTCAGTAGTACAGAAAATCTTCCAATATTTCCTAACCAATGCCTCTTTTAAATAGTATATAGATACTGCGGCTTTTCTGGCATACATATTAACCATACCATAATAAGTTCTGAAACAATTTGTGGAATTGGGTGGACTTTAAGTGGTTTTGCATTAGAGCAGTAGTTAAGAAACCAACTATGGAAGGGTCTCTAGCTTTAAATCTAGGCCATACATACTATCCTTACTAAAAAGCAAGAATAAACTAGACAATTTACCTCCTGAAAAAGACAGTTTCAAAAAAAAAAGCAGAATAGGTAGGTTGAAAATATTGATGTTTCTTCAAAATTTATTGTGCATAGGCATATTTACTTTTTTAATAATTTATATTCCATGAATTTATGTAAGGAATTTCTTTCTCTGTTATAGACAACCCACCAGCACAATTAACACTAAATTACATTTAAGTAGATTTATGCCAGAAAATATAAAATCTATAGAGTTGTTCTCAATCTGAGATAGAAAAAGATGGGTGGGATAAAGATAAAAATGCAGAGAGGAAGAAGAATATAATTTGAACTCTTCTCCAAAAATACAAATTCAAAAATACACAGAATAAGTAAATATGCAAATAGGGAAAATTTTAACTACTGTTGAATCTAAATGGTAGCATATGGATGGGCACTGTATTTTTCTTCCTATGCTTCTCACTATAAAAAAATATTTTAACAATACGATTTCCAAACTATATCATAAAGTCAAACACAGATGCTGCTCAGTCTCCTGCATGGTTAACTGATGTCCTGGAGGTATGATACACCTCCACAGGCTCTGGAGGCAGATCTCCTGGGTTCAAATCCCAACTCTGCCAGTTACCGTGAGGAGTTACTATGTGACTGTGAGGAAATAATGTAAATGCACTAACCCTCAATTTGTCAGGATAATGAAACTAATAATAATCCTCTGCTTTAAAGGAGTTCTGAAAAGAAACTACATATGAAGTGCTTAGCAAAGGGCCTCGCTCATAGGTAAGTGGGCAATCACCTCATTGTTACAGTAACCAAAGAGTACCTTTAGACAGATGAAAAAAAGACTAAATAACATTACACAGAAGTCTGGGGTTTTTCAGATTGCACAGGATGAAAAAGCAGTAATCCACACTATGATAAGATCATACAAAGCCTCTGGTCACCATTATAATTAGCAATAATCATAATTCAACATCTATAAGGTACTTTACTATGGGCCAAGAACTGTGCTAAGCACTTTCTATGTAGCTTCTCACTGAAATCCTATGAAGCAAGTAATTATCATTACTTCCATTTTACAGATGATAAACTTGAGGATCAACATGTATACACAATTTATTCAAGATTACAAGGCTAGGAACTGGCAGAGTTAAGATGTGAACCTAGCAATCTGCCTCCAAAATCTGCTTCTGATAGAAACTACCCACCTGAACTTGAGGAAGCCATTTGAACTTTCATTTCCTCTTCTGGAAAATGAACTGAGTAGTGAAATACATGCTCTCAAAAGTCCCTTCTAAATGTCTCTGGACAACAACGGTATTTAAGCTCAAATTAATTACATATAGAAAATACCTCTGGTTCTAGTCCGTTTACAAACCTAGGCTTCTCTGTCTTACATAAATAAAAGAATGAAGCGTAGTATAATACCCCACGTGGGGTAACTCACTGCTCCTGAGCTCTGATGGTGGGTGGTACACCACTAAGAGCCAGATAGAGAACCTCATGAGATAGTTCCATAAGTAAGTCCCTTTGAATGGAGCCCTAAAAGAGAGCCTGATGTTAAAGTTAATTGTACCTGACAGGACTAGTGCTACAGGGAAGTTAAGAACACACATCAACAAAATTAGCCAAAGCGCTAGTACCTTAGTTATGCCACGTTTCCTCTCAGGACCTCAGTTTCCTTATTTATAGAAATGAGGTGGCTTCTAGATACAAGTAATCCCTAAGGAAGGAGCCACCCTAACGCAGAGAAACCAATCAACTTTCTTAGAATTAAGGGAAGGGCATAAGAAAGCATGTGTAGTTTGAAAAAGCACAGTCAAATACAGTGACTGCTTTCACAATATAAACCACAGAAGAAAAGTTCCAAAAACTATTTTATAGTTGGCGAAAGAGTGAAGCAGCACTGTTGGGAATGGGCAGGAGATATGGATTTTTTTTTTTTATTAATATTAAGATACATTAGTGTAGATCACTATTGAAAGCCCCTTTTAGCTCAAACAGTCTGTGGAATAAAAACAAATTAAGTTGGTATTCTATGAAATAAACTTCTAGATTTAAAGAAAAAAAGTCCTATTTATCAAAATAATTTTTTAAAGTCATTAAGAACTACTTAAGGCATTTTCTTTTTGTAGAAAAATGATTCAAATATATACAGAAACATATAAATTTCTGCACTCAAGACTAAAGGTATTTTTGTCTTTTTAAACTTGATATATTTATCAATAGAAACCTAGTCTGATAATATCCCAAGTCAAAGCACAGCCAGGTTACTCCTATCTGGTTCTAATATTGCTTCAAAACCCTGAAGCTCCATTTTAAATAATTTTTAAAAAGAGAGAGAGAGACATAAAGTCCATGTAATTCTTCCTAAGGCCAAATTTATAAAGCTCAATTTTCAATCAAATCTCTCCTCCTACAAATCTTTTGGCCATCTTTCCCTACTCAATAGCACTACCAGGGATGAAAAAACAAGAATCCAAACTCAATCCAGTCCATCTGGCTCTTATTAGCATGGCTGGTAAACGCTTTGCTAAGAAACAACTGGCAATCCCCACATTACTTGTCAATATCAGTTTGGGGGAAATTTTACGGATTTAATCTCTCCCTAGTCCCCATTTCTGGAAATAATTAATCAAAACCTAGTTGTATTCAGATTCTACTCTTAGAAAAAGACAGCTCATGTCTACACTATCAGCTTCCAGGCCCGAAATCTCTCTGTTAGATTTTAGGTTATCTTCTAAAACTAGATTTGGGTAGAGGGCATCAGAATCAAAAGAGAGACTGTTAGAAAAAGAGGGGCTCTCCTATCAAAAGCAGCCTGCCTGTCTAGACCCCAACACACACACACACACACACACACAAATAAGCACATAGAGAAATTGGACTCTTCCATCCCTGAAGCAATCCTGTAAAAATCTGGTAAGATTGTCTCATTAAAAATTCTCATACACATAATTTATGGGTGTCAGGGACCCCCTTGAACTGACGAGGTTAAAAATTCTTGCTCTAGCTTAGAGCGTCATGTGCTTAATATCCCAACCTCCTCCTTCATGGATGGGAGCCACGCCAAACATCACATCTGAAATGTAAAGAGCAACAAAATAAGGTTCCAATTGCACCTGATGCTTTAAACTAACTCTGTCAAATGTTGGTTCTGCCATTTTTCAGCAATGCTCAAAGGATTTCTGTTTCATTTCCTTGGATCCAAAGATCCAAGCTGGGTCTTATCCAGAGCCCTCCTCACTCCTTTCATTTTAACCAAACCTGGAAGCCTATGGACAAATCAGTTTGTAAGCGAAGGATGAATGTTTTCCTGAGAACAAAGGCCTCCAGTGAACCCTCACCCTCACCACCCTTTTCCAACTCAAGATGTCCAGCACACTGCCAACTGATGTGGCCACGCACTGGATCAGAAAGCAAGTACAGAATAAGGACACTCCATTCAACCTTTTTGTCTGGGGCACTTCCTGAGTTTTTCACTGGCATTTAACACCAAGACACAAGGCTCATTTTTCATTAAAGTTGCAAGACTTTGACTTTGCCCAGTTTCAAATAGTGTAATTGATCTGCACTGTCTTCTTAAATAACCCAACTGAAGGACACTGCAGCTTTAAATATTTCAGTGCTAGCTAGCAAATAGACTCCATTGCAATATGGCTCTGAAGGTCGCGTCCTATTGTCTCTTTCCTCTGGATAAAAAAAAAAAAAAATTTCTAAGCCCTTCTTAGATTCAGATAACATGGGAAGGGTTACCCCTAGAATTTCCACTCTTCCATCTTGGTTTCTGATACAGTTCCAGTGTTTATTGGAATCTCACACTCTAATTTTCCCGGCAGGGGCAATATGCTGATTGCTATTAATGATGCCAGCACCTTAGCGAGACATAAACACATGTGTTCACATTAGTTTAATTGAGCATATGCAACTGTCTGAAATAGCATCACTCCAGGGCTGTTAACCCCTTGAAGAGTAGGGCCAGAGTGGTTTGGGAGTGGACGGCTTTCCGGAGACACCCTGAGCCCGGGATTGCATAACGTGAAATGTGTAGCCACGGAAAATGACAGGAATCTCACTCAGCCTACTCAGCCTGGGACTATGCCGGCACCCTGTCATACACTTGCAGCTTTTCCTGTCAAAGAAGGTCAAAAGAAGAGGCAGAAGCACGACGAAGAGATAAAATAGGCTAAAAGAAAAAAGCCCCTTTCTATCTCGTCAGGGTGCATACATAAGATTCCTCGAGCAGTCACGTTTCCCCCACCCTCGTCCCCGTAGTGGAACACCCCCAGTGAACTGAAGGCTTCGGAAAAGGGCAGGGGAGTTGGCAATCGCTGCCTTTTTTAAAGACCCACAATCAGTGGCCGATTAAATGGCCGGGAAAACAGGGAAAGGGGAGCGGAGTGGAAGGAAGGCGTATACAGGTGCACCGGAGAATTACCTGAAATGGCAACAGATTGTTACCATTATCGGTCCGGAAAGCGTTATCCTCCATCCAGGACTTGGAGGTGAGCGGGGCCGCGCGGGGGAACTTGGGCGGCGCGATCACGTTGCTGGAGAAGGGCTTTTTGAGCGGCGAGATAGGGTTGAGGGGCGAGGGCACCCCCACACCCACGCCCACGCCCACGCCAACCGCCCGGCGAGGGTCCCTGCCCGCCTGCAGGCCGCCCCACGGGTTGGACGGCGCGCTCCAGGCGGCGTTCACGCTCTGGTGCGTGCTCCAGCTGGAAGACGCGGACGAGGCGGCGGCGGCGGCGGCTGCGGCCGCGGCGGCCGAGGAGGAGGACGGCTTGCTAGTCATGATGGGCTGGTGACCGTACGCCGCCGTGGCGCCCCTCTGCGCGTAGGGAGCCTGGCTGGGGCTGGCAGGCGAGCGGCGCTGCTGCGAGGGCTGCGCCTGCGGGGGCTGCGCGGGCTGCGCTGGCTGCGGCGCGGGCGGCGGCGGCTGCTGGTGGTGCTGGGTCTGCGCCAGGCCGATCTGCGGGGAGAAGGTGCCTCCGAAGACTGGGTTGACGTGGTGCGGGAAGTTCTGGAAGAGCATGGTCCCGTTGACTGGGGTGATCCCTTGGAAGAAGCTGTCCTCTACCGCGTTCGTGGTGCCCGTGGACCAGGTGCTGCCGAAGGACGGCGACAGAGACGCGCCCGGCGCCGCGGGCTCCTGCGGTGGTGGCGGCGGCTGCTGAGGGGGCTGGTGGAAACCCAAGCCCGGCAGGAGCGGCGATTCCATCTGCATCTTGTCGGGGCCGTTAGGGGCCGGCGGGGCCGCGGCGGGGCTGAGGGCCGGCACTGCGCTGCTGTCCTCCGGCTTGGGGGTCTCTGAGGACAGGGGCGTGGACGGGGCTTCGGCGGTGCTGGGCTCGGGCTGGGGCTGCTGCTGCTGCTGCCGCTGCTGCTGGGGCTGGGGCTGGGTTTTGCTTTTGTCCATCAGTAAATCATCCTGCATGGTTTGCGCAGCTGAAACGGGAAAAAAGAGAAAGGCGTTATTGTCAGTGGGTTCGTTAATGCCGCTTGCTGGAGCGGGCGGGTGTTTTAGTTGCGAAAATCCAGTGCCACCGCTACTAGCCAATTGCAATGCAAATCCATAATCTCCCATTTAGAAGAACAGGTCGGGCTGGGGTGGGGGAGCTCGTGCAAAGTCTCTAAAAATACTGTGAGAGCGTCTTCACCCTTTCTGATGTCTAGGTTCCTTTTCTGTATTAGTAAGAGATGTGCTTATAAGACAGAAAGACAGCAATTTCGCCACGTCTCTTTCCCCTTCACCGGAACTCAGAGCGTTCACCCTGCAATGAGAAACTGATTCTGGTTCCTGTTTTTTCCCAAGCACCACCCTCCCCCAGCTATTTGCATACGTCAATAAATACAGCTGCGTCCTTCAGCAAGGTTAAAAAGACACCACACACGACCCTTTCTTCCCCCTTCCCCGCTCGGGCACTTTAAAGAAACAGTAGTCTTATCCGTCTTGATTAGCAAACTGCCTTCTTGCCTCGATAATTGTTTCATTTAGACGCAGCGAACCACGAGGGAGGAAATCCTTGGCATTTGTTAGGAGGACTCAACTGCACAACCATTCTCTGGCCTCCCAGTAGCTGCAGCTACTCCATTTTGTTAGGAGACATTTAAAAAAAAAAAAAAAAAAAAAACCTACATCCTTTTAAAAGAGGTAAAAATCTACTGAAACATTTGCAAGTGCTTGCTTCTTGTTACTCTAAGGATTAGATGGGTGTTTTTTTTTTGCTTATTCTCCAATGTTCTCGTTTCCAGTTCTGCCGCACAAGAGATTTCTTGGCATCTCAGTAGTTCAGGTCTCAACAGGAGCCTGAGAATTTCTCTGCAGAGTGAAGAAATGTTCTCGCTGGATTTGAGGTCAGAGAGAGAGAGGGAGAGAGACACGCGGAGGGAGGGAGGGAGGGAGGGAGGAAGAAGGAGAAAGGAGGGAGGGGGGCGGAGGACTGTCTAAGAGATGAGGTGGGGGTGGGGCTTTAAAAAATCCCTCATTTAAGTATGAAGTCAAGATAATACTGGGGCTGCCAGATTTTTCATTTTTTGAATCCTCCTGCTGCTGCCTTGGTCACAAGACTTTGGCAAATTTAGAACCTATTCTCTTATCACTAGTATTAACAGTGAAGATTATGGTTTGAAGACCCTGAATTACCATATGCTAGCTAACGTGTTAAAAATAGCACAGTACAAAGTCGCAAATTCTCATACATTGTAATTATAGTGCATTGCCATCACTGCTTCATTTAGCCATATAAGGAGTCTATGGTATTTTCCATTTCGCATAGAAGGGCTATATTCACCTCTGCCATACAGCCTGTTTTATCATTCAAGGATGAAAATAGTAATCGCTCAAAACCAGATTTCCATACCCATAGTTATCACTGAGTTCGTTTGTCCTTTAGAACACGTTAATTGCTTTAAATATATGAATATTACAGTGCCGAGACCCTGAAAACAAGTATTTTGAGATGTTCAAGGTGCATATGACCAAATACATAATTTTTTTAGATGGTGATTCAGTATAATTGCTACAAAGTTATTAATATATTTAATACAGTTAATTAACTCAGATACATGGAGAAGCATCTTTCTCAGGACACTCCTAAAATGGCATTCAGATACACACAGAAGTTCTGCCTTTGGATATTCTCACGATAATAACTGCTGTAAAATAAATGTGTTGGGAAATGGATTTGCTATTGCTCTTAACTATTAAGCAAAATATGTCAGACTAAGAAATGGGATTAAAAGTAGTTTTACTATTTTATTGAAGAATATCTTCAAAATGGTTAATATCTCATTCTAAAGTTTCATACATAGACAAATAGTGGGCTCAAGGAAAAGCTTCACAGCCACCTTAACTCCTCCCTCCCCAACCCACCCCTCCAAAAGAACCCAACCCAATATAATACACATCACAAATGGCCAACTACTACCAATAAAACCTATTTAAGATTGGTTTTGTGTTCCTTAACTCCCTTGGTCTAAAATAATGACTTTGATCAGTATTGTAAATATGACAAAGAGGCAAGCAGGGCTTGGATTCACAGCAACACAAAGTTCTATTGTTGCCAAAGAAAATGGACACAGAAAGAGACATTTTTATACTTGGTTTAAGCATGCTGCAGTAAACCATTTTAATCTGGGATTTGAGTCTCTCCCAGTGGGCTAGAATTGTCTTTACAATAGCCATATCATCATGGCTGAAATATGCATTTGATTATAATTTTAATATCACTCAGCTTTTCTGATGCTAGTACCAATGCCTTCTGTTAATGCCTTCACTTTAAACTATATGTTTATAGTGGAAAAATTAATGCTGTCCTATAGCAAAAAAAAAAAGCCACAAAGTAAGCTAGACTCGACTATTTTAAGCCTATAAGTAATATGAATATATTTAATTTAAAAAATTGTATCATACTAGGAACACCCATTTCTCTTCTTAACATTTCTTAAAGACATTAATTTCACTTTCTGCATAAATTCACTCTGTCAAGGTCAAGACCCATCTATAATAAATAAGACCCTTTTAAACAAAAGATAAGCAATAGATTAAAATAACATTTACAAAGTTAATATGCAATGTCAGTAACTGTTTGTACAGTCTGTCCGTTTGGGTGGGTTTTTGTTAGTCTTTTTTTCTTTTTTCTTATTTACAGCAAAGTCCGGGAAATAGATACCTCCTTCCCCTCCCCCCACCACACACACAATAGATCTTCCTTTACATGCAATCACCCAATCTCAAGTAACAAATTCTCAGCAGCAGTTACCTTTGAGGGTCCAGTTTTTAAGGATCGATAAAATTTAAAAGTGTACAGTATTTATTTTCTTCTTTCAGGTTGATTATGTGACCGCTCTGGCAAAAGCACTTTGACAACTGTAAGAAGAGAGGGCATGCGCACACAGGGAACTGTGGGGGCTGAAGTCCTTCACTAGGTACTCTGCCCGACTTAAGCACGCTCAGCCACGCAAGGAGGAAGCCTTTCACATACTGATTCCAAGGGAAAGAGGTTGTGCCGGATTACATTTTATCTTCCTAACCAATCTAAATCACGAGTTGTTACGAGAAAAATAAACCGGTCTGTCAACTGATTTCAGAAGCCAGGTTAAAAGAGAAACTGGATTACAGGACTCAAATAAATAAACCCAGCGGAGCTACCTTAAATGGTATTAGAATGGTAATAACTGGGTAGCCAGCAGTAGAAACCCAAGCACACCGAAAGAGGTGGGGTGGGGAAGAATAAAGATGGGAGGAGATGGACTACTAGGAAAGATACTTAAAATGTGACCATACTTAAATACATGTAATATTATAAAATGAAAGTACCTTAATATTAAATATGATATTAACCTTGGAGGCCAGGTTAAAGATAGGTTTCAGTCATAAATTTTGGACATTATCTATCCACCAAGATTTCTATTTGATTTTCAATGAAGGTACAAAGCACTTATTTCAAGATTCTACCTGATATGCTCTAAATCATTCACCTCCTTATTTTACTTGTCAAAATGAAAGTTTACTTTGCATTATTCATACAATGATCAATCAAATAAAATTCAACTCTTTAAAGCTAAAACAGTGTTTTAGTTAAATATTAAAAAATAATTTGACATGTTTATTGTTTCACTGCATAGGACAGTGACATCTTTATTCAAAGCAGAAAGTAGATACAGTTTCTTTTAAAACTTTTTTTCCACTGGGAAGACCCAGAGGAATCGGGTGGAGAGGGAGATGGGAGGGGGGATCGGGATGGGGAATACGTGTAACTCTAGGGTTGATTCATATCAATGTATGACAAAACCCACTGAAATGTTGTGAAGTAATTAGCCTCCAACTAAAAAAAAAAAATTAAAAAATAAAAGTATTGGGGAGGATGTAAAACCAAATAGTAAGTTAGTAGAAAAAAAATAAATAAATAAATAACTTCAAAATAAAACTTTTTTTCCCCTGATGTACATTTTTCTCATCTTAACCTCATTACCCCAAGGCTGGAATCTCACAACATCTTAACATCAACTGGTGTTATCTATAGCTTTTGAGAGCAATACTTCAACTACCAGTTTGCTCACATAGGCAGAAGGTATTATCTCTTGTGGGATTTGGTTCAATGCCATTCATGCAAGGGGTTCAGAATAAAGTCACTTGATGACTGTGCTGACTGAACTAAGAACTAAAAATGTCAAACATCATTTTAAACTATCTTAATTCTCTGTTTCCCCTCTTCACCAATTAGAACTAAAGTAGTACTATCAGAGACTATCAATTTGCAGCAGTCAGTAGTCTTTATTTCTATTTATTTCCAAGGGAAAAAACAAAACAATTTAAGAAGAAAAAATCATTTTGAATCAATCTACTACAAGCTCTTTTTATTTTATTTTTTTTTTACAAGCTCTTTTTAAAAGAACTACATAAATGGTCCTCTTATTCCTACTAAGAACTTACTATATTCCCCCTTTTTTTTTTCTTACTCTATCTTTCTAAAGAAAATTTTTCCTCCACCAATGTGTTATACTTACCTTTTCATTCCAGAGTCTGTAAGGATGAACTCAGTTAATCTTACTCCTAAAGACTTCCCTAATCTACCAAACTTATACATTTTCAAGTACTTCAATAAAGTTTGAAAAAACAAAAGTTCCCTCATAAAATCCATATAAAGACTTGTTTTAAGAAATATATTTTTAAAGATTATTTAAAATTAATATGCCAAGATTTTAATGGTAAGGTGGAAAATCTTGTTGTTCAGGTGTACTTAAAAATGGTTTAATTGGGCATTTATCAATCCATCTGACCCGAGGTACAGGTCTACTAATAATACACAATGAAGAAAAATAAATTTTGGTCTCTGACCCTTTGATAAATGACAAAAATAAATTAGCACTGCCTATACTTAACATAATTTTATTGTATTTGAAAATGAACTATCTCTGCTCTTCCATTCCTAAAACAAACATTCAAATTTAAAAAGAAAATGATAAAAAAAATAAAAAAGAAAAATAAATAAAAAGAAAATGATTCATACATTTATATATCAAGGTATAAATACATACCAAGCAAACAATAAATTATAAGAAGACTCCCCAAAAAGACCTTCTCTCCTGAACCCTTGTTTTTTATTTAACCAAAAAGGAAGCACTTACTAAAATTTTGTCTTTAAGTCACAAAGCTTAACCACAGACTCGTTTTGAATAATCATGGAAAGCTCTAAAAATAGAAATTTTTGCAATTATTGCAAAGTTAATTCATTGAGATATACTTGGGTCAAATACATCTTCCCAGGCTTCCTTCTTTCCTTTCTTTCCCTACTTACATCTCCAGTACAATTCTCAGGAGTCCTGGGTAGCTGGTGGTTGCTTCATGTATGATGCTGCTGCTGCTAAGTCGCTTCAGTCGTGCCCGACTCCGTGCGACCCCATAGATGGCAGCCCACCAGGCTCCCCTGCCCCTGGGATTCTCCAGGCAAGAACACTGGAGTGGGTTGCCATTTCCTTCTCCAATGCATGAAAGTGAAAAGTGAAAGTGAAGTCGCTCAGTCATGTCTGACTCTTAGTGACCCCACGGACTGCAGCCTACCAGGCTCCTCCATCCATGGGATTTTCCAGGCAAGAGTACTGGAGTGGGGTGCCACTGCCTTCTCTGTGCTCCATGTATACTTGCTGGATAAATGAATAAATGGATGAATGAATGGATGGATGAAGTATGGTTTTGGATTATCTAAAATAGCCAAGGTTTGATTAAAATTATTCTCCATTTACATTAAAAAAGCAATTAACTTTTTCATCAGCTGCAAGAACGAGAAGTGGTATAAAACAGATAACCGTTTTGGCCCTTAGGATGCTCAGTAGTATATAGATCATTGGATTATCATCAAGCAATAATATTTATTAAGCACTAATTAAACCAGGAAGTTTGTTCCTATCAAAGAGTTTACAATCTAATAAAGACACACACCCTGCCCTCCACAGATACTACTTCATTATAGCAATAGACAGTCAGAGCTAAGTCCAAAGGATGTTTTGTTAGTCTTATCTTGCTTGACTTTGCAGCAACATTGACCACACTTTCTAGATAGACCTTCTTCCCTTGGTTTCTTCAGGTTGTTCTTTGTTGGTTTTCTTACCTTTGAGGTATTATTTGCTTGCCTCCATATGCACTCTCATGCTGTCTCTCAGTCTTTTTTGCTGACTTTAAGTACTGAGTTCCTCAGGACTCTATCCTAGGCCCTCTTCTCATCTCTATGTGAGTGGCATCTCCAACTAAAGGAAGGACCATGCCTACCTTATTAACAGCTATATTCGCAACATACATCACTGTGCCTAGGACATAATAAATAGGTATTCAGTAAATATTTGTTGAATTAAATTTACAGTTGTATGCAAAGGGCAAGAATGCCAACAATACCTAGGTGAAAAAAAAAAAACTTAGAGGGACTTACACTACTAGATATCAAGATTTATTATGAAGCAATAGTAATTAGATTGTGTGGTTACTGGCATAAGGATAAGCAAATGGACAAATGGACCAAAAAGTTCAGAAACAGATCCACAAATGTATAGCTGTTAGGTAACTGTTGACCTAACTACTTGTCTTGGCCACACACAATGATAACTGCTTGCCTGAGTGGTCCACAATAAGAGGTCCCAATAAGGAACATGGTGCTGCCTCCAAAAACTAACCAGAATTCAGGAGGGGCCAAAAG
Source organism: Muntiacus reevesi (assembly GCF_963930625.1). NCBI lineage: Eukaryota > Metazoa > Chordata > Mammalia > Artiodactyla > Cervidae > Muntiacus > Muntiacus reevesi. The sequence continues at coordinate 136,385,123 of NC_089250.1, forward strand.
AGTGAGGAGACAACCAATATCCCAGAATCCTTTGTGCTGGAACCCATCCTGGCTGAAAGATCAATGTGCCACCAGGAAGGACCCTGAATCTGACTATGGACCAGAGATGACTGGTCATAGACAACTCGGAAACTAACCACAAAATATAAGACTACAAGCCACATGGCAGAGTAAATTCTCCAGGGTTCCCTTATCCTCCTGCTTTCCGTTCAGGCACCCTTTAACAATAAAGGCTCTTGCTTTGTCAGCACACGTATTTCTTCCAACAATTCATTTCCGAATGTTACACAAGAGCCCACTCTAAGGCCCTGAAAGGGGTCCCCCTTCCTGTAACATGGTGACCAGATTTCTGAAAACAGTAACACTGCAGTGGTGAAAGGATGGTCTTTTCAATAAAGGATACTGGAGTCAACTGAATATCCATATGGCAAAAAAGAGACCTTCATTCTTACCACACCATACACAAAAATCAATTCCAGATGGATTGTGGGTCTAAATGTAAAAAGTAAACAAGAAAGTCTTTAAAAGAATATATGAGAATATTTTTATGGCATTAGAGTAGGCAAAAATTTTTTCAACAGGTCACAAAAGCAATAAATATAAAGGAAAAATTTAATAAACTAAACTAATTAAGAACATCTGTTTACCAAAAGTCAGAGTGAAAAATCAAAGAAAGGGAGAAATATATGCAATATTCAAAATAATTATAATTCAAATACATGAAGAACTCTTACAAATTAATAACAGTGAACATCCCAAAGAAAAATGGGCAAAAGACTTCAACAAAAGATACTCAAATGTTCAAAAAGCATATGAAAATGTGCTCTGCATCACTTGTCACCAAAGAAATACAAAATACAACCAAAATGGCAAAAACTGGAAAAGACATAAATACCATATATTTGCAAGGATGTAGGGCAACTCATTCTCAAACACTGCTGATGGAAGTATAATTAAAACTAACTCTACAACTACACTGCAAAACTATTTACTAGGATCTATTATAGCAAATGTTGAAACAACCTTCTAGTTCTTGTTCAGTCATTCAGTCGTGTTCGACTCCGCGAACCCATGGACTGCAGCACACCAGGCTTCCCTGTCCTTCACTATCTCCTGGAGTTTGCTCAAACCCAAGTCCATTGAGTCAGTGATGCCATCCAACCACCATATCCTCTGTCATCCCTTCTTTTCCTGCCTTCAATCTTTCCCAGCATCAGGGTCTTTTCCAATGAATCGGCTGTTCCCATCAGGTGGCCAAAGTATTGGAGCTTCAGCTTTAGCATCAGTCCTTCCAATGAATATTCAGGGTTTATTTCTTTTAGGACTGACTGGTTTGGTTTCCTTGCAATCTAAGGGATGCTGAAGAGTCTTCTCCAGGACCACAGTTCGAAAGCATCAATTCTTCAGTCTTTAGCTTTTTTATTGTCCAGTTCTCACATCCATATATGATTACTGGAAAAACCATAGCTTTCACTATATGGCCCATTGCCAGCAAAGTAATGTCTCTGCTTTTTAATAATTTAACCTAATGTCTAGGTCTGTCATAGCTTTTCTTCCAAGGAGTAAGCATCTTTAATTTCATGGCTGAAGTACAGTCCACAGTGATTTCTGGAGCCCAAGAAAATACACTCTTACTGTTTTCATTGTTTCCCTAACTATTTGCAATTAAGTGATGGGACCAGATGCCATGAGCTTCGTTTTTTGAAAGTTGAGATTTAAACCAGCTTTTTCACTTTCTTCTTTCGCCTTCATCAAGAGGCTCTTTAATTCCTCTTTGCTTTCTGCCATAAGGGTGGTGTCATCTGCATACCTGAGGTTGTTGATATTTCTCCCACCAATCTTGATTCCAGCTTGTGCTTAACCCAGTCCAGCATTTCTCATGATGTACTCTGCACACACGTTAAATACAGTATACAGCCTTGACATACACCTTTCCCAATTTTGAACCAGTCCATTGTTCCATGTCTGGTTTTAACTGTTTCTTCTTGACCTGCATACTGGTTTCTCAGGACTCAAGTAAGGTCGTCTGATATTCCCATCTGTTTAAGAATTTTCCACAGTTTGTTGTGATCCACACAGTCAAAGGCTTTAGCACAGTCAGTGAAGCAGAAGTAGATGTTTTTCTGGAATTCTCTTGCTATTTTATGATTCAACAGATGTTGGCAATTGGATGTCTGGTTCTTCTGCCTTTTCTAAATCCAGCTTCTATACCTAGAAGTTCTTGGTTCACATACTGATGAAGTGCTTATAGTTTGAAAGATTTTGAGTATTACCTTGCTAGTATGTGAAGTAAGTGTAATTGTGTGGCAGTTTGAACATTCTTTGGCATTGCCCTTCTTAGGAAATGGAATGAAAACTGACTTTTTCCAGTCCTGTGGCCATTGCTTAGTCTTCTATTTGCTGGCATATTGAATGCAGCACTCTGACAGCATCAACTTTTAGGATTTGAAATAGCTCACCTGGAATTCCATCACCTCCACTAGCTTTGTTCATAGTGATGCTTCCTATGGCCCCCTTGACTTCACACTCCAGAATGTCTGGCTCTAGGTGAGTGATCACACCATCATGGTTCTGTGTATTCTTGCCACCTCTTCTTAATATCTTCAGCTTCTGTTAGGTCCATACCATTTCTGTCCTTTATTGTACCCATCTCTGCATGAAATGTTCCCTTGTTATCTCTAATTTTCTTGAAGAGATCTCTAGTCTTTCCCATTCCATTGTTTTCCTCTATTTCTTTTCATTGTTCACTTTAAAAAGGCTTTTTTATCTCTTCTTGCTATTCTTTGGAACACTGAACTCAGATAAGTATAACTTTCCTTTTCTCCTTTGCCATTCGCTGCTCTTTTCTCAGCTATTTGTAAGGCCTCCTCACACAACCATTTTGCCTTTTTGCATTTTTTTTCTTGGGGATGGTTTTGATCACCACCTCCTGTACAGTGGTACAAACCTCCATCCATAGTTCTTCAGGTACTCTATCAGATCTAATCCCTTGAATCTGTTTGTCACTTCCACTATATAATCATAAGGGATTTCATTTAGGCCATACCTGAATGGCTGAGTGGTTTTCCCTACTTTCTTCAATTTAAGTCTGATTTTGGCGATAAGGAGTTCATGATATGAGCCACAGTCAGCTCCCTTTCTTGTTTTTCTGACTATAGAGCTTCTCCATCTTTGGCTACAAAGAAGAAAATCAGTCTGATTTCGGTATTGACCATCTGGTGATGTCTATGTGTAGAATTGTCTCTTGTGTTGGAAGAGGGTGCTTTGCTATGACCAGTGCATTCTCTTGGCAAAACTGTTAGCCTTTGCCCTGCTTCTTTTTGTATTCTAAGGCCAAACTTCCCTGTTAACTCCAGGTATCTCTTGACTTCCAACTTCTGCACTCCAGTCTCCTATGATGAAAAGGACATCTTTCTTTGGTGTTAGTTCTAGATATCTTGTAGGTCTTCATAGAACTGTTCAACTTCAGTTTCTTCAGCATTAGTGGTTGAGGCATAGACTTAAGATTACTATGATACTGAATGACTTGCCTTGGAAACGAACCAAGATCATTCTGTCGTTTTTGAGATTGCACCCAAGTACTACATTTCAGACTCATTTGCTGACTCAGAGGGCTACTCCATTTCTTCTAAGGGATTCTTGTTCACAGCAGTAGATATAATGGTCATCTGAATAAAATTCGCCCATTCCACACACCTTATGACCCAGCAATTCTGCATCTAGATATATACACAATAAACATGGCAACAGATGTTCACCAAAATACATGCTCAAAACAACATGTTCATAATAGCCCAAACCTGGAAACAACCCAAATATCCATTTATAGCAGACTGAATAAGTAAGTCGTGATAGAGTCATATAATGGAATATCATAAGGCAAAGATAATGAAGAGACTCCAACTTTATAGAACAACCTAGATGAACTGCATGAATGCAATGCTAAGTGAAAGAAAGTATACCATGTAAGAATATATATGATTCCACTTATATAAAGTTCTAATAAAACTAATTTATGGGTCCAGAAAATAGTGTACTGGTAACTTTTGCAGAGAAATAATGATTTATGGGGGATATTAAAGGGGGCTGCGGGGATACTGATGATACACTCTGTTACACATGTATATTTACTTTAAAAATTCAGAAAACAGGACATATGATTTTTGTACTTTTCTGTTTTTCTGTTATGAAAGTGAAAGTGTTAGTTGTTCAATCATGCCCCATTCTTTGCAACCCTATGGACTGTAGCCCATCAGGCTCCTCTGTCCATAGGATTCTCTAGGCAAGAACACTGGAGTGGATAGCCATTCCATTCTCCAGGGGATTTTCCTGATGGAGGACCGAACCTGCGTCTCCTGCATTGCAGGCGGATTCTTTACTGACTGAGCCACCAGGGAAGCTCATTTTTTGTTGTACTTTCTTTAACTGTATAAAACATATATTCCATATATATGCGTTAGTATATTGTATTGGGCTCGGGCCTGGTGCACTGGGAAGACCCAGAGGAATCAGATGGAGATGGAGGTGGGAGGGGGGATTGGGATGGGGAATACATGTAAATCCATGGCTGATTCATGTCAATGTATGACAAAAACCACTACAATACTGTAATTAGCCTTCAACTAATAAAAATAAATGAAAAAAAAAAGAATTATAAAAAAAATATATACATGTATGTGCAAAGGTTAACTATCTTCTCTAAAGTAAAGGAGAAAACCGCAAAATCTGGCCCAGTAGGAAGGGGAGTCTGAAGTCTGGGTCATTGAAGCTAGAGAAATGAACTAGGGGGCCAGTGGAGGGAGGTGGGATTCCTATGTGTCAGACCAGTATTAGAGGTAGGCACACACACACACACACACACACACACACAAAGCAAAATCCCTTGACTTCAAAGGCCGCACAGCCTAAGGAAGGAAAAACCATTCTGGTCAACTATGATAAATAAGATATCCCCTAAGTCATCTAGAAAACTTCTAAGATTGTCATAGCCTAAGGCAATTTACATGCAGGAAGTCCATAGCATCTGAGGAAGGACTTGTCAAGCAATTCTAGATCAGAGTAAGTTTGAGAATGGAACAAAAGAAAGGGAGCAAAAGGAAGCCAGGTGACTCAGGTGTGGTTTGGTGAGCACTCTGAAGAGCATCTGGGGTTCTTTATGCTTCTTGCCTCTCTGTCCATTAGTTTTAATTTTGTTCACTCATTCATTTAACAATTTTATGAAAAACCTAGCTGCAAAGTAGCAATTCCAAAACTTCACCTACTTTTTATTGACCCTGTCTCTAACCTCTATGGAAAAACTGAGGATATTATGCAGTAATTTCTTAATTTCTCAGCTGCCTCCCTCCCTCTTTACAAATTTACCCATATTCCCACCCATACTTGCTTTCCTCCTGCCTCAAAAGAAACTGAGTTCCCCTACAAGTCCACATTAATCCCTACATCTGTAGTCTAGAGTTCATTTTATCTTGTTTCCTTGAGATTTATTTCATGAGTTAATTATGTCCAGGCTTTTCCTTCCCATTCTAGAGAAGCTACTTAAAAGAAACCTCTAAATCCAAGCTTTACTTCCTTTGACTTCCAGTTGACTCCCTAAATTTACTGCATCTAGCTTCTGCCCTACCATCCTACAAAAATTGCTCTGGCTACTGATCTTACTCATCAATGACCAACTGACAACTTTTCAATTCTTATTTTATTTGCCATTTATCCTTCATAACACTCTTGTAGTAGGCAGAATTCTAAGGTGGCCCTCCAAAGATCCAAGCTAGAAGGAAAATAGGAACCCTAGTCCTGCAAAGGCAATTCAGCCAACATGAAGAATGAACCTGAAAGTGAATCTGACACCCTAAACAGAGAACCCCAGTCATAAAGAACTACAAATTAATAAATGAATGGAGTTTCTTTAAGCCATTAAGCTTGTGGTACTTTGTTACAGAGCAGTAGCAAACTAATACAATATTCCATTGTCTGTGAAGATACTGCTCTCCTGGTTCTTCACTTCTGAAGTTTATTCTCAGTTCTCTTGGCCTCTAAATACAGTTTCCCCCAGAGTTCTCCTAATTCTGCTCTCTCCAAAAGAAAGTGCTACATTCATGAACTGGAAAACTGAGTTCCCCAGTATCTAGGTTTCCAGAACAAATCTTTTTACTAAGTTCCAAACCGCTATTTAAACAACAACTTCTCTTACGATCCTATAGCACTTCTCCCACAAATGTGCTTCTGCCTATATTCCTGGTTTACTTATCTAAATCCTGTTAAATGGTACCACCAAACATGTAGTCAATCAAGTTAAGAATCTAGACATGATTTCGTCCTTTCTCTTCCACCTCACTGATGGACAAGTCCAATTGGTCACTAGTGAAAGTTGCTCAGTTGTGTCCAACTCTTTAAGACCCCATGGACTGTGTAGTCCATGAAATTGCAGCTTTTGCACCAGTCCTTCCAATGAATATTCAGAACTGATTCCACAAGGGAAGCCCAAGAATACTGGAATGGGTAGCCTATCACTTCTCTAGGCAATCTTCCCGACTCAGGAATCGAACCAGGGTCTCCTGTATTGCAGGCGGATTCTTTACCAACTGAGCTATCAGGGATTGGTCACTAAAACTTCTCAATTTTGCCTCCTAAATTTCTGCTTCCCTTGTGGCTCAGCTGGTAAAGAATCCGCCTGCAATGCAGGAGACCTGGGTTCAATCCCTGGGCCGGGAAGATCCCTGGAGAAGGAAATGGCCACCCTCTCTAGTATTCTGGCCTGGAGAATTCCATGTACTGTATAGTCCACGGGGTCACAAAGAGTCGGACACAAGTGAGCCACTTTCACTTTCAAATGTCTGCTTAACATTTCCCCCTCTGCAGTCACAGGCAACACTATGTTTCACCTAAACTGTGGCAGTAACATCCTAATGTCTCTCATTGCTGTGCTCAGCCACTCAGTCCTGTCCGACTCTTTGTGACCCCCCAGACTGTAACCTGCCAGACTCCTCTGTCCATGGGATTTTACAGGCAAGAATACTGGAGTGGGTTGCCATTTCCTTCTCTAGGGAATGTCTCTCATAAGCACTCTTCCAAATGTGGCCTCCACACTAAAGCCTGAGTAATCATCCACAGTTTTACCATTTTATGCCCCTTTCTAAACTCTAATTACTTTTCCCTTTCCAAGAGGATACAATACAACCTTAATCTTCTACTCTTCTTCACAGCCATACCAAATTACTGCTACAGGTCCCTGGATGGACTGTGCTGTGTAGTATAATGCCTATGCACATATTCCTTCTGCCTGAAATACCTTTGTACCTCTTGATAACCTGTTCCTACTCACCCAAGAGAGCTGACCCTGACCAAGTAGGCAAAAGTGCCCACTCCTTTCTTTATATACACCTCTGTCCCACACACATATCTCTATCATAATATTCTTCATACTTGAGTATTATCTGTTTACACTTCTGTCTTTCCTCCAAAAGCTCCAGGATCAGGACCATATTCATCTTTGGAATTCAGGCTCCAGGCCTGTAATGTAGAGATAAATCAAAGGAGAAAATATATTGTACTTCAATTTAGAAACTAAAAGTACTTTCTTAACTTTAGACGAAGTGAAATTCTCCTGCCATTAAAGGCATTTCAAAAAAACTAGTTTAAAGACATGATATTTAATGTTTAATGAAGATATTCCATACTTAAATTTGGTGAGATTAATTCACCCTTTCTCCTGTTGTAGGACATTTGTTTATAAATTTTCATTATTTTGCAAACTTCTGTTTCCTTAAAGTTATATTTCTAAAGAAAACAGGACTTGATGAAAGGCATAGCATTAAAGCATCTGATACATATTAGCAAAATTTTTAAGCTTCAGCAGTTTGTATTTCCCAAAGAATTAAGCTTCTAATATGAAAACAGTGTATGAATAGTGTATGCAATCCATGGGGTCTCAAAGAGTCTGACACAGGACTGAGTGACTGAACTGAACTGATACAAAAAAGAATAATATAGTTACTGTTCTGATGATAACCTAATGTAGAAAGATGTCTCTACTCTTGATTTAGAAAATAAGATTAAGTCTCTTTGAGCATCCTAATGTTTACTACTTTATCGTTCTTATTTATCGTAATTTCATGTGATGATCAAATAGTAAAGATATGGTTATGTACTTACATCCTATGTTTGTTGGAGATTTCATTTCAAAGAATGACATGTAAATGCGTACGTGTGTGTTTCCAGATGGCTCAGTGTAAAGAATCCGCCTGCCAATGCAGGAAAAGCAGGAGACATGGGTTCGATCCCTGGCTCATCAAGATCCCTTGGAGGAGGAAATGGCAACCCACTCCAGTATTCTTGCTTGGAAAATCCCTTAGACAGAGGAGCCTGGTTGGCTACAGTCCATGGGGTCATCAAGAATCAGAGACGACTTAGAAACTGAGCACGTGTATTCCCTTAGAGAAAAAAAGATGAACAGACTTCATCTATGTTCCCTATGTTTCTAGACTTCAACCATACTAAATCTAAAACCTAATATTCATGGAGGTTGCCAAAAGGTACAAACCTCTAATTATAAAATGTAATATATAGCACAGGGATTATGGTTAATAAGACTGTATTGTATATTCGAAAGTAGCTAAGAAAATAGATCTTTAAAGTTCCCATCACAAGAAAAAAAATTTTAACTATTAGTGATGATGAATGTTAACTAGATTTACTGTGGTGATCATTTTGCAATGATCAAATATCAAACCATTATGTTATACACATGAAAGTAATATAATGTTATATGCAATTATATTTCAATTAAAAAACCCCTAATTTTCATAAATATTTCAAGTACCCATGTTAATCGTGGGTCTGAATAATGTTCAGTAGACCAAGATATTTTACATAAAAAGTTTTATGCATCAAAACTTTGTAAACATAAACAGGAACTAAATTTGTTTTCTTAAAAAACCAACCCAAACTATTTTTAGATTTAATCCAATGGCAAATTGAGCCTCCTAACCACATTCAAAAAACTAAGATCATGGTATCTGGTCCCATCACCTCATGGGAAATAGACGGGCAGACAGTGGAAACAGTGTCAGACTTTATTTTTTTAGGCTCCAAAATCACTGCGGATGGTGACTGCAGCCATGAAATTAAAAGACGCTTACTCCTTGGAAGGAAAGTCATGACCAACCTACATAGCATATTAAAAAGCAGAGACATTACTTTGCCAACAAAGGTCCATCTGGTCAAGGCTATGGTGTTTCCAGTGGTCATGTATGGATGTGAGAGTTGGACTGTGAAGAAAGCTGAGTGCCGAAAAATTGATGCTTTTGAACTGTGGTGTTGGAGAAGACTCTTGAGGGTCCCTTGAACTGCAAGGAGATCCAACCAGTCCATCCTAAAGGAGATCAGTCCTGGGTGTTCACTGGAAGGACTGATACTGAAGCTGAAACTCCAATACTTTGGCCACTTCATGCAAAGAGTTGACTCATTGGAAAAGACCCTGATGCTGGGAGGGATTGAGGGCAGGAGGAGAAGGGGATGACAGAGGATGAGATGGCTGGATGGCATCACGGACTCGATGGGCATGAGTTTGAGTAAACTTCGGGAGTTAGTGATGGACAGGGAGGCCTGGCGTGCTGCGATTCATGGGGTAACAAAGAGTCAGGCACGACTGAGCGACTGAACTGAACTGAACCACAAGGTACTCTCCTCTACAAACTGTTTTTGATACAGCATACCTTCCTTCATCCAATGTACAGAGGAGCCTGGCCAGCTACAGTCCATAGGGCGGCAAAGAGTTGGACACGACTGAGCGATGGAACATGCATGCACCTTCCTTCAGTCAACTACAGCCTCATCCTTTTCCTTCTCTTGTCATGGTAACTCACTTACAAGAACCTTCTGGAGACTGCAAAAATTGCAGAATGATTTCAGAAAATATAATTAATCTTTATATGAGTTAGTTCTTCTTTCCCTAAAATAACTGCCATTTTATATTTAAATTTTTCATCTTAAAATACTATTGTGAAAGGCCATGAGCTCTTTCAGAAGACTTCAAAAAAGCAAACCCTACCTAATTTTTAAGTTGTTCTTCAAATCTCCTGACAGATTCACCATTTCATTTTAAATGCTGTTCACAAGTTGCCCTCATTAGACTGGAGTCAACAGGCACCTCTTGAGGAGCTGCTGCAGAAGTATCACCAGCTTCCAGAATTTCAACCTCCATCCCCAAAGGTTTAGCTACAGCTTTAAGCATTTTCCCAAAAGCATTCCAATTGCCAGGTGGAAAATTTCATGTTCAGTTTTACCACATCACTCATAGTTATCTATTGGGAAAGAGCAAACATTTACCTTAGCATTTAAAACTCTCCCCTTCTAACCCAAACCTATGTTATTAGACAGCATTGGCCCCGCTTCTCCAGGTAAATATGTCTACTGAACCCTACTGATGCTACTGGTCCCATATGGTGTACCCTTCTCATCCTCTCTACTTATTCTAATTTTACCTTTCTTTGGGGCCGAGTTCAAACCCCAGTTCCTAAAAAGAGCATTAATCTGTACCACACATTTATAGCTGTGCGTTTCTATTTACCTTTTCTGGTATAATTATGTTAACTCCTCAACCAGAACTCTTAAGTTTTTTAAGAGAAGGCACTAGAACTCATGCCTCTGTTCTCTCTCAAAAACAGGTAGAGACTCTTGCAAGGAGCCTTGTAATAAGAGGTAACATTTATGGCACATACACAGTGTGCCAAACGCTTTCTGCTTACTAGTTCATTTAACCTATGTAATAAATCTATGCAGTAAGTACTGTTATTGTCCCTAATTTGAGACAGGAAAATGGAAACTTAAGGTGATTTACCTGTCCGAAGTAACAAAATTAGTTTGAACTAGACTTAATTTCAGGTTTGTCTGACTCTAAATTGTCTTCTAATTAGTGACTCAAACAAGCAGAGTCTCTTGCCCTCAATTCAGTTCAGTCCAGTTGCTCATTCTTGTCCAACTCTTGGTGACCCCAAGGACTGCAGGATGCCAGACTTCCCTGTCCATCACCAACTCCCAGAGTTTACTCAAACTCATGTCCATTGAGTCTATGATGCCATCCAACCATCTCATCCTCTGTCATGCCCTTCTCCTCCCACCTTCAATCTTTCCCAGCAGCAGGGTCTTTTCAAAGAGTCAGCTCTTCACATCAGGTGGCCAAAGGATTGGAGTTTCAGCTTCAACATCAGTCCTTCCAATGAATATTCAGGACTGATTTCCTTTAGGATGGACTGATTGGATCTTCTTGCAGTCCAAGGGACTCTCAAGAGTTTTCTCCAACACCACAGTTCAAAAGCATCAATTCTTCTATGCTCAGCTTTCTTTATGGTCCATCTCTCACATCCATACATGGCTACTGGAAAAACCATAGCTTTCACTAGATGGACCTTTGTAGGCAAACTAATGTCTCTGCTTTTTAATATGCTATCTAGGTTGGTCATAGCTTTTCTTCCAAGAAGCAAGCATCTTTTAATTTCATGGCTGCAGTCACCATCTGCAGTGATTTTGGAGCCCCCCAAAAATAAAGTCTCTCACTGCTTCCACTGCTTCCCCATCTATTTGCCATGAAGTGATGGGACCAGATGCCATGATCTTCATTTTTTGAATGTTGAGTTTTAAGCCAGTTTTCTCCCCTCTCCTCTTCCACTTTCATTAAGAGGCTCTTTAGTTCTTCTTTGCTTTCTGCCATAAGGGTGGTGTCATCTGCATATCTGAGGTTATTGACATTTCTCCCGGCAGTCTTGATTCCAGCTTGTGCTTATCCATCCCAGCATTTCTCATGATGTACTCTGCATATAAGTTAAATAAGCAGGGTGACAATATACAGCCTTAACGTACTCCTTTCCCTACTTGGAACCAGTCTGTTGTTTCATGTCCAGTTCTAACTGTTGCCTCCTGACCTGAATACATATTTCTCAGGAGGCACATCAGAAAGTCTGGTATTCCCATCTGTTTAAGAATTTTCCACAGTTTGTTGTGATCCACACAGTCAAAGGCTTTGGCATAGTCACTAAAGCATAAGTAGATTTTTTCTGGAACTCTCTTGCTTTGTCAATAATCCAGTGGATGTTGGCAATTTGATCTCCTGTTCCTCTGCCTTTTCTAAATCCAGCTTCAACATCTGGAAGTTCACGGTTCATGTATTGCTGAAGCCTGGCTTGGAGAATTTTAAGCATTACTTTGCTAGCGTGTGAAATGAGCCCAATTGAGTGGTAGTTTGAGCATTCTTTGGCATTGCCTTTCTTTAGGATTGGAGTGAAAACCGACCTTTTCCAGTCCTATGGCCATTACTGAGTTTTCCAAATTTGCTGGCATATTGAGTGCAGCACTTTCACAGCATCATCTTTTAGGATTTGAACTGGAATTCCATGATCTCCACTAGCTTTGTTCATAGTGATGCTTCCTAAGGCCCATTTGATTTCCAGGTCTGGCTCTAGGTGAGTGATCACACTGTCATGATTATCTGGGTCATGAAGATCTTTTTTGTATAGTTCTTCTGTGTATTTTTGCCACCTCTTCTTAATATCTTCAGCTTCTGTTATGTCCATACCATTTCTGTACTTTATTGTGCCCATCTCTGCATGAAATGTTCCCTTGGTATCTCTAGCTTTCTTGAAGAGATCTCTAATCTTTCCCATTTTATTGTTTTCCTTCATTTCTTTGCATTAATCACTGAGGAAGGCTTTCTTATCTCTCTTTGCTATTCTTTGGAACTCTGCATTCAAATGGGTATATCTTTCCTTTTCTCCTTTGCCTTTCACTTCTTTCCTTTTCACAGCTATCTGTAAGGCCTCCTCAGACAACCATTTTGCCTTTTTGCATTTCTTTTTCCTGGAAATGGTCTTGATCCCTGCCTCCTGTACAATGTCAAGAACCTCCGTCCATAGTTCTTCAGGCACTCTGTCTGACAGATCTCATCCCTTGAATCTGTTTGTCACTTCCGCTATATAATCATCAGGGATTTGATTTAGGTCATATCTGAATGGTCTTGTGGTTTTCCCTACTTTCTTCAATTTCAGTCTGAATTAGGCAATAAGGAGTTCATGATCTGAGCCACAGTCATGTCCCAGTCTTGTTTCTGCTGGCTGTATAGAGCTTCTCCATCTTTGACTGCAAAGAATATAATCAATCTGATTTCGGTATTGACCACATGGTGATGTCCATGTGTAGAGTCTTCTCTTGTGTTGTTGCAAGAGGGTGTTTGCTATGACCAGTGTGTTCTCTTGGCAAAACTCTACTAACCTTTGCCCTGCTTCATTCTGTACTCCAAGGCAAATTTGCCTGTTACTTCAGGTATTTCTTGACTTCTTTTGCATTCCAGTCCCCTATAATGAAAAGAACAACTTTTTGGTGTTAGTTCTAGAAGGTCTTGTAGGTCTTCATAGAACTGTTCAGCTTATTTAGCGTTACTGGTCGGGGCACAGACTTAGATTACTGTGATATTGAATAGTTTGCCTTGGAAATGATCAGAGATCATTCTGTCATTTTTTAGATTGCATCCAAGTACTGCATTTCGGACTCTTTTGTTGACTATGATGGCTACTCCATTTCTTCTACAGGATTTTTGCCCACAGCAGTAGATATAATGGTTGCCTGAGTTAAATTTACCCATTTCAGTCCAGTTTCGTTCACTGATTCCTAAAATGTCAATGTTCACTCTTGCCATCTCCTGTTTGATCACTTCCAAGTTGCCTTGATTCATGGACCTAACATTCCAGGTTCCTATGCAATATTGCTCTTTACAGCATCAGACTTTACTTCCATCACCAGTGATATCCATAACTGGGTGGTATTGTTACTTTGGCTCCGTCTCTTCTTTCTTTCTGGACTTATTTCTCCACTGATTTCCAGTAGCATATTGGGCACCCACTGACCTGGGGAGTTCATCTTTCAGTGTCCTATCTTTTTGCCTTTTCATACTGTTCATGGGGTTCTCAAGGCAAGAATAGTAAAGTGGTTTGCCATTCCCTTCTCCAGTGGACCATGTTTTGTCTCTTGTCCTACTTGATATAAACAGCCAAGCAGATAGTTTGGGCTTCATGGGTGTGAAGAGAGAGTAAATTATGGTTCAGCAACTTTCCTTTCTCCCTTTGACACAAAGTTTTTATTCAATGACCCTCTTCCAACAACACAAGAGACGAATCTACACGTGGACTTCACCAGATGGACAATACTGAAATCAGATTGATTATATTTCTTACAGCTGAAGATGCAGAAGCTCTAGATAGTCCAGCAAAAACAAGACAGGGAGCTGACTGCGGGTCAGGTCATGAACTCATTGCAAAATTCAGACTTAAACTGAAGGAAGTAGGGAAAACCACTCGGCCATTCAGGTATGACCTAAATCAAATTCCTTATGATTATACAGTGGAAGTGACAAACAGATTCAAGGGATTAGCTCTAATAGACAGAGTACCTGAAGAACTATGGACGGAGGTTCATAACATTGTACAGGAGGCAGTGGTCAAAACCATCCCCAAGAAAAAAAAATGCAAAAAGGCAAAATGGTTGTCTGAGGAGGCCTTACAAATAACTGAGAAAAGGAGAGAAGCTAAATGCAAAGGAAAAACAGGAAATATATACCCATCTAAATTCAGAGTTCCAAAGAATAGCAAGGAGAGATAAGAAACCCTTCATAAGTGAATGACGCAAAGAAATAGAGGAAAACAACAGAATGCGAAAGACTAGACATCTTCTCAAGAAAGCTAGATATCAAGGGAACATTTCATGCAGAGATGGACACAATAAAGGACGGAAACAGTATAGACCTAACAGAAGCAGAAGATATTAAGAAGAACTGACAAGAATACATAGAAAAACTGTACAAAAAAGATCTTAATGACCCAGATAACCACGATGATGTGATCACTCATTTAGAGTCAAGGATCCTAGCATGTGAAGTCAAGTGGGCCTTAGGAAGATTCACTACAAACAAAGCTGGTGGAGATGAAGGAATTCCAGCTGAGCTGTTTAAAATCCTAAAAGATGATCCTTGCTGTACTCAATATGCAAGCAAATCTGGGAGTGCTTAATCTCCGGCCTTGCAGCTTAGTTTTTCTCTCATTTTGGGCTCGAGGCCTCTGTCACAACCATGCTCCGCCAGATCATCGGTCAGGCCAAGAAGCATCCTAGCTTGATCCCCCTCTTCATATTTACTGGAGCAGGAGGGACTGGAGCGGCACTGTATGTCACACGCCTGGCATTGTTCAATCCCGATGTCAGTTGCGACAGAAAGACTAACCCAGAACCCTGGAACAAACTAGGTCCTAATGATCAGTACAAGTTCTACTCTGTGAACGTAGATTACAGCAAACTGAAGAAAGAAGGTCCAGGCTTCGAAATGAAATATTTCACTTAAAGCTGCTTAGAATGAAGGTCTTCCAGAAGCCATCCGCACAATTTTCCACTTAACCAGGAAATATTTCCCCTCTAAATGCACGGAATCATGTTGGTGTATTGTATTGGGATTTACACTGATGAATAAATAGTCTGAAACTTGAAAAAAAAAAATGCAAGCAAATCTGGAAAACTCAGCAGTGGCTACTGGACTGGAAAAGGTCAGTTTTCCTTCCAACCCCAAAGAAAGGCAGTGCCAAAGAATGTTCAAACTACCACACAATTGCATTTATTTTACATGCTAACAAGGTAATGCTAAAAATGTTTCAAGCCAGGTCATCTCATGTGAACTGAGAACTTCTAGACATAGAAGCTGGATTTAGAAAAGGTAGAAGAACCAGGGATCAAATTGCCAACATCCATTGGATCATGGAAAAAGCAAGGCAGCTCCAGAAAAACATCTACTCCTGCTTCATTGAGTATGCTAAAAACCTTTGACTGTGTGGATCACAATAACTGTGGAAAATTCTTAAACAGATGGGAATACCAGACGAACTTACTTGCCTCTTGAGCAAACTGTATGCAGGTCAAGAAGCAACAGTTAGAACCAGACACGGAACAATCGACTGGTTCAAAATTGGGAAAAGAGTATGTCAAGGCTGTATATAGTCACCCTGCTTATTTAACTTGTATGCAGAGTATATCATATGAAATGCCAGGCTAGATGAAGCTCAAGCTGTAATCAAGACTGCCGGGAAAAATATCAATAATCTCAGATACACAGATGACTCCACCCTTTTGGCAGAAAGCAAAGAGGAACTAAAGAGTCTCTTGATGAAGTTGAAAGAGGAGAGTGAAAAAGCTGGCTTAAAACTCAACATTCAAAAAAATAAGATCATGGCATCTAGTCCCATCACTTAATGGCAAATAGATGGGAAACAATGAAAATAGTAACAGAGTGTACTTTCTTGGACTCCAAAATCACTGCAGATGGTGACTGCATCCATGAAATTAAAACATGCTTGCTCCTTGGAAGAAAAACTATGACAAACGTAGACAATGTATTAAAAAGCAGACATCCCTTTACTGATAAAGGTCCATATAGTCAAAGCTATGGTTTTTCCAGTAGTCACGTGAGATTTGGACTGACTATTAAAAAGGCTGCGGGTTGAAAAATTAATGCTTTTGAACTGTGGTGTTGGAGAAGACTCCTGAGAGTCCCTTCGACGGCAATGAGATCAAACCAGTCAATCCTAAATGAAGTCAATCCTGAGTATTCGTTAGGACTGATGCTGAAGGTGAACCTCCCATACTTGGGCCACCTGATGTGAAGAGCTGACTTATTGGAAAAGATCCTGATGCAAGGAAAGATTGAAGGCAGGAGAAGGGGGAGAAAGAGGATGAGAATGTTTGCATGGCATTATTGACTCAATGGGCATGAGTTCAAGCAAGCTCTGGGAGACGGTGAAGGACAGAGAAGCCTGGCATCCTGCAGTCCATGGGGTCACAAAGAGTCGCACACAATGGAGCGACTGAACAACTTTCCTTTCTCCCCTTGACAGAAAGCTTTTATTCAATGACCTTTGCCTGAAGACCAAAGATAAATTCTAACCAAAAGACTGCAGATTCCATCTATGGGCAGGATCCAGTCCCACTCCAGAATGTTCTAAAAACAACATGACTGCTCCCAAGAGGATGAATCATCAAAAGAACTGATTTCAGTCTTAGATCTAGAGAACAAGGCTGGTCCAGGTCTGAAAACATGGACAAAATCTTTCTTGGCCATAGTCTCTATACAGATATGCAGTAGGTGTTGAACAAGTTAATGAGTCACCAGGATCACCAGAACCAAAGGGAAGGGCAATGGTCAATGTTTCTACCCACGTCACCCTTAGATCCTGGTATCTGAAACTGTGTGATATCAGTGCCTTACATTCACAGAGGGGATTAGACTTTACCAGACTCCCAACTTATTATCTCACTTGTTGTGGAGAAATAGCACTAACAGGGCCCTCGTGTTTGCTTTTGCAGTGCACCAGAAAGCTGGCCAAGGAGGCTAGTGGAGACTGAAATCTCTCACAGGCTCTGCTCACCAGGCTCATGATTCTTAGTGGCAGACCTTTATCTGCCTAGAGGAAAAGGCACCTTTTCTTCATTTCCACAAAGAAACTGTATGAACAGGTGGCAGCACCAAAGGTGACTACTGGGATCCCTATGTTAAATATGTGGGTGTCAGTTATACCTCAATAAAGCTAGAAAAATAAATAATAAATAAAGAAGTGGAAACCGAGGCTCAAAAATGTTACAAGATACAGCCATAAGTGGTGGATCCAAGATTAGAATTCGAGTTTTCCAACTTACTAGTTCGAGTGCTTTTTCAACTATACTACAAATCTCCCATTGTTTCAGTTTATTATAGGTTGTCTCGGACTTCTCATGTGGCAGACTGGTATCCTTAGCACTTTGCTCCAACAAAGTCCCAAGCTTTTTGGTGTATCTCTGTCCTGAAGCCACAGCTGTCCTGTTATTGAGGAAGCCGAGAAACAGATATGTGTGCCAACTGTACCAAAAGGGATACTTTAGATGGATCTCCTACCACTTTTGGAAAAACAAATTAGACCACCTGTCCTAGTGTTATGCATCATACATCATCACAGTGGCAGAGAGTCAACGTTATTAATATTATGGGAGGTGATGTGTGGAAAAGTCATGCAGTATGAAATCCAATTATCTAAATTTAGAGACTAACTTTGCCATTTATTAGCTGCCTGGCCCTGGGAGATAATAATTACAAATATTCACTGAGCACATACTATTTGCCTGTACTTTGTTTACATAATGACTAACTTCATACAATCCTAAGAGGTATAGAGCTTCATTACTCCCATTTCACAGGCAAAAAATACTGAGGCTCTGGGAAATTCACCCTAGGCTACACTGTTGGGAAGTGGAAGAACCAGGAATAAAATCTTAGCAATATGACTCTAAAACCCATGCTCTTAATTTCTCAGGCTTTGATTCCTCTAGAATAAAACAGAGATAATAACAGCTGTCCTACCTAACTAATCAGAATTATATTAGCAAGTACAAGGGCATTTTTAATAAACTGTAAAGTAATAGAGGTCAATGTATGAAATCCAAAGCTAACACTGACAAGCTGATGGGTTTATCTGGAAGGTCTACACACATACAGATTTCTTTGTCTCCTTTCCACTTAATACTGAGAGTCAAACAAAGTGTGTTAAGCCCATGCTTCTAACAACAATGATCTTGCTATCCAGACATTTCTTACCTCTTTCCATATCTTGAGTTCCCACTAATGGGAGCAGAAATCAATGTGATATATCTTCAAACTGCTAGAGAGTACAGATTTATTATTATTATTATTATTATTATTATTATTATTATTATTAGTTTCAACACCTATAGTTTCAGAGAATTTCTTCACCATCTGGTGACAATGATGTTTATACTGTCTGATCACTTATTTACATGTTGTGCTTAGTCACTCAGTCATGTCTGACTCTGCGACCCCACAAACTGTAGCCAGCCAGGTTCCTCTGTCCATGGGATTCTCCAGGCAAGAATACTGGAGTGGATTGCCTTTTCCTTCTCCAGGAGATCTTCCCGACTCACAGATCGAACCCACATCTCCTCTGTCTCCTGCATTGGCAGGCGGATTCTTTACCACTAAGCCAACTGGGAAGCCCAGTGGATGAAAAAGCTCAGGTCTATTTTGACTCCAGACCTCAAGTTCTAAAGCTTAACTCTTATCCCTCACATCTTGACATGCCCAGAGGACAGTACCCACATTTTCTTTACAATTACTGCCTCCCATTGCTTTAGTGACCATATTTTTTCAACCAAAAGTCAAAACAGGTGACCTGATGATCTGAAATAATTAAACTCCAGAAAAATCCAGGACTTGTGCTTATTGGGCCTTTATCATCCTGCATCATACCTGATCACTTAGAACAAGCCCTATTCAGCTTCTCTTTTGAGCACAGGCCTGGCTCCTCTTTGTGTTAAATTCATTTATCAAGCAGGGGCCCTATCTAAACCTTCACCCAAAAGCCTCAGAGTTTCCTAGAGAATGTGACCTTGACTAGTCTTACCATTCTAAAAAATTCTTCTCAAAAATTAAAACATTGAAAGAAGAAAATTTTTTTCCTCTTTTTTTCTCTTCTTAAAATAAGATGTCCTTGAGACACCTCTTTGGGGAGAATCTCCCACTCTTCTATCAATGGGCTCTCCTAGGGAAAGCAAGGAAAAGGAAAAGAGAAGTTTATCTGTTCCCTTAAGGGAGAGGCATTGTTTGGCCTCTCCCTTCCAAAGTGGCTCTTTATTGCAGTTTGACTTGTAGGTCCTCCAGAGAGGACAAAAGAGAAAGCACAAGCCCTAAACTTCATATGCAGAAATAATCTGGAAGTTCATTCATTCAACACATTGTCTGAGCACCAACTATGCAATAGGCTCCCAGTATTTACTATCCCTCTCTTTCATCTAAAATGCAAGGTCAAGAATACTCAAAAGTAGTATATGATAGAGAAAAGATATTTCTACATGGGAGAAATGGTTATTGGAAAAACAAAAATGAATAAGAAATACCAGATAAGTGCCTAAAGAACAAAAAAGGTGATGTGATTAAGGGACTCTGGTAACGTATTTATATTAGGTAGTCATTAAAAGACTCAAATTGGAAAATTTGGTTCCAAATTGGGAAAGAAGTATGTCAAGACTGTATATGGTCACCCTGCTTATTTAACTTGTATGCAGAGTACATCATGCAAAATGCCAGGCTGGATGAAGCTCAAGTTGGAATCAAAATTGCCCGGAGAAATACCAATAACCTCAGATATGCAGATGACTCCACCCTTTTGGCAGAAAGCAAAGAGGAACTAAAAAGCCTCTTGATGAAGTTGAAAGAGGAGAGTGAAAAAGCTGGCTTAAAACTCAACATTCAAAAAACTGAAGTCATGGCATCCAGTCCATCACTTCATGGCAAACAGATGGGGAAACAATGAAAACAGAAACAGAGTATACTTTCTTGGGCTCCAAAATCACTGCAGATGGTGACTGCAACCATGAAATTAAAAAATGCTTGCTCCTTGGAAGAAAAGCTACAACAAACCTAGACAGCATATTAAAAAGCAGAGACATCACTTTACTGACAAAGGTCTGTCTAGTCAAAGCTATGGTTTTTCCAGTAGTCATACATGGATGTGAGAGTTGGACCATAAAGAAACCTGAGTGCCGAAGAATTGATGCTTTTGAACTGTGATGTTGGAAAAGACTCTTGAGTGTCCCTTGGACTGCAATGAGATCCAACCAGTCCATCCTAAAGGAAATCAGTCCTGAATATTCATTGGAAGGACTGATGCTGAAGCTGAAGCTCCAATCCTTTGGCCACCTGATGTGAAGAACTGACTCACTGGAAAAGACCCTGATGCTGGGAAAGATTGAAGGCAGGGAGAAGGGGATGAGAGAGGATGAGATGATTGGAGGGCATCACCGACTTGATGGACATGAGTTTGAGCAAGCTCCAGAAGTTGGTGATGGATAGGGAGGCCTGGCATCGTGCAGTCAATGGGGTCGCAAAGAGTTAGACGCGACTGAGTGACTGAACTGACTGAAAAGCCTCAAATGTGAGGTGACACCTGAATTAAGTTCACACCTGAATTAAAAGGACTTCTTTGGTAGCTGAGTCAAGAATCTGCCTGCAATGCGGAAGATCTGGATTTGATCCCTAGGTTGGGAAGATCCCCTGGAGGAGAGAATGGCGACCCACTCCAGTACTGCCTGCAGAATCCCATGGACAGGAGAGCCTGGCTGGCTACAGTCCATGGGGCTGTAGCAAAGAGTCGGGCGCAACTGAGCAACACTCTCTCAGTCACGTGAAGACTGGTAGTGGAGGACACAAAGGAACCAGCTCATGTGAAGATCTTAATGCAGGAGGGATAAGCCTTTGAAGCAGAAGCTGGCAAACCTTTTCTGTAACTGGGCCACATAGCAAATATTTTAGGCTTTGCAAGTCACATAAGGTCTCATGTTGCATATTCTTCTTTGTTTTTGTTCCTGTTGTTTTAAGTTGTTTTACAATCCTTTAAAAATGTAAAACCCCTTCTTAGTTCCCTGCCAGTATAAAAACAGGTTTCCAACAAAATTTGGCCCCTCTTAAGTTTTCTGACCCCTACTTTAGAGGAACATCTAATCTATTGTAGCCAGAGAACAAATAAACAAAGAGAAAGTGGTACAAGATGAGGTCTGAGAGGCAGTCAGGAGCCATATGGTGCAGTGCCTTTTAGGCTAAATTAAGATTTTGGATTTTTTTCCCAAGTGTGATGGGAATCCTCTGGAGAGATTTAAGCAGGGCGGTGGCATAATCTAATTTATACTTTTAAAAGGCCATCATCTTGTGTGTGAAAAACAGACTCTGGTGGGGCTAAGAGTAGAAACAGAGAGACAGTTGATTAGGAGGCCAGCTATTGTATCCTCCAGGCAGGAGAGAACAAGGGTGGTGATGTGAAGAGACAGAAAGAATTGAACAGAAGGGGAACTAAACACTCTCGATAAAAGCTCTATTTATTATAGATAAACAAAAACATGGAAGAATTCTTGAAATTTACTTTAAAATCAAAAGTGCTATAAAGAGCTTGATTAACAGAAAAATCTTGGTTACTCAAAGTTTTAGCAATATTTTGACATGTTTGATTTATAGATATTTGACTTTCAGGAATATCATCATTTCCCCTCTCTCTCTGAATCATTTCCTCTAGTGAAATGATTCCATTTCTCCTCTGGTCCCTGATACTCATTATTTTCCTCGTTTCACTTAAATGAAGCATATTGAGAATGTTCCTCTCATTTCAGAATGCACTGCAGTCAACCAAAAGAGCAAAACTGCTCTTTTAAAATCCAAGAAACTTTCAACTTCCCTTTACCATGAGAAAGCTATAAATGTAGGTGGTTCTCACTCTATCCAAACTCATTTTCTTGTTCTTTCTCTGATAAAAATGAAGCTGAATTTTTGAAAATTCTTCAAAGTGTACATTTAATTTGGGCACTTTTGGTGTATACTTGGGGGAGAAGACTAATTAGATAGTATCATAGGTTAGGTTCCTTGGAGATAGATTATGAGACCAAGTTTTTCAAGGAAGTGATTTATTGAGGCAGGACGCAACTGGCAAATACGTCTGCAATGAAATGAGGATGATCAGGAGAGTCAGAGAGAGACACTGACTGCAAAGCGATTGTAACTCAGCCAATACCTGTGTTAGCTGAGGACAGGTCCCTCACATTTGTCTTCAAACAAGGCAAGGAGGCTGGATCTTTGCATCTTAAATCAGCCGGTCATTGGCCGTGGGCCTCTGAGAGGATAACCTAAAGTGAGGCAGTTCTCTGCAACCTAAGGCAACACCTAGCAAAAACAAAGCTTTTCACCATTAGGAGCTAAAATTCCCAGCAGCTTAGGGATGAAAAGAGGCTCTGGGTTGGAACACCACAGTACCTACTGCAAAGGGACACTCCAGTATTCTCATATGGTCATTTCTATCATTTAATATTTATCAAAGCACACAGTATTTTACCATGACTATGTATGGATGTGAGAGTTGGACTATAAAGAAAGTTGAACACTGAAAAATTGATGCTTTTGAACTGTGGTGTTGGAGAAGACTCTTGAGAGTCCCTTGGACTGCAAGGAGATCAACCAGTCCATCCTAAAGGAGATCAGTCCTGGGTGTTCATTGGAAGGACTGATGTTGAAGCTGAAACTCCAATACTTTGGCCACCTGATATGAAGAGCTGACTCATTTGAGAAGACTCTGATGCTGGGAAAGATTGAGGGCAGGAGAAGGGGACGACAGAGGATGAGATGGTTGGATGGCATCACTGACTCAATGGACATGGGTTTGGGTGGACTCCAGCAGTTGGTGATGGACAGTGAGGCCTGGCATGTTGCGGTTCATGGGGTCACAAAGAATCAGACATGACTGAGCAACTGAATTGAACTGATAGGGTATTTTTATTAGCACTTTTAGTACACCAAATACACTAATTAGCATGCCAATTGGTATTTATACATAAAATAATATTTTACCACATAAAGTATTTTTATTAAATACAGAGACTTCATGTTCAAGTGCTTAGGAACACACTTTCAAAAAATACTGCTGGAAAAGTGACTAAAGTGTCATTTCAACTGTGTACCTTTATGAGCTGATGACTTAACCAGTCATTTTTGACTTGCTCCTCCCTTATCAAGTTCTAAGGCACCTTCCATGATAAGACACCTCCATCTCTACTTTTTTGTCACTGCCAACAATTCTGGTCCCCACCTTCATTTCCTCAAACTGAAAACATCTCCTATGCCCAATTTCATCCAAGTTGTGTTTTTTGGGGGTGGGGGAGGGGGATGCTCCATTGCATGACTTGCATTAATTACTCAAATAGCCACTGTATAAGGCACCAGGAAAATAACATTGAGCAAAAAGAGACAATCCCGCCATCTCTCATGAATGTGAATTTCTAGTGAATGAGGAGGACTTTAAATAGTAAATTCCATGATAAACAATTTCATGGCAGCTGTGATTAAAATGCAATGAAAAAGTACCTGATGTTATAAAACCACATAATGTTGGGACCTGAACTAGGGGGTCAGAGATGGGTTTTCTAGAGTAAATAAGATGAACCTTAAAGGAGAAAGTTCACAGGAAGCATGCTTCATGCAAAGAGAATACTATGCTTCTTACCTTCAGGATCTGAAGAGGAGGAAGCATGGTATATTCAAGGAACTAAAGAAAAAAGCCAGTAGCCAGTATGCTAGAGCTCAGGGTTCATTTGTGAAGCAGAGGAAGGTGTTGGGGAGTAAAGTTAAGCAAGAGAAAGTAAGCAAAGGTCATATGAAACCATTAGAAACAGGGTTTTCTTTTACTTTTAATGTTTCATTTTAAAATAATTTCAGAATCACAAAAATGTTACCAAAAAAAATTCCCTACACTTTTCACCCACATTCTCCAAATGCTCACATCTTAAATTACCTCAGTATAATTATCAAAATCAGAAAATTAACACTGATTCAGTACTATTATCTAATTTACAGTCTAGGGAGGGGGGTTGAGGATGGGGGGGCCATGGGACACATGTACACCTGTGGCCAATTCATGTTGATATATGCCAAAAACCATCACAATATTGTAAAGTAATTATTCTCCAGTTAAAATAAATTAATTTTTAAAAAGTCACTGTGTCAGATATTAATCAATAATAATTATTTAAATTTCATGTATGTTTTTCCAGAACTATTCATTTTTTCTTGCTTAATTGATATAAACTACTGGATTTCCTTTTAGCATAATTCCTAAACTTCCCCTACTATGTTTATTTACTTTTGGAAAAATATCTTTTAGATATCAAACCAATGACAAGAAATAATATATATTATCACTAGCTTCAATTGGTTTTGCAAGAAAACAACCTGTGCTTTAAACTAAAAAAATAAAGTTAATGCAGTCTAAAAATAATAATTATTATTTCTGGTCCATATTTTACCAGCTAGCCAACTAATGCCCCTTCTCAGAATCCAACTGAGAATCACATACTGCATTTAGTTATCATGTCTCCTTAAATATGGGACAGTTCCTCAGTCTTTGTCTTTCATAACCCTGACACTTTTTTTTTTTTTACTACAAGGCACAGCATGTGGGGTCTTAGCT